>NC_066584.1:42306748-42617248 GCF_024323335.1 Lathyrus oleraceus | reverse complement strand
AAAAGCGTGGGTTGCCTCCCATGAAGCGCTTCGTTTAACGTTGTATGGCTCGACGATTCTCCGTCTGCTTAGGTGAGATGGATTTTTTCTATAGGACCACCCTCCTGGTCTTGTATGTAAGGTTTCACTCTCTGCCCATTCACCTTGAACGTGTCTCCGTTCCCTGGATTTCTTAGTTCAACGGCTCCATGTGCAAATACATTTTGTATCTCAAAGGGTCCCGACCATCGGGACCTCAGTTTCCCTGGGAAGAGTTTCAACCTTGAGTTGAATAATAACACCAGTTGTCCTTCCTGAAGGTCATTCTTCTGAATGCGCCTGTCATGCCAGGTTTTAGTTTGCTCTTTGTATATCTTGGCATTCTCATACGCTTGATTCCTGAACTCTTCCAGCTCTTGTAATTGGAGGATCCGAGATTTACCCGCTTTGGCAAGATCATAGTTGAGGAATTTGGTAGCCCAAAATGCCCTATGCTCAAGTTCGAGTGGTAGGTGACAAGCTTTACCATAGACTAACTGATATGGGGACATACCTATTGGTGTTTTGAACTCTGTTCGACATGCCCAGAGTGCGTCATCGAGCTTGATTGACCAATCCTTTCTTGAGGCACTGACAGTTTTTTCTAGGATTTGCTTGATCTGCCGATTAGATACCTCAACCTGTCCACTGGTCTGGGGGTGGTATGGAGTGGCGATTCTATGCTTGACATTATATTTCCGCACTAGGTTTTCCATCAATTTATTTAGGAAGTGGGTACCTTCGTCACTAATTAGTGCTCTTGGTACCCCAAACCGTGCGAAGATACAATTCTTGAGGAAATTGATTACCACCTTTGCATCATTCGTGGGTAGTGCAACTGCTTCCACCCATTTTGACACATAGTCCACCGCAACCAGAATGTATTGCTTTCCAAAGGAAGGTGGGAAGGGTCCCATAAAATCTATCCCTCATACATCGAACAATTCGACTTCTAACATGGCATTCTGAGGCATCTAATTTCTTTTGGATATGTTGCCTGTTCTTTGACATCTATCGCACTCTTTTACCACTGCTTGTGCATCTTTGAACAGTGTAGGCCAGTATAATCCAGACTGGAGGACTTTGGCTGCGGTTCTGTCTCCGCTAAAATGTCCTCCATATTCTGAGTTATGACAGGCTTTTAAAATGTCCCTCTACTCTTCCTCTAGAACACATCTCCTGACTAGGCCATCTAATCCCTTTTTGTAAAGGAACGAATCATCCCATACATAGAACCTGCAATCATGCAAAAACTTTTTTCGTCTGTTAGAGTCAAAGTCATCAGGTATCAGTCCACCTACCACAAAGTTCGCGTAATCGGCGAACCACGGGATATGCGTAACGGCGAGAATACGTTCGTCCGTGAACTCATCTCTGATGGGGTGCGTTTCTTCTGTTTCTTGAATCGGAGTCATCCGAGACAAGTGATCAGCAACCGTGTTTTCACTACCCTTTTTGTCTCTGATTTCCAGTTCGAATTCTTGTAGTAGGAGGATCCATCGTAGCAGCCTTGGCTTTGATTCCTATTTAGCAAAAAGATATTTTAAAGCAGCATGGTCAGTATATACGATTACCTTTGATCCCTGCAGATAGGATCTGAATTTGTCAAACGCGTATACCACCGCCAGGAGTTCTTTTTCTGTGGTTGCATAGTTCATTTGAGCAGGGTTGAGTACATGGCTTGCATGATAGATCACATGCAAGAGCTTCTCCTTGTGTTGCCCTAGTACTGCCCCTACTGCGTTATCACTTGCATCACACATTATCTCAAAAGGAAGAGACCAATCTGGGGCAATAACTATGGGCGCTGACACCAGCTCCTTCTTCAAGGCCTCGAAGGCTTTCCTGCATTCTTTGTCAAATAAGAACGGGGTATCTTTTACGAGCAGACTAGTCAGCGGTTTGGCAATCTTAGAGAAATCTTTTATGAACCTGCGGTAGAAACCCGCATGTCCTAAGAAGCTTCGGATGCCTTTTTCATTCACCGATGGTGGTAAATTTGCTATTACCTCCACTTTTTCTATATCCACTTCGATACCTTTGTTGGAGATCTTGTGTCCCAAGACTATTCCTTCCTGGACCATGAAGTGACATTTTTCCCAATTCAGGATCAAATTTGTTTGCTGGCATCTTTCTAACACAAGTGACAGGTTAGTCAAACAATTATCAAATGAAGAACCGAATACGGAAAAGTCATCCATAAATACTTCCATATGCTTTTCGAGCATGTCAGCAAAAATAAAAGTCATACACCTTTGAAAGGTGGCCGGTGCGTTGCACAAGCCAAATGGCATTCTTCTATAAGCGAAAATACCATAGGGGCATGTGAATGCAGTCTTCTCTTGGTCTTCAGGGGCAACCGCAATCTAGTTATACCCCGAATAACCGTCTAGGAAACAATAGTAATCGTGTCCTGCTCACCTTTCCAGTATTTGATCAATGAATGGTAACGGGAAGTGATCCTTCCTTGTTGCAATGTTTAGCCTTCTGTAATCGATGCACACTCTCCAACCTGTAACAGTGCAGGTTGGAATTAACTCATTCTTTTCATTCTTTATTACCGTTGTGCCCCCTTTTTTTGGTACCACGTGGACTGGACTTACCCAAGAGCTATCGGAGATAGGGTAGATTAGGCTCGCATCCAAGAGTTTTACAACCTCTTTGCGCATCACTTCTTTCATGGCTGGGTTAAGTCTTCGTTGTGGTTGCACTACTGGTTTGTGGTCATCTTCCATTAAGATCTTGTGCATGCAAACAGTAGGGCTTATACCTTTTAAGTCCTCAATTGCCCATCCGATTGCACCCTTGTATTTTTTTAGCACTTGAATGAGTTCTGCCTCTTGGACACTCTGTAGACTAGCATTAATGATGGCTGGACATTTTTCTTCAGTGTCTAGAAATACATACTTCAGATTTGTTGGTAACTGCTTCAGAGTCACCCCTTTTTTTGGTTCTTCAGTGACATCGGATGGTGGTGGTCTTAGTGAAGGAGAATTGCGATCCAAAACGCAGTGGAAATTAAATTTTTCTCCTTTAGAGATCCTTACGAATGGTCATGATCAGTGATAGAATATTTACCTCTTGTGACGATTGGAACCTTTGGTGCAGATCTCTTGTGATGATCAAAACCTTTGATGCAGATCCACAGAGCGATCACGAATGTTGAACGATGACAACGTCTCTACTCAGTCCAAACGAACGGATTCCTTCAATCTCAGTGCTAGCTGGTACAAATGAAGGCTTTGAGTGAGAGAGAGAGAAAGAGAAAACGAAAATAATGCAACCGCAAAGAATGCTTCTGCACAAGGGTTCTATTTATAGAACCACTTGTGTGGGCTTCAAGCTAAAAGTCCACTTAAGCGTATTTTGGCCCATATCTTATAATATGCCCAAAATCACTTAAGCCCATGGTACCTTACCATATTTCGTATTCTACTTAAGTACACCGTACCTTATGATGTTCTATAATTCACTTAAGTGCACCGTACCTTACGGTGTTCCTTAGTTACTCTATCTCTCATTAATCTGTCCTTTGTGTGGGACCCTGTAGGTTTTCGCGACGTTGGCAATTATATTAAATCACACATTTAACATAATAAACAGTGAGTGGTATCTAGCAACACATCACTGCTACCCAAGACACGAAAATGTCATGTGATCTGACAAATCCTTCTGTGATAATACATCATTTGACGTATCTTAGAATCCTTTTGAGTGTTGTCAAGTGAGACACCTTCAATCTCTTCATGAATCTACTCACAATACCGACACAAAATGTCAAATTTGATCGCGTATTGTACAAGTAACGCAAGGATTCAAACAAGCTCATATATTGAGTTGGATTAACGTCTTGCTTATCCTCATTCTTCGACAACTGAATCTTTGGTTCAACCGGAGTAATGGCAGCATTATAATGTTTCATTTCAAACTTTTTCAAAATCTCAAACACATACCTTCTTTGGTGCATGAGTATTGCCTTTTTGGACTTGTGGAACTCAATGCCAAGGAAGTATGTCATGATGCCAAGGTCAGTCATCTCAAAATATTTCATAAGCTCACTCTTAAACTTATAAATGCACTCTCTGTCGCTTCCCGTAATCAACATATCATCGACATATAGATAAATGATTTTTCACCCATTCACTTGTATCCTTCTCCACATACACATCATGTTCGAATACACACTTCTTAAAGCCAATCTTCTTTAAGAAACCACATATCCTCTTGTTCAAAGCTCCAGGAGCTTATTTCAAACCGTACAGTGCTTTCTTTAACTTGTATAACTTTGACTCTTGGTTTCTCACAACAAAACCAGGGGGTTGTTCTACATAAACTTCTTCTTCAAACGGTCCGTTCAAAAACACATATTTAACATCTATTTGGTATATGGACCAATTGTTGTTATTCGTGATACTAACCACTATCCTAATGGTTTTAGTTTTTGAAAATGGTGTAAATACCTCTTTAAAGTTTATTCCTTTTCTTTGCAATAATCCTTTTGCAACTAATCGAGTCTTTTGCTTGATTATTTCACCCTTGAGATTTGCCTTCACTTTGAACATCCATCTTGCACCAATTAGCTTATTCCTGTCCGATAGATCAACCAACTCCCAAGTCTTGTTCTTCTCAATGGATTCCAGATCCTGCTTCCTAATACAAATCCATTTCGGATCACTCAAGGCCTCTTCCGTTTTAATGATTTCAGATTCGACCATAAGTGAAAAATGAACAAAATCACCATTATCACTAACTTCGTTGTCTCGGAAAAGTTCACAATCTCAGAGTCTTAGAGGAAAACCTATTTTCCTTGTTGATATTCTAGCATCATCTTCAATGCGGGCTTCGACGGAGGCTGATTCTGCACTTTCCAGCTCCGAAGAAACCGATTTTTGACTGCTGTAACCGGTTTCAGCTTTATGGTAATCGGTTATAGGTTGCTTCAGCTCCTTGATTTTTTCAAAAATGGTGTATTAGCTGATCACAATCCTTCTGTTTTCTGCATCATAGAACTTGTAACCACCGATAGAGGGATACCATACATGTATCATCAACTCTCCCTTATCATCCAACATCTTTCTAGGTTGTCCCAAAACATGTCAATAGGCTACGGAACCAAAAACTCTCAAGTGATTCAGATTTAGTTTAAAACAAGACCACGATTCCTCAAATGTTATCTTCTTAAGCTTCTTTGTTGGACATCTATTCAACAAATATGCGGTCGTGGACATCGCTTCGTGAAATTATATTCCCAGAGGACATATGTTGGACCAGATGTCTGGGACAACTTGTCCAACATGTTATACTAGTATGAATACAACATGACAACAATAATAAAACTAGGTAAAATCAATAAAGAACATAAGAGAATTTGAAATCCAGTTTGGTGCAAACAACATAGACGTCTGAAGAGCACTCTACCTAAGAAATGAAATCTACTCTTTAATAGAATTAGTAAAAAGTTTTTTAGATGAACAAGCCCCTTCTTCAATGTCCTTCTTCTTAATTCTACCATTAGTGTCTTTCTATTTATAACTCCCCCTAAATATGAGAACCCTTTTTCACTTTCTCTCAATCACTAATCCCAAGTGATCAACATCAATAAACACAATGATGAATGTTGAATACAACTCAACTAAACAAACCAACTACTATGCCTTATAATAAAGCAATAACATGGTGAACAATTAACACAAACACTTTATTCCCAAGCTTATAGAATTAGTGTATTGGATCAAAGTTTTACAACTTAACAATAACTAACTATATGCCTTAAAATATGAGTTCAGGCACTAGAGTGGTGCATAACAATAACTTAAACACAAAATAAAAAATAAAACCCTAACATAAAGAGTCTTTAAAACTTGCACCCCTAAAACTTGAGGTTCAAGTCTCCTTATATAGTAATGCTAGCTTTGGGATTTTCTTCTTGAATAAGATCACGTCTAGAAATATAGCAGATTGTGTTTTAATTTGTTCTATAAAATCCTCCAAAAGATATAATTTGTTTTTGATTCAAATTTAAATTTAAATTTAAATATCCATTTAAATTGAATTTATCTAAGCCAATCATTAACAAACAAATACACATAAATGCATTGCTAAAATATAACACCAAATCTGGTTGAAAATAATCAGAAATTTCGCACCTAACAACATCCATCATGGCATGCTGACTGATCGCGACTTAGTAAGTCTATGGGAATCGTGACTGCAAGTGCACAGTCGGATCGCGTAGTTTTAAAGATTATCGAACCCACAAGGACTAATAATCAAACATATCGTTATCTAATGTTACTATGTAAATCTAAGGCTGATGATTATTCTAAGATTGGAGGGATGAAGAGAAATAACTATAACATTAACAAAATATTAATAAAGATATTCAATAAAGGGATATCGGTATGTAACACATCAAACTTCGGGGATTCGATAGATATTTGGTGTAATCTTATTGGTCAAAATATTCTTCAGTAGAAATTATTTATAAAAAGGACTTAGTCTCACACTCTCGTTTTATTGACTCTGACCATACTCTTAAACCATAATGCTTGGCTCTCGCGGTCTCATTTTGAATTTAAAAGTAATTTTTGAATATAAATAAAGTCTAATTAATCCTAAAGTGCTCTCGTTGTGTTTAGGATTAATGCCTAGTTTCAGCTATCTGGTTAAAATCTCAAACTCTCGTTCTTGTTGACCGTAACCTTTGTTTGTTTTGTACTCTCGTACGAAAAACAGTTTTTAATGAAATAAGAAACTAAAACCAGGAAAACAAGTTTTATAAAAACCAACACCAATTATTTACGAATCCCGTCGTTTCGACGGTCTTTACATACTGATACCTAGGGGTTAGCCGGACATGGATTCAGTAACAGACATGGTATTCAGAAAATCTAACATACAAAAATCTAACATACAATAAGGCATAAATAAGTAAAATAGCAATCAAAATAAAACCTGGATTATGAATTGAGAATTTGAACTGAATCTTGATTCTTCAAATAAAATAATGTCGGCAGACTTTGACAATGAGTAACCGTTACAATTGAATTCAAATGCGTAAACAATAAGTTGCAATAGTCCCCGATGTGGAGAACTATTACTTTTACAAAGTAAGAAAACTGCCAAGAAAACTAACCAAAAAGAATCAGACTAAAAAAAATCGTGCCTTCAAAGGAGAAACAACCCTCCTTTATATATTTTCCATTCCCTAGATTGTAGCGAAAAGGTGAGTGGAATCGTGGCTGAAATTGTGGAGAGAAAGTAGGGAAGATCGGGTTGTGGCGGTTGTCACAACCCTAGTTTTGATCTCCGTGGCAAGCGCCACCTTTTGAGGGATGAACGCCACCACTTCCTTGCTTTGTGGTGGGCGCCACCTCTTCTTTTAGATCATGTGGCAGGCGCCACATATCCAAGTGATGGGCGTCACATGCCCATTTGGTGTGGTGGGCCCATACTCTCTATTTTTCTCCATTTTCTTCTCTTTTTCTTTCCTTTTTGCTATTTTTCACTTTGCTTGCTTGTACACCTTTTGTTCGATAAATACCTGCAATAACATAAAATATTGCATAATAATAAGTGTTAATCAAGTAAAAAGCAATGCGTATGAAGCCAAATATAAGATACATTTTCACGTTATCACTGACATGGGCAATATGTTACACTACACACATGCTAGAATATCGTGTTCCACATGTTGCACCAGAACATCCAAAATAACTTTTTTCATATAAATCTTCCTTGTAGAGTAAATCTTGGATTAAAAAGTTGAACCAACACTTCCTTCAAAGAAAATTCAATCAAATCTTTTTTGACTAAATCAGAATCCAAACTTTATGCCAAATTGATTTGGATTAACAAAACAAACTTCTACCAAAAGCAAACTTCTGCATCTTCTGAAGAAATTAACACCACAACAGTTCTGAGGGAAATCTGAAGATGATCAGAACCCAATCCTTACACCAAGATGTGACATAGCATGTGCTGAACATCTTTCTTAACAAGTTTCTTACAAACAAATCTTTCTCTTAAGCACTTTACCAAAAGCTTGGCCTGAACAAATCTTCTTAGAAACAAACACAACCATGCTCAGATTTTCCATGAAATCTAGCTAATACACTAAGGCTAGATGCTAGAACACATGCTGGAACATCTTGTTCCATATGTTGCTTCTGCATAAAATATATCTTGTACATATGTTGTTTTACCTAATATAGTCAATCACATAGAACAACAGTCTCCCCCTTTGGCAAAATTTTTGCTAAAACAACTTACATGATGTGACTTACAAGATATGATCTTCAAGAAGTAGAACAAGTAGCATACCATGTCACACATCAGAACTAACTAGGTATACAGTAACATCATAAGTAGCACATAAGTAAGGTGATTGCTACACATCAAGAGATCAGATCAACACATACAAATCAAATCAACACATACACATCAAATCACGACACTCATAGAACATAATTATGGAACATCTTGTCCCACATGATTATTACTCCCCCTTTTTTCCATAATTTGGAAAAGTATGGAAAGAATAATAAGAAGCTTCAGGATCCAGAACAAAAGCTTAAGAATAACAATAGCCAACCAGACCAGCAAACAGAGTAGCAACAACTCAATCAATAGCATATTCATAAGTCAAATGGTTTGCTACACACATCAAGGCTCCATAACAGTCATTCATGCAATCACAATGTCCATCATGCATAAATACATAATTACTAGTTAATTCAAAATCAGCAGCAAATACTACTAACACAAAGATCAACATACATAGTTGAGGTCTAAATGCTTTAGTATGTGTGCACACACCAAACCATAACGGTTAGTACCAAACACACCAGTCAATAACATATCAGTAGTACTCATACACCACAAATTTAGTAGATACATGGTTTGAACACACCACCCCATACACACCATTACTCCCCCTAGATTTCTCAAAATGAGCAAGAGGTAATAGAAAAATCCAACCTAAAATAAGGAAAATTACTGGATAACAAGAACACATACCATAAAATTGTAGTTGCAACAATTTTGTTCTTCAAATGTACATATGTCAAACATAATGTGTATGACAATGTAGGAGGAACACCAGGTTGGGGCTCCAACATTTCTTCATGAAAAACTAGACCTATTTCATCAACATGTGCACAGATGTTGGACATTATATCTGAGACATCTTACCCAATAAATAACTTATAACTGAAACTCACAACCCATGAGGAATACCATCATTCTTAACCTCAATCTCCTTCTTCATCATAGGATAACAAGCCCTAACATTCAACGTCGTCTTCAATAATTGAGCATCACTATGAAGCTCCATTAAATAATTATATTTCAGTGCTCAAATTTCTTCTACATCCTCATTTGAAGTTCCTTATTCTTCCTTAACTCCCTTTTCTTTGGTCAAAATCTTGTCAATGGAGGGAACCTTGCTTCTGCCAAATTAATTAACAATTAAAGGTGAAAGCTTCACACGCTTTCCTCTATCATACACCTTTTTAAACTACTTGACCAACTTTTCATAGCAAGGACCAACATCAGTAACAATCTTCATTAGCCCATCAACTTTCATGATTTCTTTGTAATCAAGAGCTTCTTTACCTAACTCTCTTTCAGCTGCAATCCTTCTTTGAAAAACATATTTCCACTTCTAAAGAGTTGTTTCAGAATGAAAATGAAACATTATCCATGTGAGCAGAGTAGACGTTCACAAGAATTCTCTTCCCACTAGCCTTTCTCCTCATGGTGGACATAAAGTACTAGACATTTCTTTCAACATCTGTCTTAAATTCACTTGTTTTAACAAGCTTTCTATTGACTTCAGAGTTAACAAGGGGAAATTATCCATGCTTCCTCTGAGGTGGAAACTCAGTCACTTACATGTCATACATGTTGTCTGGTGATGACAGTCCACCATTGCATGAATTTAGTCAAAGAATCAGATCAAAACAAGCGAAAGATGAGTCAAAATGAAGAAGAAAGACCAAAGAATGAGAAAAAATAGCTAAGTGTGAAGATTGTGGACTTAGTGAAAATTTGAATAAAAAAGGAGCAAAAAAAAGTGCAGCTTCGAAAATAATCACATGCACCATGGCGCAGCATCGCGCACGCGATGGGGGCATAAAAGCTGCATTGCGCGTGATGGTCCCTTTATCTGGGCTTTTTATGAAGAGTATGATCCATTATGAGATCTTTTTAAGGGGAATTTTTTCACTTTGATAAGGGTTACAAATATTAGAGAGTAAAACACGATTTTGAGAGCATCAAGGGTGATTTTTAGGGCATTGAAAGCCATTGGAGGCCATTACTTCAAGGGAATTCATATGCTATTTTCATCTATCGATTGTGGTATCGTAATCTGAATTATGAGTAGCTAAGATCATAGAGGTTAGGTTGTGTTATGATAAACCTATTTCAATATTATTGTGTAATATGTTGATTTGACTTTGTATGAACCTTTTGATCTATAATGCCATTCAATTGCTTATTATTCTTAATTATTTTTATGTGAGATAATATTTTAATCTAATTTTGGGCATATAGGAAATACTGACCATTAGTCTATATGTTGGACCTATGGCAGTTGTTGTATGTACGCTGGTTGAATAGGAATAAGGGACCCCGAGTAGTGGCATAAAGAATTAATGTTTTGTGCATCGCCTAACCTTGCTTATGCTAGTAGACTGTAGATATAAAGCTCCGACTAATGGCTAGTGATTTATTTCGTGAGGGATCGACTATAAAGGTTTTCTTAATTCTCCATCGGGTTATAGTGATAAGATCATTCATATAAGGCATCAAACATCAACAATAGAGAAATAGGGGATTCTAAAACACAACCTGACCACTTTCGTAATTCTATTTAATCTCTTATTTACTTTTTTTACTAGTTTTTATACATTGCACATATTTTGTTTTGTTAGAAGCAGTCCCTATGGATTCGATCATTTTATTATTGTGACATTATCAACACATTTGTCGAGAAGTCATCATTTGGCACATCCTGGTTGGCATATTCATTACCATCTTTGGTGACATCTTTGAGGAGTTGGTTACACCGCAACAGTTGAGTTCAATTACTTACAACATATATACTTTGGGAATTAAAGGTGTAGTCTTTTAGATGTTTCACTTGAAATAAATAAAAAACGGAGGTAACATCCCATACCATGCTCAACTCAAATTCAGGCTGCATTTGTTGAATAAAAAGCTCTAACATCTTAACTGACATCTTACATAACACTGTGTATTCAACATAGAACTATCATTAGATTCTCATTGTCTTCCATATTGACACCCTCAATGTTATTGATATCAGTAGTATCATCCATACTAATATCAACATAATCATCCTTTTTAATGATACCATCCTTCTCAGTGACATAATTTCTAGCATCCGGAATGACTTCCACATTCAACAAGAACCTATTGAGGAAGGAACTTTTCACATCCATCTCATAAAGTTTGAGCTTCATAATACATGACAGTCTTGGTATCAATCTTATGGCTCCAAGATAGGCAATATGATCAAAAGTTTCCTCGTCATAAAAATTTATATCTTCTTCGGTAGATAACTTAGTGTTTCCTGATTTGTCAGGAACAACTTGCTCCATATCAAGACCAATGAGACAAAAAATTTCATCTTCACGGGGAGTCATATCAGTGTGAACATCATCTATAGATTGTGTGCCCTTAGTAAACAATATATATACCTTACTATTAATAGCACACCCCAAAAATATGCTTTCATCATAACTTACCACATCTTTACATAATGTCTCAACATTTTTCTCCATATCTTCTACTACATGATCCTTCTTTCCTTTTGACGTAGATTTTTTTTCTCATCGTGGTTATTATCAACACCGCCATGAGCTACAAGAATATCATCTTCAACATTTTCATGAACATCATCACTTACATAATTATTCACAGTGATCACATTATCATTCTCCTTATGAATTTGATACTTTTTCAACATGTCTGACAGTATGTCTGGTACATCATTATCAACATCTTAATTTCCCAGATTGGTTTCTTGGGTCTCCTCACCAAAATAATTTTGAATGAGATGATGATTTCTTATAGGACCATACATGAGTGGGACATTAATCACATTTTTACCAGCAACTAGATCAGACGTATTAACATGTGGAGCATTGTGGAGAGCGATATATGGAACATACATCTTAAGACTAAGATTAACCCGACTCAGAGGAACACCAATATCAACTAAACCACACATAATATCATGTTTGTTATTAATCAAAATTCCATAAATATTAGAATAAATTCCAATAGGAAGAATTATGCCATGATCACTATTCTTCTTCAGCTTCTTCTTCTGAACCGTTGTTGGTTGTTCAATGTTGGGAGGATCTCCATCCTGACCATCAATCTTCCCTTCAATGACAACTCCTTTCCTGAGTCTCATAATGTCCATATGTGGTAATTCAGAAGCATGAGTAAGATGTTGAACTATATTGTATGACATCTTAGTTTGCTTCTCAAGTTGACAAGCCTCATAAATTTTTCCTTCTTCAATTTTGAGATCAATACACATATGACAGTTTTCTCTACAACAACCCCTAAGCTTTTCGTACCATGACTTAGTTTCAGTTTCTAAAATGTGTTCCATGATGTCTGAACCATGATCTTCAACATTATCCTCTACAACGTCAACAACCATCTTCACCTTAACAAATTTCTTTCTCTTACGGCTATCACAAAATGTAACATAGTTTCATTATCCTATCAACTTTCTATTGCATCCACTATTAAAATAATAATCTTCATAAGAGAATACCTTGAGGGAGAAAGAATCAATATGAACAAGAATATTAGGCTTGCCATGCCAAACTTGTAGATGATGTCTTTTAGACTTCTCATTCCACTGGAGATACATATGTTGATGATATGGTTATATACCATACAACTTACAATAGTACAAGGGAATGGATGGGACAAAATTAATGCATTGGTAGGCATGTTTGACTAGATGTTGAGACATGTTACTTGACATTCTACATTTTTTTCTTCTGGTAAACATGTTTGACATGATGTTGAGAGTTTTTGCCTGACATTCTGCAATTTGTTTTATGAATAGGAGTAATAAAGAATACAAGAGAATTGATAACCCATTTCGGTGCAAACAACAACTACGTCTGGAGGGCACTCTATCCTAGAAAGGAAATCCACTCTTTAATATAATTAGTACAAAGTGTCTTAGATGAACAAGTCTTATTGTTCAATGTCCATCTTCTTAATTCTACCCTTAGTGTCTTTCTATTTAGGATTCCCCCTAAATATGAGATCCCCCTCTCACTTTCTCTCAATTACTAATCCCAAGTGACCAACATCAATAAACATAATGATGAATTTTGAATACAAATCAACTAAACAAACCAACTACAATGCCCTATGAATGAAGCAATAATGTGGTGTACAGTTAACATAAACACTTTATTTTCAAGCTTATAGAATTAGTGTCTTGGAACAAATTTTTACAACTCAACAAAACCAAACTCTATGCCTTAATATATGAGTTCGGGCGCTAGAGTGGTGCATAACAATAACTTAAACATAAACTCAAAAATAGAAACCCTAACACAAAGAGTCTTTAAAACATGCATCCCTCAAACTTGAGGTTTGAGCCTCCTTATATATAAATGCTAGCTTTGGGATTTTCTCCTTGAATAAGATCACATCTAGAAATATAGGGGATTTAGTTTTAATTTCTTCCACACTATGCTCCAAAAGATATGATTTGTGTTTTATTTAAATTTAAATTTAAACACCCGTTTAAATTAAACTGATCTCAGTCAATCTTTAACAAACAAATCCACATAAATGAATTGCTAAAATATAGCAACAAATATGATTGAAAATAATCAGAAATTTTTCAGCTAGCAACATCCATCATGGCCTGCTGATAGGGGCCATATGTTAGACTTCACACATGCTGGAATATCCTGTTCTGCATGTTGCACTAGAACATCCAAAATAAGTCTCTTTATATAAATATTCTTTGTAGAGTCAAACTTGGATTACAAATATTTGAACCAACACTTCCTTCAAAGAAAATTCAATCAAATCTTCTTTAACTAAATCAGAATCCAAATTGATTTGAGTTAACAAAATAAACTTATTCCAAAAGCAAACTTTTACATCTTCTGAAGAAATTAACACAACAACAGTTCTAAAGGAAATCTGAAGATGATCAGAATCCAATCCTAACTCTAAGATGTCACACAACATGTGTTAAACATCTTACTTAACAAGTTGGTTACTGAAAGTCTACGTTCTTTAATAGAGCAATATGTTATCGCAAAAATCTTGCATTCTATAACGCCAAGATTTAACAATGGGGTCGTAGCGATTCAGGAATCAAAGGCTCTTGCGACGATGAGAAAAAAGGGGTTACAAAGCTCTCTTGAGGCACATGATCAAAGAATGGAGTAACAAAATTGTAATAAGGTAAAGGTGGGGATCGCTTTGCAAGCTCGTTTCAACGAGAAAGACAAGAGATCGAAAGGAAAATGATCCATGAAGAGTAAAGGGAATTTTCAGAATTTTTATCAAAGGGAATCCCAAATATCCAAGAATTTGGCTTGTCAAAAGGGTGAGAGTAACTACAAAAAAATGGTTTTCAAGGAAAATTTAGAGGTGAAAGGAGAAGGATAGACAAGAGCAAGATGCAATGCTTTCTTTGTCAAAAATTTAGTTATTTTGCAAGAGAGTGAAATTCAAATAATAAGAAACCTCAAGTTGATGAAGCCAAGGTTGCAATACAAGAGTTTTATGGGGAGAAAATCCTCATGGTAATGATCACAAAAGTGGAATGCAACAGCAATAGGCTGCAAGATGAATGCAGCAACAATTTAAAGAAAACTGTAAATTAAGGTTGTAATCAGTTACCTATATGCTGTAACCGGTTAGAGGAAGAAGAATACTCCATGGTGACTACGAAAGAGGAAATTCAGTGTAGTGGACATTCATATTTAGACTCCGAGTGTTCATTGCATATGACATGGAGGAAAGATTAGTTTGCTATGATCAATCGTGCCACGAAGAACAAAGTGAAGTTCGCAGAAGATACCATTTTAGATACCGATGGGATCAGTGTTATTTTGATCACGATAAGGGATGGTGGCCATTACTTGATCAAATATATGTTGTACATTCTAAGAATCAAGTGTAACCTTTTAAGTATTGGCCAATTACTTAAGAAGGGTTACTAGATTCACATGGAGAACAAGGCGGTACACGTTATGCATGCAAAATGGGTTTTGATCCTATGGGTACCAATAGAACTTTCAAGGTTATGTTGAAGGTTATAGAGCATAAACGTATTGTTATACCTGCTAGTCGAGAAGAGTGGATATAGCACTATAAGCTTGGGAATCTCAACTTTAGAGATCTTAATGCCCTGCAAAAGAACGGAATGGTAACGAGACTGCCATTGATAAACATAACGGCTTAAATTTGTGAAGAATGTGTGTGCAAAGAAACATAAAGGTAAATTCAATAAGTATGCAGGTTGTATAACCAAGCATTATCATGAGGTGGTGAATTCAAATGTGCGTGGACCGATGCAAGTCAGTTTGATTGGTGACAATAGATATTTTGTCACATTCATCGATGATCATAGTAGAAATCTATGAACATACCTAATCAAGTGAAAAGATGAGGTATTTGAAGTGTTTAAGAAGTTCAAGTCCATGGCTGAGAGGAAAAACCATCACAAGCTCAAAGTTCTCAAAACGGGATTGTGGAAGCAAATATATCTCAAATGAATTTAGGAGGTTTTTAATCAAGAAAGGATATTACATGAGGTAGTACCACCTTATACACCACAACAAAATGGTGTTGCAGAAAGGAAGAATTGACCGACTATGAACATGGTGAGAAGCATGTTGAAGGGGAAGAACTTGCTGAAAGAGTTATAGGGAAAAACGGTGTCCATGGATGATAAGGGAAACCTGATGATACTTTTAGGGTATCACTTTACTGGTGGTTACAAGTTGTATGATGCAGCGAATAGAAGAACCGTGATCAATCAAGACGTCATTTTAGATGAAATAAATTAGCTGCAGCAGCCTGTTATCGGTTACCAAAAATCTCTAACTGGTTACAACAATGAAGAAATAATTCCTACAGTGCTTGATAATGCAGAAACAACCTTCGTTGAAGGCCGAATGGAAGATAATGTGAGAAGACTAAATGACAAGGAGGTTTTCCTCCATGACTCAAAGATTGTGAGATGTTCTAAGATAACGTAGTAAATGATGATGGTGATTTTGTGCATTTTGCACTTACGGCCGAATTCAAACCCATTAAAATGGAAGATGCTTTAAGTGATCTAAAATGTATTTGTGTTATGAAGGAGGAGCTGGAATCGACTGAGAAGAATAAGATTTGGGAGTTAGTTGATCTATCAGAAGGAAATAATCCAATTGGTGTAAGATATGCATAGAAAGTGAAGGAAAATCTCAAGGGTGAAATAATCAAGCATAACGCTCAATTAGTTGTAAATGGATTCTTACAAAGAGAAGACATATACTTTGAAAAGGTATTTACACCGATTCCTAGAATTGAAATCGTTAGAATAGTTATTGGTATTGCAAACAACAACAATTGGTTTATCTACCAAATGGATGTTAAATCTGCTTTTTTGAACGAATCACTTGAAGGGGAAGTTTATGTAGAACAACCCCATGGTTTTATTGTGAGAAACCAAGAGTCAAAGTTCTACAAGTTGAAGAAAGTGTTGTACGGTTTGAAACAAATTCCAAGAGCTTGGAACAATAGGATAATTGGTTTCTTAAAGGTGATTGGCTTCAAGAAGTGTGTATCCAAACATGATGTGTATGTGAAAAAGGATACAAATGAAGGGGTGATAATCATTTGTCTATATGTAGACAATTTATTGATCACGGGGAGCGACAAATAGTGCATTTCTAAGTTCAAGAGTGAGTTTATAAAATATTTTGAGAGGACCGACCTTGGCCTCATAACATACTTCCTTAGCATTGAGTTCCACAAGTCCAAAAAGGGTTTACTCATGCACCAAAGAAGGTATGCACTTGAGATTTTGAAAAAGTTGGAAATAGAGCATTGTAATGCTGTCATCACTCCATCTGAACCGAGGCTACATTTGTGGAGGTGTGAGGATGATCAAGATGTTAATCCAACTCATATAGGAGGCTCATTGTATCCTTGCTTTGCATGTGCAACACACGATCGAATTTGGCGTTTAGTATCTGTACTATAGTAGATTCATGGAGAGACTGAAGGTGTCTCACTTGGTAGCAATAAAGAGGATTTTAAGATATGTCAAAGGATCTATTTACTACGAAATCCTTTTTCCCTTAATGGACACGAGCAGACAATGCAATTTGCTCAGTTGTACCAATCCCAATTGGTGCAAATATAAAGATGATAAAAAGTTTGCAACTGGATACATCTTTATGTTCAGTGGAACTCCAATCTCATGGTGTTAGGAGAAGGAACCAATAGTAACACTCTCTTCTTATGAGGCCGAGTATATTTCTACTTTGTTGTGTGTGTGTCAAGCCGTTTGGTTAATAAATATGTTGAAGAAGCTGGGTAGCGAAGAGGTTGACGATGTAATGCTCATGGTTGACAACGTTTCCGCGATAAACCTTGCTAAGAATCCAATTGCACATGGGAGGAGCAAACACATTATGATGAGGTACATTAAAGAACTTGTTAGTGAAGGAAGGTTGAGATTATAATATTGTAGAAGTGAATACCAAATGGCCAATTTGCTGACGAAAAGAGTCACAATTGAAGTATTCAAGAGCTTGAAGAAGAATATGGACATGAAAGACTTGGAGCACTTGAATTAAGGTGGTGTGTTGTGAAAACATCAATACTTCAAATGTTGTAATCCATGACTGCGTTCTTGTAATCAGTTATAGGGTTAGTGTTTTTGGCTGTTAGAATAAGTGTAATTGATTATTGCATTTTAGTAATCGTTATCACTGAGTTGAATTTAATTGTTAAAATGGTTGTAACCATTTTTCAAGTTTAGTGTAACCGATTACGTGCAATTGGTTTCATATTTTCTATTATTCTAGCTTGTTACTTTGTCTCAATTCATTGTAATTGTATATATACCTTTTAATTATATATATATATATATATATATATATATATATATATATATATATATATATATATATATATATATATATATATATCAAGTATCATTGTATAATATTGAATGAGAATATTGTATAAATATATTTTCACTCTCAATTAATCTTTCTAATTCTCTCTTTCCCTTATATTCAATCAGTATTTTTTTTATCATAAGTGTGGTTCCAAATTCTAACCCAACTAAAAATATATTTAAATTTAATGTTTGAAATATATATATATATATATATATATATATATATATATATATATATATATATGATGCATTCTAATTCTAGTTCTAACTAGTGTTTGACATGTTGGATATAAAACTTTCTTTAATAGATGTTGGAGGAATCTATGCAAAGCAAGTAAGAAAAACTATTTCTTTAAGAAAGAGAGAAAGTTTGATTTAACCTTGGTCTCACATTGATTACATAAGATACCCAAACAGAAGTATCTAACCTATTCCCCACTAAATCTCAAGTAAATGAAATGAAAGATCTCAGCTAAATTTATAAAGCACCAAATAATAAAACCCTTGATAAATAAAATCACCCTGCACATGAATCTTGACACTCACTCTCACACTCTCTTCACTCTTTGCAATCCATGCTGTTGCCAACACCATCACCCTCCCTACCTTGTCTCCTGTCGGTAGATGACTATAAGAATAGGAGCATTTTGTGTCACTCTTCATGGGACCCTTCTCACTCTGAACAAAAACACGTGACATTCATTAATGTTATCATCAACCCCACCATGCCACGTGTTTCCTCATTACCATGATGACACACTCTCATATCTTTGCCACGTAGATCACTTTTATTTTAAACACAACACTGCTACCATACGCATTTCATGTGCTTTCCTTACTTCCCTTTCTCCTTTCATTTTTTCCAATTTTTTGTATCAAAGTGAAAAAGTAATGTAAGAAGAAAAATTCCACTTGCATGCGACGACTAATTAATTATACTAATATTTTTATTTAAGATATTTACAGTATCTTTTTTATTTATGGAAATGCTATCTTTAGGTCCTAGTTTTGTGGGGCCATTAAGATTGTGTTGAACTAGCACGGATTCCGTACAAAGTGACACGTGGATAATTGTGTTCCCCTAATCTTGATTTTAGGTAAAACAAGTTGGAAGGAGGTTGCACAAATCGTGCATTAGTAGGTGGAGACAGCATTGATTATGTCGGATCAAGAAAGGCTCTGGTGGGGTCCGGTGGTTTTTCAAAGTTGTAATATGGACGGCTGAGATTTTGTTGAATGTTGTGCTGGCAACAACTTAGATGGACCAAATAGGTAGTTAGGGATGGCCCAATACAAAGAGGCCAGCTAATGGGCTTGAGTTGACTACTATTACAAAAGTGTAGGATTTTATCTAAGTTATTTTCAAGGTAAAAACATGTTTTTTTTTTGGAATTTCTTATTACACTTTATAGGATGAAAAAACAATATTTTGTGGGTCAAATTATAAAGATATTTTGTATTTTTTATATAAATAAAGAAGTAGAATGATTCTTGTATGAGAAAGATAATTATATATAATTTTATAAATATTATCTTTTATTTATTATGAATAAAAGAGAAATTTGAAGAATTGTATGAAGAAATATAATAAACGATAGATGGTATGTTGAAAAAAATCATTAATATTGCATTGGAATGGTAAAGTGACTTATAATTTGGGATAAATATTTTTGACAAAGTGACTTATAATTTAGGATAGAGGGAGTATATGAAAAATCGAAATTGACCCTAAGATTTTGGAGATGCATCATGCACTATTTTATGGCACACTAACTTGTTGGGGGAGTTGTGGGACTATTATCCACACTACTCACGCTTGCTACATTCTCAACATAACTGAGTGCCACCCTAGATGAATATTAAAAAAAATCGAAGATGCATCTTCGAGTATTTTAAACCAATATATTGATTGTTGATTAGTCCAATGGAATCTCCAGAGAGGGGAGGGAGGGGGGGATTTTGAATTTTTCTGTCAGCTTTGCATGTCAGATATTTCCGGAGATGCATCTCCAAAATAAATTAATAAAATACTGAGCCGCATGATCACACATCCATACTTGTTTTCCACTCAAAACCCTCACAAAAAAACCATTCACTACTAGAAAAAGCACATTTAGTCTCAGATGCGAAATGCATTAACCTCGATTAAAGAGCCGAGGTAACGAAGGACGTCATGAAAAGTATAAACTTTACCTCTCAGTTTTAAAATAACTGACATGTATGTGGAAAGTTCATGGATTTGATCGATCCCCAAGAATAGCCTTTTGAAATTCTGAAACGGCGAAAACACATGTCCCATCGATTTTGTAATTTCACCGACGAATATAACACATATTCACCTCGGTTATCTAATAAAATTTAGGGTAATTTTTTTTGAGTTTATTAAATCTAATGTGGATTGCTTGTTTCACTAAACCCTATACTGAACAATAACTTCTCAAAATTGATTAGGAAAATAATTATATTAACAACTTACATTGATTAGTGATTTTGAAGCATCCTTCAACTCATCATTCATCTCATGGTGTTTTATGGTTAAAATATCTTCAATGTTTCAAGTTCTTTATTTAACACTTCCTTTTTTACTAATTCATTCTTGAAAACATAAAATTTGATGCTTTGAAAATGAACAAATATGGAATAAAGTTGAACAAAAACTAGAAGCATTTGAGAGATTTTAACAATAAAACAACATGAGATGAATGATGAGTTGTAGAATGCTAGAAAACCATTAATCAATGTAAGATAAGTTTAAGATTAACATAATTTTGCATATAATTATTTCTAAAATTAATTTACTAGGTTATATGTTCAAAAAAGGTTAGTGAAACAGACAATCGATATTATATATAATAAACTCAACTCGACCGAACAAGATGAGAGTTGCACAAAGAATAATAAAAAATATAATCTCAATATCAATATCAACAACAAAAAGAACAAGAAAACAACAACAACATCAACAACAATATCAACAACAACAACGTCAATAAACAACAACAATATCAATAACAACAACTTTAATAAAAAAACCTCTAGGGTTTAGGGTCTTTACAACAACAATAACAACAATAATATGACAATAATATTAGTAGTGATATTTGACGTACCCGATCTCTGAAGAAGAAGTAAAAGAAAATAATTTGGATCTCTGAAAAAGAAATGAGAGCACTAAACACATAACATCTTCGTATTGAAGATGATATGTATTTATGCCTCTCATTGTTTAGGACTCTTCATTAGGGTTCTGTTTGTGTTGTTTAGACAAATGAACCTGAATGCTATAAGCTAAAACTATATATATATCAGAGAAACATATTCACCTCGGTTGAAAAGAAAATCGAGTGAAAAGTAGCATACTTTTAGATTAAAAATAAAATATTCAAGAATGCACTACTTTTAATGAGATACAAACATAAACTGAGGCCGATGGGATTTGAAACATGTACACTGAATAGGTTTACTCCTCGAATTTCAAAATAACTGACGAAATATAGTATTTTTTTATAAAAATAATAGGGTGCGTATAGAAAGTATACCTCGGCTTTTCAATACGTGAGGTGAAATCGTCGTCTTGAAATGTATTATCTGTAGTAGTGCTTCCATTCTCAATCCATATTTTCATTCCAAATCTTCAATCTTTGGTTTCATCACATCAAAGAGAGCAAAAAAAGTTGGAATTCTAGGTAAAGATAATTTATTCCAAGTCTCGTTGCTCACATTAATCTTGTTTTCGGTCTGAAAAACATGTGTTTTTTCCAAAGATACATTTCTGAAACGAGTATGGACTTGCCCAAAAATGCATTTCCGATTTCTGTTTGTGTTTATTTTTTCAGCTATGTTTACATAATTAGCACTTATTTATTATTATGTGGCAATTATTTTCATTAGATATGGTCCACCCTGATTTCCCTCCCAAATAAGTTATGTCTTTGATTGTCAAAGGTGTTGTTGTGAAGGCGGTAGATATTGACAACCAATTTAAAAATGAGCAGGAGTTTGAATTTCGTAATCACATGCTTCAATGGATTCGTACAGAGGCCTCCAAACTGGGATTTGGTGTGGTTATCAGAAGGTCCAATAATGGTTCAGAAAGAAGATGTGCTTTTGTGACAATGATGTACGAAAGAAGAGGGAAATATAAACCTCCTCTCCAGAATTTTAAACGAGACGACACTAATTCAAGAAAATGTGAGTGTCCCTTTAAGTAACGTGGCTATATGTTGGCAAACAATAAATGGAGATTTAATGTCATATGTAGTTTACATAACCATGAATTGTGTGAAAAGTTAGTCGGTCATCCAATTGTATGTCTCCTCATGCCGGAAGAGAAGGAATGTGTTGCTGACATGACATTGAATTTGGTTCAACCGAAAAATATACTTGCAACTTTAAAATGTAAAAGACCAAAAAATATCTCAAATATCAAGCAAGTGTACAATATTCGGTACCAAACTAACAAGGCGCTTAGGGGGGGGGGGGGGGGGATAGAACTGAAATGCAACAACTCTTGAAACTGTTGGATGATGAAAGTATGTGTCTAATTACATAATGTGCGAGGATGGAGTTACCGTTAAAGATAAATTTTGGACTCATCCTGATTCCATCAAGTTGTTCAACATGTTTCTTATTATGCTCATAATTGATTCAACGTACAAGACCAACAAGTACATACTTCCATTATTGGAGATGGTTGGTGTTACCTCCACTAAGAAGACCTATTCTACTGGGTTTGCATTTCTAGAGAGCAAAAAAGAGGAGAATGTTACTTGGGCCTTAGAGGTCTGTCAGACAATGTTGAAGGACCAAGAAGATATGCCTAAAGTGATTATTATCGACTGTGATATCACTTTGATGAATTCGATTGCAAAGGTATTTCCTACTTATTATGCATTACTTTTTAGGTTTCACATAACAAAGTACGTGAGATGTCGGGTTAAACCCACGATAGGGACGAAACAAATAGAGTCTGAAGATGGAAAAATGATAAAGGCGGGTGTGGTTGTGGAAAAATAATGGATCCATGGAATGGTATATTAAATTCTTCCACCAAAGAGTTATATGTTGATTATGTTATGCATTTCATGAAAGTATGCGAAAAATATCCTGATTTATTGAAATATGTTGAAAAGATAATTCTTGACCAGGTGAAGGAGAAAATTGTTTGTGCTTGGACCGATCAGGTTAGACATCTTAGGAAATAGTAAGGGTGATTTATGAAGAGATTAGGACTCCGTGAACCAAGTGATTAAGTACCGGTATAATAAGATACATACATCATTTAGTTGGAGCATCACAATTTTGGAACACAGATTTAAAGATAACAATCTTTATTTTTAGTTGGTCGACAACATATCTCGAGTGGGTTTGAATTATATTTTTAACGAAGCTAAAAAAGCTGATAATATAGGTTTCGATAGCATAGAGTGTGAATGCACAATTGTGAAAAGATATGGTCTCCCATATGCCTGTGTTATTGTAAAAAAAGGTGAAACCTTGTAGACGAATAAGAATGGATGAGGTTTGCACTCACTGGAAGAGGCTTAGGTTTGATGATGACGGTGTCATGAAAGACGATGAATCAAATATCTCTATCTTGACTGAATGAGAAGTGATATAAGAGAGATTTTTGAAAGCTGATTAAAATATGAAACTTCACATCAATGAACAATTGAGGAAGATTTATTATCCGAAAAGCACCGACTTGAAACCATCCTCTCAACCGGTAAAAATAAAAGGTGCTCTAAAGAAGCTCAAGCCTACACCGAGTGACAACTCAACGGTGTAGCCTCCTTCATATTTTGAACATGTTGACAAAGTTTTTCCGGACTCAACACCTCTAAAATCTCAAAAAGTGTTTTAAAAGGAGCTCGCATTAGAAAACCACCTCCTTTTCCACCTCCACCAAAGATTCCATTCATTGATGAGATGGCAGATTTTATGCACAAATATATTGAGCGGATCGTCAATATTGAGGGTGATGATAATTGCGGTTATTGAGTTGTTTCACTTTTACTCGATAAAGGAGAAGATAACCATACACTTGTCTGCCATCAACTTACCTATGAGTTGAGGACTCATAAAGAGTAATATGCACAACTTTACGGTAAGAAAGAAAATTTTCATGAAATTTATGAGTCTCTTGTTCCTTGCCTTAGTGGACTGGTATTGGAGGCTAAATGGATGCGCTTCCCTAAAATTGGCCACCTCATAGCATGTGTATATGATAGAGTTTTTATTGATCTTACACGATACGGTTTTTCATAAACCTTTTTCCCACTGCGCACCGCCCCACCTCAAAATCCAAAATATCGCATTATGTGTATTAGGTGGCTTTTTAAATCACGACATTTGGTTTAAGTTTACTTGAAATTGGGATGTCATATACCACTTATATCACCGGAGTGGGCAATGCAACACCCGAGGTCGAAGAGTGGTTACATGTAACACCCGTGGGTGAGGGAGTCGTTGTCGATGCATGAGGTATGACAATGAGACACTCTTGGAAACTTCTAGGGAGAAACCGAATTCACATCGGAATGATAGAGATTCCGAGGCTGTGCAGGTATAGAACTGCATGGTTGAAGGAAGTCTTATAAGGATTAATTAATACAACATATAACAAAAAGATGCATCTTCTTTTTGGTAGCCTAACAAATAAGAACTCCATAGTTAAATATACTTGACTTGGAGTATTATTTGGATGGGTGACCTTCTGGGAAGTTTCTTGAAAAGCGTGCGAGTGAGAATAAAATATGCTGAAAAGACCCGTGTTGGTTTGTGGGATCAGTTAGTAATCCTGAAAGTAGTCTGAGATGTTACAAATGGTATCAGAGTCATACCTCTTCCAGTACGATGTTGTTCAGGGACGAACCAAGTGGAAGCTGGTGGGCATGAAACAACCGAGGCCGAAGAGGGCGGAGAGTGGTTACATGTAACACCCGAGGGCGAGGGAGTGGTTGTTGGTGCACGAGGCATGATAATGAGACATTCCTAGCATCTTCTAGGGAAAAACCGAATTCACATCGAAATGAGAAGGATCATGAGGTTGTACAAGTATGGGACTGCGTGATTGAAGGAAGACTTATAGGGATTAATTGGTACTATCTATACCAACAAGATGCATCTTCTTTTTAGTAGCCTAACAAATAAGAAATTCATAGTTCAGTGTGCTTGACTTGAAGTAGTATTTGGATGGGTGACCTTCTGGAAAGTTTCCCAGAAAGCGTGTGAGTGAGGACAAAGCACGCTGAAAAGACCTGTGTTGGTTTGTGGGGTCAGTCGGTAATCCTGAAAGCAGTTTGGGGCGTCACAGACAGCTCATTCAACAACACAAGTCGAGACTTGACCATACCATTTTTTGGAAAGGATGCAAGAGTTTGAGAAATTGAGAAACATTGAAAGAGAATCAAATGAACAAAAGTCAAAGGGGATACCACCATAAATTTAGCCAGCAAAAAATATTTCGATTCGTTTTTAATTTTTTGTGTAGCCGAGAAAATAAGTGTATATAGTTGTGTCTCAATATTATTGAATTTAAATATATTCAATTTCTTAATAGTTTAATACGTTTTTTATCTTTGCCAAATTTTTTGTTCATTTGCAAACAAAGTAATCAAGTAAGTTCTGTTTTCTGCCTGCTCAAGAGAGGTTCCAGGGATGTATCTCCGGAACAAGATAATAGGATGTGGAACCAGAGATATATCTCTGGAGTCAGCATGCTAGATTTTGTGAGGTCCACATTTATCTACAACTTCTATAAATTAAGGTGCTCTTATTTTTTATTTCACACAAACAGAAAATGTGTCAAACGTCACAAATAAACATCATCTGATATGTCAGAAATGTATCCTTATCCAGCACGACACTCGGGTGAAAGTTTAAACTTAAAAAACACACATCTCTTGCAGATCTGAAATACGAAGTCCATAATCTCATACCTTATGGAGACAATCGAAAAACTGTGAAGCTCGAGTACCGTTCACCAACGATTGACAACGGAGGGAAGATTTAGTTCAACAACTTTGAACTCAATACAAATGTATATGTAAGGGCTATGTGGAATACATTTTTTCATTTTGAAACACAAATTCCGCTCGAGTTGGAAGCGACGATTTCAAGATCGGTCGAAGATATTGTGAAGATGTTGAACCGTTGACCTGGATATTGAAGTGTAATGTTGCATTTTATGTTAAAATCATCTATGTAATACTTATTTTATGTTATGAATGTTAATTTTATTTTATCAAATTACAAGTTTTTGGTTTCTGCTTTTGACTCTGCTGTGCATACGTTACGAAAAATGCATCTACAAACTGATTTTGGAGATGCATCTCTGGCTTAAAAAAATTAACTAATAGGGTGTTAGTGAAATAGGCATAGGCTATGTGTGTATTGGATGCATGTGCATCCGGAGATGCATCTCTAGATTCTGGGGGCATTTTAGTATTTTTGCGTGGTGCTTAAGTAATATATAAGATGCATTAAGAAATTCCCTGTTTTTTTCCTTAGATTTGTGGGTGTTCTTGATATGTAGTGTTATTCATACACAAGAGTATTAGGTGTTAGTGTAAGAGATGAAAGACATGGAATTGAGAGAATATATTACATAATTAAGGGTTAATGTAAGACATGAATTAGATGGAATGGAATGAAATGAAGATTTAGTGGATAAAAATTGTGATTGAATTAAAATTAATGAGATAAGGTTCTTCAATGGTGATTTTTTTAAAATATGTGATTTAGTTTAACTGATATGCAATAGTTGAATTAGATGCTGGTAAGATATTAATCTAATAAACAACATTTATTAATAATATAAAAAACACTAAAATGATTGAAGTATTCATTCAATATACATATACATATATTTATATTAGTGGTGACAAACTGACATGTCCATCTTATTTAGTATCGTCTCGTAAAAACTCATAAATAAGGGTGGGGTGGGGTGGACATAGTTGAGGGCCCACAACTAAAATATTGGCATGCTCCAAAAAATATAAGGGTAGGGCGAACATTGTATTTTTTAAGGCTAAGTATGCAAAAATTGATGTTAATGTTTGCGCCCGTAAAAACTCGTAAAAAATATTGTGAAGAAGGAAACACATATTAGAGGGTAGAAACTTAAACTCTTAGCTTGCCCCGTAAAAAAGTGTGGGCAAAACGAGAATGCTCAATACACCAGCCTGTTTTTGCCACCAGTAATTTATATTCACCATTGTTAGATATTAGTTACTTAACAAATCGACCAACTAATTATAATTAACAAAGTGAATTATAAATTTAAATGACTTTTGACTAATGAAGTAAGTCTTAATGATTCAAAATAAGATTATTCTTCACAAAATAAGATTACTACTAACCAAAAATACAATAGAACTACATGACTCGATAAACTTATCTAAAATTTCCTTTATCAATGAAATTATATTTCACAACAGAATGCTCAAGATCAAGCTTGGCATTCGTAATATAATCACATATGAGTTTTGACTTAAAGGCCTTCCAACACTCACCAGCATAAAAAATTCACCTATTCTTTAACTTAAAAATTTACTACAGTTACATCAACAAGTAGGTATTAGTATTTAACAAAAAGCATACAATCAAATCATGTGAATTAACTAATACCTTAATATTTGTCTATATACTTCCTTTCAAATTATCTGGTACCTAACCTTAATCATCTATCAAAATACTCGTTTTGCTACGACCAAGATATGTCGCATAACTCCTATATAGGGAAACATTCTTACCTTAAAAAGGCATAGTTTTGTGATCAAATGGGATCGAAAACTTAACACCTATGTTGCAAAAAAAGTTAATTTAGTCATCATTGTAGCAATTCTAACTTTTCTTTTTATTTTATTCTTAATAGAAGAACACTAATTTTTATTAGCGGTGTTGGATGAATGGCCAATCTAAGTTTAAAATCCTACAAAAACCATGCATTTTGAATGAAAGCATTGCTATGTCACAGGAACCTTCAAAATCACAACAACTAAACTTTCAATCTCAACCACAATAACATATAACCTTCAATCTCAATAACAACAACAACATCAAACCTTCAATATCAATAACAACAATAACACTAAACATTTTAATTATCTCATAAAAATAACAAGATAAAACCTTCAATATCAATCTCAACAACATCAACAAATAAACTTCAATCTCAATCTCAAAACAACAACAACAACATTAAACCTTTAGGATTTAAGATCATAACAACAAAAATAATATTAACTCTCTACATTGGTGAATCTTGATTTAGATTATACGATGTACATGAATAACCAACTTCCTTAACTTAATGGGAAAAAACATAATTTTAATTATGTTTAAAATATATTTCTAAACACACACAATTTATAAAAACTTTTTATAATCAGTACTTAGTTCCAAAAACATTTCCAAGAAAACAAATATATAACAAAGTGGAAAAATGTGTTGGTATGCTAGAGTGCATTGATTTAATGGACATGTTTTTCTTCAATCTCAATAACAACAATACCACTAAATCTTTCATCTCAATAACAAGAACACTAAATATTTTACTTATCTCAACAAAAATAACAATATAAAATCTTTAATATCAATCTCAACAACAACAGCAAATATAGATAAACTTCAATCTTAAATCTCAAACAACAACAATAACCTTTAGGATTTAGGCTCTTAACAACAACAATAACAACAACATTAAAATCAAACATATCTCAATATTACTAGTTACATGCATGGTGTATTGGGGAGTCCGGGAGAGTCAGAAACACAAATGAGACTAACTCTCTAGGACCACAAGAGAGAGAGAGAGAGAGAGAGAGAGAGAGAGAGAGAGAGAGAGAGAGAGAGAGAGACACAACATCTCAACCCAAAACCTTAAGATGTTAGGTAGATAAGTCATTTCTCTTATAAATCCAATATTCCACTCATTCATAGATAATGTGGAACTTTAACCACTCGCACTTGTATCCAATATGATGAAGATATTTTACGTTAGAAGCATGATGAATAAGTCAACGAACTGAATGTCGTTTGAGTTTCGTCTTTTCTTCTTGCAAGTATCGTTTGAGTTTTTTTATTGTCTTTCCTTGCTTCGTACGAGTCGGAGAAGATACGATGAAGTTCAACCTCATTTATGGAATAACGAGTTGGAGAAGATACAATGATAAAGGAATGGAGACGACATAATGTTTTCGAGTTTAACATTTAGTTTAGTGCTCAGTTTGTTAATGGAGATCATGCAATGTTTTCAAGTTTAATATTTAGGGGTCTCTTGAATTGTTGCCTTAAGGAAAAACTAAAGAAACAAGTTAAAGATCTGTTTTTTGCATTAGAAAAAAAAATTCCATGGTTGGAACATCCAACCGTGATAATCCTATTTATTTATTTTGTGTAAGGCGTCCGTTTTTTAATAATTATAAAAAATCTAACATGTCCCCTCGGTTACAAATTTCAACCGTGAAAAAATGTGTCTTATTTTAATTTTTTCTAAAATTAAAAGGAAGACGTCACTTTAATAACAAATAAATCATAAAATTGTTGGTGTTTGAATTTGAACTCATGATCTGTTCAATTTTCCCCACAGTTGAGATATGTAAATTGTCTTTAATTTAAATAAAAAAGCCTTCAGATTTTAAAGGTTTCACTACAGTCTTTTTAAAACTATGGAGAAAACTCTGTTATATATGTATTATTTATTTTAGTGGAGCAATTTCAAGGTGTTCATCTCAATCTCAATTTACTTCATCAATTTGTCTTGTAACTTACATTTTGCAAGGATGACGAACAAAACAACAAAATGTTTCCATATCAGCTAGCTTGTACAATCATTAACATAATAAGCACAAATAGCAGTTTAACAACTTAATATATTTACGTCACGCTATCGAAAGAAAAATTACATCAAGAGAACACAAATGAACAAGAACATTGGCGTCAAAAAACACAAATTAGCATGTAAACAAAACATATACCGTGAAACATATTTTTGGTTGCCTAGGATAATTCATATTGGTTAAACGAGTTTCTAACATAGTTAGGGTTTGCAATACCCTTTCCTTTCGTGTTTGAATCCGAGTAAAGCATAAATAGAAACAAACGGAATTCATGAAATGGCAAACCACAAGTGTACAACAATATCAAAGTAGTAAAAGGTTTTCGAGCCACAGAGACCAAGTATTTGATTATTAAATTCTATCATATCGTTATTTAGCTTAAGCTGTCGAAATTAAGTTTGAGTTTGAAACAAACAACTATTTAAGGAATACAAATATATTATACTATATTAAAACTGAGACACTAACTATTCTTTTGACAATTCATTCTCTTACTTGCCACATCATTAAAAACATGATGTGGCACTCTTCAAAACACAACCTTCCAAAACCTTAATTATTCTTTTGAGAAAATGTGTAACCTTTCATTTATAAAATCATATTAATTAAAATACATGTATTTTCATATTCCATAAGTCATCTCCTAATATTCCTCTAACTAAAATTCATATATACCTATTGATTTACTTCCTTTGAGCTTGCATTCCAGACATGATTACATACATGTACAAATTGTGCATTTATAATACATCAAAACATATATTATTATTATAAGTTACATATGTCTACAAATCGTTTATCAACTATACATCAAAACTCAAATTATTAAAATTTCACACTATTTTCTATTACACACTTATTCACCACACAAAAAAAACTAAATTAATTATTTTTTAAACAAATCGATAGAAAAATTAATATAAGAATACAATTTACTTTGTTTTCCCTAATACTAATTATCATGTTTATTTTTTTCGTACCTACGTGTTTATCAATATTTTTCAAGAAAAGTGCAATATATAATAATTTACCCCATAAAAAACTATGCATAAAATTGTTTATTGAAAATATTCATTTGTATGTATCAGTCTTAAAACCATAATAACAATGAAAAAAAATACACTACAATGTTTAGGATAAAATACTCAAACAATACTTTCAAACAAACAAACAAATACTTCAATTTTAAAAAAAATATATAATTCTGGATTACATGGTACACACTTAAATTCAAATAGTAAATCTCATTACAATGCTAAAAATATCATCAAACAATACTTTCAAATTTAACTTAGAATTTTGAAATAGACAAACATCAAATTGTTTCTAAAATATTATTTTGAATTATAATTGCATATACATATTACAAAAATAAACTATAAATTTCCAACTATCATTTATAATTCTTTACATATAATTTACATTGTAAAATTAAATTGTTATGTCTTATTTGTATTTCTACGACTCAAACATATTTCTTATCTCTTAAATTTTTACTTTCTCTTTTTTTATCTTATTCATCTTATCGTCTCAATTACAACTCTTTTATACTAAACAAAATCAAAATCAATATTTTATAATACTACTTAAAAATCTCATTTTATTCCCGCGCATCGCGCGTGTCTCAACCTAGTTATAATAAAAAGGAAGGTCATATGGTGCAAGATTCTTGTCTACACAAACTTACGTGAACCTCATGTTTTATTACGAGAAACGAGTTAAATTATAGAAAAATAGAGAAAATTGGACAACACCTACTTTTGTCTGCGTGTTGTCCTGTCCCAGACAAATAATCTGTCCACTTTTGTCAGCTCAAATTATTTGTTGAGATTAATTTTCGAAACTATAAAAATGAGAATTTTTCATCATCTCGTACTTAATTATGTAGAATTCTGCCTTCGGATATTGAAACAGGCATTTTCAACGTGTGATCGATGCCTAAACCATCTTTAATTTCATAAATGATATTGCGTTAAAAACTCATAATTTTAAACTAACTTTTGAGTTTGTTTCTCATAATAAAATGGTTAAGGATTCACTTGAGGTTTATCATGAGATGTTCCTCATGACCCTTAGTCCCTATGAGACTGCGCATATATACTTAACAGTAAAACAAATAAGACATTGGCATACATGATAAAAACCTGGGTTGAAAGCAATAAATACTTGAATAAAATAGTTTCAGTAAGTACAACACTTGAAAGAAGAAAACTTGCAAGAAAATAAGCTTTGTAAAGTAAACTAAAAACTAGGGCATGTGATCTTTTGTTTCTCCCTAATCCCCACTATATAAAGATAACTACATAAAATAATGACACTTAATTTATGTAATAAGGGACAATTAAGGTTCACAACTAATAAAAAAGCAGTAGGAATGACAAAAGATGGAAGAAAAATAACCACTGGAGTAGATATCAAAGTGACCACTAGGGATACTACAAGGGATATAGTGCAAGCTACAACCTATAGTATAGGCTACGCCCCATAGTGCAGGCTACAACCACCCCTAACAGGCCCCTGGATTTTACTATGGAGGGTGTTCTGGTGGCCACTACGGTTCGTAGCCCGGACTAAGGCCACCCGTAGCAAGCCCCTGAGTTTTGTATGATGAAAAATGGCTTTCTTCGATCTTTTCAGCTTTTTGCTCCTCTCGACTTCTATTTTTTTCCGATACAACTAACAAACAATTTAACAAGAATTTAACAAACAACCACACATAATTTTTGTATAAAAACAAGAATTTAACAACTAAAATGGAATGAAAAACAACTAACAAGATGGTACAAAAACCACTTATCATGAATCACACCTAAAAATTAAAAAGAAGAATTACGATACTTTTCTCATGACAAACAATTTAATTTCTAATATCAAGGGAATACATCATACTAATTTAGGGTTTTTAATTTTTTTTCTTAATTTATTTGTTTTTACTCAATTACTTTTACTTTTCTTTATTTTATTTTTTTTAAATTTAGGTTGGATATAATACGTCATGGATGTTCATAGATGTGATTCTATTGGCACATCATCCTATTTGTTTGACATTTCATCAAATATAAAAGTCAAATTGATCAAACAAAATATATGATTTAAAAAATAGAAAGATCAACATTATAAAATAGAAAATAAATAAAGACCACCAACATTGATGGTTAAAAAACAAACTAAAATTGTGTATAAACAATAAACTATTATCTAAAATTATTAGAGTGTTTTTTGAGTTTTTACTTTCTTTGAGGGGGAATAGTTAAACATAGAGGTGATTATTTTTTGATTTGACATGATATAATCTGATCTATTTTAAAAGTCTGAAATCATGTCATCTAATGGAGTCACACAAACAACGAGCGAGGTGGATGAAAAAAGTATATTTTTTTTTGCTTGGAATTGGTTTTTTGGAAAGGTCTGGGGTAAACTCTTGCACCTTAATAGATTAACTTCATAATTTTATCCTCTATATGTACTTATAGCTAATTGAGTGTTTATCTCGATTCAAAGTATGATGGTGAATCTTTTGCTCCTCTTTTGTTTGGATCTAATATGTTCATAATGGAATTGATTGATTTGAGATCTAGTATGTGAGTAGTGAGGCAGTGCTTTAGTAGTTCTAGATTGGTTTGGGATAAATCTTACATACGTGAACTCTGGGGTTATTTTACTCTTTCTTATGATTGTATCATGTTTCTTTTTATATGTATTTGGACACTTCTTATGTTTCTTGGTGTTTGTCGTAATATATATATATATATATATATATATATATATATATATATATATATATATATATATATATATATATATATATATATATATATATTAAAAATTGTTTAATTTTTAAAATAATCATCTATTTGATATTTATAATTTAATTTTTCAAATAAGAAAAACTAACATAATATAAATTAAATATATGAATAATGATTAGTGTTAAAAATATGTCCAACCTTCCAATCATGTAACAGAATAAAAAACCTAGGACTATTGATGTTCAAAATGCTAATTGATTTAATCTTTAGTAGCTAAACTAGAATTTTTGCACTGTCTTAGTATGTTTTTGCATGGAAAATACCAAAGTAGTATATATTTCAATATATATACCAATACCATTGTTTCAAATAAATTTTATTTTTGTTACAAAGCAATCACTTATTGCTTTGACAGAAGCTTGAAAAAAATAATAAGTTACCGGGAAAGTGTAAAAGGTTAGAGGATCTGTCCATTATATTGGAGGGCACTTAGAAACGTATTATATTTTTTATTTTTAAATTAAAATTGAATTTTATTTTATTTAATAAATAAATAAAATAAAAATAAAAATAAAAATAAAATATAATTAAAGCAGTATTATTTATTTATATAATAAAAATAAAATTACATTAAACCCTCATCTAACCTTGATTTTGACCCGATCGATGAAAGTGGTGGTGGGTTCCACATGTAGAAGCTTGTCCAATTCGTGTAGACCTCCTATAATTTTCATCAATATTTGTTGGCCGAGTAGAGAAGGCTTAGCGTCATTTCTAGGATCCATTAATTCAGCAACCATGTCATCAGTTAATAAGTCCATCGTTGCCGCACTTTCATAACTTAACCCGGTTCCCTCGTTATTCCAGTTTGGTTAGATAGTATGTGGCATTGAGCTATGCATGAATGAGACATAGGGTTGTTGGTCTTGGGATGAACTTTGGGTGATGGTTTGTGAGTGGTAAAAAGGGATTTGTGGTTGGGGTGTTTGGTAGTTGTGTTCTTGTGGAGTAGGTTGTGTGAATGAGTATTGGTTATAGTTGGTGTTGGGTGGTGTTTGTGGTTGGGTGTATGATGTCAAGGGTGTAAAAATTGGGTTTGGGTGTTGGGCGTTGTAGTGGATTGGGTTAAATTATGGGTATTATTGATGGTAGTGTTGGTTTGGGGTATAAGGTTGTTATGTTGGGTAATACATATAGGTTGTTGGGTGTTACATGTAGGTTTTTGGGTGTAAGTCTTGGTTGATAGTGTGTTGGAAGTTTGAAGATGAGGGTTGGTTACGAGGGTCAAGTAGTAATCTATTTTGTGATGAATACAAATTTGACACAGATTTATATCAACCCATGTATTCCATACTCAATTTATATTCGTTTGGCATGATATCTCATTGTAAGACAGTGTTGCGACGATTTTTCCGTTGATGATGCTCTTGTCTATAATGGTCTTTCCAATTTGAAAATTTCCACTGGTCTGACGTCTGACTTGTGTGGTACTCCTCCATGGACCTAGGTGGAACCAGAATTTCTTGTTGAATCCCAAATTGGAATTTAACTCAACTTGAATGATGTATTTCAACAGTAGTGAAACAAATTAAAAGCATTGTTGAACTCCACATGAGGGCCTCTACAGAAACTGGTACATAGTAGTAAAAATGATTAGTTAAAAAATTATAAATAAACTTTAAATATTAGTAGTTTATTCTTGAAGATAATACATCATTCGCCTCGAAATGATCGAAGAACGTGCGATATCCAGGAGCACAATGATGAAGTGGTTTTTCATAATTCATTCCATGTACAGACCACCTAAAAAGAATTAGCTATTAAAAAATACCTAGAAAAAACATATCTAAAAAAATAATCTTTTTTATACGTACTTGGTCGCATATGGAAACTGGAATGGATTGGGATTCCTTGGTGACAGTCTTGGCATTCTGGACAAATCCCAAGCTTAAAGTAAAACTCCACAGCCAACACAATTATGCACATTTTTTGTAGCACATCTACACAAATTTCTTATAGATGCACTAAAGTAGCAGTGCCCTGATAACGCGAAAATACATCATATATTTGCCTTGATTTACACTCAAAGATCATACCACTTTAGTTAATATTCTGATTATTCCGCAAGTATTCGAGTTATTTTTGCAGGTATTTCAATCTCCATGCATAAATGAGCAAAATGTAGAAAAGGAAGAAAAAGAAGAAGAAACATATGAGAAAGCAGCAGAAAAAGCAGGAAAACCAGAAATATAGAAAATGCTGATGTGACGACCATCACAAGGAGCATGACGACCGTCACGCCCAGCCTGTGACGAACGTCACAAGCCCATGACGAGCGTCACACGGCCAAAATATGCGCTTGAAGCAGTTAGCAAAAGATTTCAAAATGTGCCTAAATTTTCTCCAACAGAACCATTTCCCCGTGGATTTCTCACTCAACCAGTCACCCTTAATTATCTCAACTGCCAAAGACCTATGAGGGATATAAAAAGGACAGTAGTTGGAAAAAAGGGAACGTGTACATTCTCTCTGCAATTTATTTTTTCTACAGCGTTCTAGCTTTTGAGCATTATTTTCCTTCAGCAACTTTGTTTTCCTTACCGTAATTCAGTTACCATTCCGTTTAGAATTCCCGTTTTTTTCCTTTCCTTTCCGTTTTTCAGTTAGCCAAAGTAGTAGTTTCCTACACTGGGGAACTACTACACTTTATTTAATTTAGTAAGCAATTGTATCGAAGAAGCAGAATCCTACCGACCTGTGGAGGACTGCTCAAGTACTCCAAGATTCGACATACTCTGTTAATTCAATTGTCAAGTTTTTGTTCAATTATTATTATTATTGCCCTGTTATTATTATAATTATGTTTGTTGCACTGTTAATTGGTTTATGCTCGTCTGTGTTTGCGATATTTAACATGTCCGGCTAAACTACCGGTATCGGTATGTAACAACTTAATTGGATGAGATTTAATAATAACCGGTGAAATCTCCTTTTCTCAAACAATCTTTTCGGTTGAGGTTTTTAATTTGAATTTAATTAACTTTGTCACAAAAGTGAGAATCTATTTAATACGATTTTGCCACGAGAGTGGGAAATTAACTAAGGTGAGAACCAACAATCGCGAGAGCGTGAGGCTCGAGCTGGATAGTAAAAACTAGGCATTGATTTTAAAAACAGCAAGAGCACTTTAAAAGCAATTAGAACTTATTTATTTTCAAAAAGTATTTTTAACTTCAAATGGGACAGCGAGAACGTACATTCTGACTTAAAGCTATAGGCCGAATCAACAACCATGAGAGTGTGAGATAAAGTCTTTTAAATAAGTATTTTCTACTGAAAGATATTTGGTATTTGAACTATACACCGGTGACTTATCGAATCCCTGAAGATTAGTACGTTGCATACTGATTCCTCTTATTACTTCTTTCTTAAAACTAAATTTCTCTTAGATTTAATCCTCTGCACCCGAACTTCTATAAATCATTCCCTTAGCTAAACATAGTGACGTTAGTAGCACTAGTTTGACCATCGGTCCCTGTGGGTTTGATATCTTTTAAAACTAAAACGACTGGACTGTGCACTTGCAGTCAAGTACCCGATAGACTATATTTTATATATAGTCACGATTCGCATCATGCCCCAACTACATCTACCTATTTTATTTATGTCTGCTAATAATGGTAAAAACTTAATATGTATAGTGTTACCATTAGTATTAGGAAATAATAAGCTGGCAAAAAGCAATAAAAGATACATTCTAGTTTTCCAAAGTTTTACTTCGTTGTGGGAATTATCGTCTAATTTCAAAGCATTGTAATGGTCCTTTGGCCATTTCATTTTAACACTTTGCCTTTTTCGATCACTTTTCTCCAATGGAAGCCCAAGTAGTTCTAGAGTAGTCTCATATGCCATATTTGTGCGCCTAATTACTGTTAAACCATATACACGTAAACCTAACAACATGTGTACCTCCTTCATAGTGATTGTACATTCACCGGTAGAAGATGAAATGTGTGAGTTTCTGGTCTCTATCTTTCGCATAAGGAGAGAATACATTTTCTATCAACGACGTATGAAGCTATATTGATAACGTGACCAAAGCCCGCTTGTATTAAATAAGGACAAATCATCTCGTCGACCTCAGCGTATGAATGTGAACATGTTTTGAAAAAAATTTCATTCTAAAAAGAAAAATAGTGAATTTGTGGTCAACATTTATAAAACACATAAATATGAACCAATCGAACTATAAAAAAATTTAACAATACTTAAACACTTACATATGAAGCAATATTTGTTGGTGTCCCCTCATGGTGTTCTCTATAAGTTAACTGGGACATATTTTTAACTACTTTACAAATAACAAAGACAATGTTATATGATAAGAGTAGTAGAGATAATTGTGTGAGATTATGGAATGGTAGAAGAAGGAATTTATAGGAGAACCTGTACTAAAATAATAAAAAATAAAAAGCAACCTCTTATTGTAGTTTTGGACATGTACTTAAATAATAATGCATCATTTATTCTCTTAACTTTATAAGATGTTTCGCTTTTGTCCCTTAAATAAAAAATGTTACATATTGGACCCTTAACTTCACTCCCGTTAAACTATTTGGTCCTTTCTGTTAGTTTCTTTTGGAAAAATGTTAAAAAATGTCAGGTTAGACTATTTATATCTGACGCGGAATTATATATTGCTGGAAAAATGTTAAAAAATGTCATATTGTAAATCTTTGAAGTTAAATAAGAAAAGCATGAAGCTGAAAGGTTAGGGCAAATGAATACATTTCTCTTAATAGAGAAAACTCCATTGAAGACGATAACATCATCCTGTTTCACAGGCCAACTCCATTAAATATGATAGCAACAATATTTCCATAGACCAACGTCATTGAAGACGATAACAACATTTCTCTAATTACGACTGAGGTATGATTTCTCACTTTTAACCTACTAAAACGTGAACTTTTTTCTTTAGTCATCTTCCTTAGTACTTCTGCTATCTTATGTAGGTTGTATAGGTAATAAAGAAGATGTTTAAGTGTGTTGTTCATCATCCTGGTGAGTTTTCTAGGGAGTTTGCTAACTTCACAAAATCAGGGTATCAAGGGTTAGAGACCATTTGGGATGTTAATCCGGATTATTGGAGTTACTTTGAAATTTTAGGCTTGTTAAAAGGTTTAGGACAAGCACATGTGGTGATATTTTGGTCAATAATATGTCTAAGGCATTCGACTCTGTCTTAGTAGCTGCTAGAGCCAAGCCAATTATGATAATGCTTGAAGAAATTAGAGTGTATCTAATGAAAATATGAGAATCAAATAGGCAAAAGATTGATAAATATGAAGGCACAATACTACCAAACATCAAAAAGAGGATGGAAAGGGAATAACAGAAAACCAACCATTGGATTGTGAGGTAATGATTAATTTGTTGTCCTTTTACTCTGTTAAATGCCTATGCTGAATGCTGAATATTAATTTGGCTTATGTTGAATATCCATCGTGTTTTACAGGCGTGCATGTGAATATGACTACGAGGTTGGGCATATGTCACTAAAGGAAGAAAATATGTTGTCAATTTTTCTAAGAGAGAATGCTCATGTAGAATGTGGATGCTGACAGGGTTGTCATATTGCCATGCAATATCATGCATGAAGGATCAACATTTACAAATTGATGATTTTATACATGACTGTTATAAGAAGGAACTCTATGAAGCTTGCTATGCACCAGTTATTTATCTAGTTAATGAGGAAGCTTTGTGGATTAAATTCGATGTTGTTGATCTCCAATCACCACTAATAAAGAGACAACCTGGAAGGCCCAAGAAAAATAGAAATAGAGAAGCTAGAGAAATGGTGAGGGATGAGACACACTTGAAACAGGAAAACCATGGAATCAAATGCAGTCGTTGCCACAAAGAAGGTCACAACAATGCCACTTGTAAACTATCACACCTAGAAGAAACCTTAACTCAGCAACCAGAAGCAATAATTTCAACTCAGGAACCACAAGCAATATTTTCAACTCAGGAACCACAAGAAAATGTTTCAAGTCAACCACCACAACCAACAGTTTCAAGTCAGCCACCACAATCAACAGTTTCAAGTCAGCCACCACCCAAAAAGAAAAAAAACTTCAAAAGGGTGGGAAGCCTGTTTCAAGTCAACTTTGATGTTTGTTGTGATGTTTGTTATGCCTTATAGTCAATTTTTATAATTTTATTTTAGTGTCTTATAATGGCCTATTGACAATGACTTGTAATGCCTTTTTGTAATGTTATTAATATTCTTTATAATGATTTTATGACAATGGCTTATAATGCCTTTTTGTATCACTCTTCGAAATGTTATAGATATGCATTATAATCCTTTTAGTTGCATGTTTCACAGGTTATATTTTGCTACAAATTTTATACCAGTTATGTATCAGTGTTAAAACAGAGAATATTGAACAAACATTGCTAATGTGTTAAAATAAACACTAACATTCTTCATTAAATAAATAGAAGATTACATTCATAATATGAAAACATAACATTGAATTACCCCAATCTTAATTGAAATATATTATTACAAACACAAGGTTCAACCCTAAGCTCAACATCCCAACCATAATGGACATTTTCAACCATCCTTTAGTGTGGATAATCTCATTCTTCAATTTATTAATTTTCTTCTTTTGTCTTTTAAGCTTCAAATCCTTTTTATCAACAAATTCATCCTCTAACCTCTTGAAGAAATTACAGCCATTGTCCATGTGATTTATGTAATTTCTACAACCCCAAAATTTTCTCACATAGTTGACATTATTCACATCACTAATAGTACGAAGAACACTATCATCTTGGGAAAAACACTACATTCTCCTGTTTCTACGAAGCACATATCCAGATGTATCAAAACTTGTGATTAAAACACTTCTTGTATTCTTTTACATTGAAGCACTGATGGAAGATGGAAAAATACGAAGACACGATGGAAGATGGAAGAATACGAAGACACGATGGAAGATGGAAGAAGGAATAATGAAAATAGTAAACCACAATCCAGATGTATGAACAATGAAAAACAAATGAGGAAGATGAAGAATGGGAAAACACGAAGCATAAATCGTTTATAACACAGCAACTGAGTGTTCACTGTATTATTTGCATACCTAGTATGCCACCTCAGTCATACTTAACGTTTTTTCACCTAAACTAACGGAAGAGATCAAATAGTTTAACAGAAGAGAAGTTAAGGGATCATTATGTAACATGTTTTTAGTTACGGGACCAACATGAAACTTCGCTTAAAGTTAAGGGACATAGGGACTAATTATACCTAAAAAAAATATAAAACAATCGTCAATTTCAGTTTCAACTTTATACTTAAATTATAAAAAATAAAAAGAACCCGTCTATTACAATTTCGAACCTAGACTTAGATAATAAATATAATTACATACATATAAATAAATTTAAATTATTTTATTATAATTAAAAAGCTAATTAATATATGTTTACTATTAATTTTAATATTTATTTTTAAATATATTTACTATATATTTATTTAATATATATTAAAAAAAATGCGGCCCTTTCATTAGGCGGGTGGGTGTTATATATTTTTTAAAGGGTCAGTCCGTTTATTGGAGGATATTCTATGAAAAGAAAATTTGTCTATTGAAATGAATGATATATTAGATATAATTTTCTAATAAAATGTTATACAAGAAAATTGGCTAAACTATAGCTGATCTTCTCCTTTTTCCACGTAAATTATAAAAGAATGTTCTAGTATACTAGTAATATTATATGGTCATCTCTATGATCATTAAAACACTTTCCTTAAATTAGTTTAGATACTTACAATCTAGCTAGCTAGTTGAAAACACAATTATGATACCTGTTGATTCTGAGAGAATATATATGCACATTAATGATTTGTGAGATTCAGGTGAAAGAGTATATAATGCAACTAAACTAGATTTGCATTCATTTACACTTTTTAAACATACAATCTTGCTTACAAATTACGACATAATAATTCAATGGTCCGGTTTATCCTATATTCCACTTTTTGATTTCATTACGCTCCTACCATGCGTTAATATATATATATATATATATATATATATATATATATATATATATATATATATATATATATATATATATATATATATATATATATATATATATATATTAATGCATGTGTAGTTAAAGTAATGTGGAGTAATAGGCAAGCAATGATTTCTATGCACACGGTCTCACGAGGTCCACAGTCGATATATGGTTTAGTACTTGTATTATTTATTTTGACCAGTGACCACAAATTTCCTTTTTGTTTTCTATTATTATTACTAGTAAAGTTTTGTGTATATGTTAAAAAATGGTAAAAAGTGTAAGTGCAAAATTTCATCACATGTCAAATTGAAATTGCTTGAACATGATCTCTCGTCTCTCACTTCACTATATTTTACATTATTTTTTGAAGATAAATAAACAATATATATTCATGAAAAACTTTCTAAAACACAAGTTATATTTAACAATTCACAATGCAACTAATAGGTGGTTGGTTTTTTCCTGTATCTTGTTGTGGATTTTGTTTGATTTTTGGTTTGTTGTTTTTTCTTCCTGTTGTGTGGGATTGCCCTTTTTCTGTAGTTCTTTTTGTCTAGAATGTCCCTGTTTTGAAATTCACTATTGGTGCTATTGACATATTTGTATGTCTATGTTCTTTTTTATTATTAAGATATAGTTTCTGATTTGCTTCTAAAAAGAATCACCCAACCTAACTAAATCTACAACAAAATCCTACATTAAAAAATTATAATTGTTTCGTACTGGAAGCACAAATAATTGAAGAATGTGGTGAGGAATTATGAACCGATGGTATTGATCTCGATACGATGGTGCAGGGTGGACCTGCAAAGTTAGAATTTCAAAGTCCAAGTCAGTTAAACATTCAAGAAGATTGCAGTAAAAAGTAAAGATTAGAAAAGTGTATATTGTTGTCCATGTTAAAAGACTTTTTATATCTTGGCCCAAGTGGAGTGAATCTGAGTTAATTTGGACCCTAACCATTTGGGTCTTTGGTCGGCACAAAACAGTTGCCCCCAAGGCTTGTCAGGCACTTAAGGAGTCGGGGAAGCCTTTAACGGTCGAAGTCGATCTCTAAGAATGTTGTCTGAGGCGAAGTGGAAATTAAGCGCATGGAGCCGGTTGAAAAAGTAGTGGGGAACAAGCGCATTAAATTCATTTCCATCATTGAAACGTTTTGATGCTTCCTTCTGACATGTGGACTGACGTGAGTAGTTAGGGCATGATGTTGTTTATAGTGCACTTGAGTTCGCTTGCATTTTTAAGGAGAAACTCAGTCGTTGATTCCAAAACTCCTCAACACTACTGATCTGGATCGTTAAATCATATTTATCTCTATATGGGGGGTTGAGCTCTGAGAAAAAGTTTCACAATCCCTGGCATTCAAGCTCATTCATAAGCGCTTTTATTAGCAAACGTTTTCCTTTCTTCCTTCTTGAAAGCGCTTATCAGCGATTGTACCCGTTTGACCAAAGTTTCTGCCTCTCTCCATTACTCCGCTTTATCAACCTCGCAAAAAAAGTACATTTCTCAACTCAAGCTTTTACCTTCAACATTTCCAGTTTTCTAGCCAAGATGGGTGACAGTCATGTTCACCTAGTGAGTGATTCTGAGAGCAATGTTTTTTCTGGTGCAGAAATGATGGTATCCCCTGATTCTTATCTTCCTCTCCTTACTCGTGATTGCATGGGCTACAAAGTTATATCCCTAACCGACAATTTTGATTCTGAAAGGGTATTAATCGCGAATATTGAATACCACAAGAGGAAAATGACTTTAAAATATTCTCTAAATAAACCCCCATTCTTTAATGGAGAAGGGTATATTTTGTGGGAATAAAAAATGAATTTTATCATTAAAGGGATGGATTGTGGTATTTGGAATACCATGAAGGAATCTCCATTTGTTTCTTCACACAAATTTGATGGTGTTGTAGTAAATAAACCTGAAAAAGAATTGGACCAAAGATGAAAAAAAATGTGCAATGCAGTTTGAAATAAAAAACTGTTATCACTACCACTCTTAGTCTTGATGGATTTTTGTGAGTTTCTCAATGCGAGACTGCAAAATAAATGTGAGACATCCTCCAAATTACCCATGAAGGAACTGTTGAGGTAAATATGGCAAGGTTGTTCACATTAACTCATGAGTATTAACTTTCAAGAATGAAACTTTAAGAGAACATAAATCAGATGCAAACAAGGTTTACCCATATCATGAGTCATATGAGAACTCTGGGGAAAAATATTTTCAAATGAGGAATTAGTTGTGAAAATTCATAGATGCTTAAACCATAGCTGGCAATCTATTCACTGTAATTTGTCAATCTATGAATCTAGGATTTAAAACTCTCTCTCTCTCTCTCTCTCTCTCTCTCTCTCTCTCTCTCTCTCTCTCTCTCTCTCTCTCTCACAGTAAATTTCAGGAACACGTAAGGAAACTAAAGAGACTTTCCATATATGAGGAAGGAAAAAATAAAAGCAAAAGTTTGGCACTCAAAGCTGAAGACTTTGACTCTAATGGTGACATGTTCCTTATGGTAAAAAAAACTTCAAAATATTTCTAAAGCATGTGTAACAACAAAAAGAGAAACGAGAAAAAAATTAGGAAAAATATGCATTCACTCCCACATGCTAACTATGTCGAAAGAAGGGCACATCACGCCAAATTATCCTTTAACAAAAAAAGAAATTCAAAATCAGAAGAAATCTAAGAAACCTCAGAAAATGGCAAGAAAGCTTACATCGCATGGGAGGATAACAATATGGAATCTTCAGATGAAGAAGAAGAAACCAACATCTGTGTTATGGAAAATCATGATGATGATGAGGTAACCTCTTACTTTTCTTATCATTACCTTTTTCCCACATGTAAGAATCTAACAAAAGAAACAAGTAAATTGGAACAAATTGTCTCTATATCCAAGGATACTATTTATTTTCTTGAATCTAAAAATAAAATCTTGAGAATGAAATATAAATTATTACAGAAATACAAAACGATCTAGTCTAAAACTCTTCCACTTTTAACAAAGAATACAAACTTGTCAAGTGCAATGAATGTGATACTTAAAAAAATGAAATTTGTGATCTTCAAAACAAACTTGTCAATTTCACAAAAGGAAGATACAACTTGAATCGTTTGTTGGAAAACCAAAAAGCTTCCTACAATAAAGGCGGTATTATCTATGAACCCAACAATATTAGTAAGAACTTTAGTAACATATATAATGCAAAATCCATCGCTCTTTGCAAAATCGTAAAATGCAACTAATGTAATAAAGAGGGTCATATTTCCATGTTTGGTTTTACTAAGAAAAATTATAAGAGCAAAGAAGTACATTCTCCTTCATACATTTATAAAAAAAACATTATGAGCGCAAAATTAAAAATCCATCTACTCCATCAAATGCTTGCCTCTCTAATATAAAATCCAATAATAAGAACATTTACAAAAGTAACAATAGAAGACCAAAGATGATATGGGTAGCTAAAGTTAAGACCTGAAAATTTATTGCAGGAGTGTTTTACAGTCTCAAAGGCTAAATGGTACCTTGATAGCGGTTGTTCAAAGCATATGACCAATGATAAAACCTTATTATCCCTCATTATCTTCTAAGAATGGAGGTTTTGTCTATTATGACGATAAAAATAATGGTAAAATATTAGGTTTTGGAACCGTCAATAAGTTCCACAGTCCAACGATTGAAGAAGTTATTATGGTTAAAGGCTAAAACATATTTTGCTTAGTATAAGTCAACTATGTGACAAAGGTGATAATATAACATTTTATTCTTTTGGATGCAAGGTTATAAAATCTAAATAAAATGAAACTATATTCACAAGCTGAAAAAGTAGAAATATATACACACTGACTTCAAGTGATGTACGTCTCCTTAGTAATGAGGATGAATCTTGACTTTGGGATATGAGAATAACTCACATCTACATGGACCATTTAAACAAGTTATTCCATAAGGATCTTGTATATGGTCTGCCAAACTTTCATTTCAAGAGGAACAAATTATGTGATGTTTGCCAAAAAGGTAAGCAAGTAAGGGCCTCCTTTAAATAATAAAAAAATGTTGTTTCCACTAATTGACCCTTACAAATGCTTCACATGGATATCTTTAGACCATCCATAACTATAAGTTGAAGTTACATGTCCCTAATATATTTATGGGGAGAACCCTAATACATTTTTGTTACTTTCGTTTCGTTTATTATTATTTTTTAGTCTTCTTTATGATTGCACATCTTTGAATCAAGCTTTGAATGAATTATTTTAGCATGCATAACTCAATTGGTTGTATTTGAGTTTTATCATGATACTTTAATTCAATTGCTTGAGTTAGTGAAACAAGAACCATATGTGTTGTTGGTTCAAGTTAGATGGAAATGGAAAATCCCAAAGTATTTTGATAAATATGAAAATTTGAGATTGTATGTTCCTGACTCAAATCATGTATATATCTTGACTTGAATCAAATTGAAAAGGGGAAATAGAAGTTTTTCAACATTTGTGACTCGAATCACATGTTTAACTTGATTTGAATCAAGCAGCTCTATGACTCGAATCATAAATTGCACTTGATTAGAATCAGAGAGATCATGTCAGCCACTGTCTCATTTGATTCGAATCACACTTTCTACTTGACTCGAATCACATTATTTTTTTCATATTTTTCTGTTTGGCTATATCCAAATTATCTTAAGTCAAGCTTTATACCTGACTCAAATCATGAGTCTTCATGACTCGAATCACTGATATAAGGTGACTCTAATCACACGAAAAATGGGTTAATTCTTTATGTTGATCTTGTTTCACTATACTTTCTTATTTGACTCAAATTTAGAAATGTTGTTGAATTGAATCTAACTAACTTTTTGCATCCAATTTTGTGCTTAATCTCAAGCACATATAAATTCCTTTTGTCATCTCATTCAAAAAAAGAACTCACGTAACTGATAACAATTTTCAGAGTGATTTCTTTGAGAATTAGCAACCTTTATTTTGAAAACTCAAAATCTCTTGCAAGCATAATTTCTTTTATCTTCAATCTCTAGCTTGATTTCCGATCTTAATTAAGGAGATTTGTAATTATTGAGGGATACGTGTCTCAAAACTAACCGTTCTTAAAGGTTTTGGTAAATATTTCTAGGAAGCTTGCAGGATTGAGGTTGTTGTCATTGGTAGTGATGAATACAGCGAAAAGAAGGAGGTTTTTCTCTCCAACTGACCTTGGTAGTGACTGTATGAAAGGCTACATACCAGGTGGAGTTCTTCTCAATCTTCAGACAGTTTACGGCTCAAGAAATCGGTGGAATCAATGGGTGATTTCCACACACGAAGATTGTGAGCAAATTGGTGAAGCTAGAGGATTCAAGAAGCGAGGATCGAGTAAATATTTTGCATAAGTATTTGGAATTAAGTTGTATACAATTTAAGATCCATATAGGAGATTTATTTTTCTCACCATTATTGTTGATTAGTGATTGTACGAACTCTTTCAATATTTGTCAAAACATGGTGGAAGAAAACAAATTCCAATGGGAAACCATTAAAGAGTAGAGTAGGCTCCTGCGAGAATGATAGAGTTGAACCACTATATATCCTAGTGTACTCTCTCTCTCTTGCATTTCAATTTTCATAGAATATTTCATTCTTAGAATATCAATTCTTAGTGTAGTTTATCGTTTATTCCAGTTGGTAGCAACTTATTACGTAAGGTTAGGTTTTATTAGAATTTATGCTAATTGAGCTTTAGTGTTGATTAAAATCTGGAAAACTAGTGTTGTTAGAATTCGATATTAATTGAATCATTTTACATGACACATCTCGTGTAATCTACAATTAATCATTGTCTTTGAACAATTTGAGATTTGTGAATTGGGTATTTGTCAACGTGGTTGAATTCCAGTACAAGCAAAAGATCTATATTTTTGCTTTATGACTTCTGTGCGTTTTTTTGAAAAAACTCTAATATTATATTTTTGGAAAAATGATCAATTTTTTAATTAAGGTGTATTCACTCCCTCTATATTGTTTATCTACTTCATATTCTCCCCCAACATAAGTATTGGTGGAAATGTTTATGCCCTTGTAGTTGTGGGTGACCATTGTCACTACAATTAGACATTATTCTTATCTCAGAAAAGAGACGTGTATGGTGTCTTTCAAAAACTAGCCAAGGTTATCCAGAACGAAAAAATAGGAGTAAGCATTGAATCTATTAGAAGCGACCACGATGGAGAATTTCAAAATGAAGAATTCAAAAATATGTGTCACAAGAATGGTCTTTGGCATACATTTTCCACTCCATGAACTCCTGGATAAAGTGGGGGTAGTATAAAGTAAAATAGATCTCTAAAGGAGCTTGCGAGGATGATGATCAATGATAAACCTTCATAAATATTTTTAGGTTGATGTAGTAAGCATTTCTTGCTATGTCATGAATCGTGTCTTGATAAGACCAATTCTAAAGAGGACTCCCTATGGACTATATAAAGTAAGAAATTCTAATATTTCTCACTTACACGTCTTTGGATGCAAATTATTTATACTTAACAATGGGAAAGATAACTTCAGAAATATCTCTAAGAGAGTCACTACTCGTCACTCCCTTAATAAGGTATGTAACTTTATGGCTTTTATTTCATAAATCTCAGCCAAAAGGAACAACGAGGATATCATTGATGAACATTGGTCTCTTGCCATGCAAAAAATTTAAATCAATTTGAATTAAACAACATTTGGGAACTCATTTCCAAAGATTCATCTAATCATGTGATTGGTACCTGATGGGTCTTTCACAACAAGTTGGACAAAGATGGCAATGTTTTAAGAAATAAAGGTAAACTCACTATGAAGGGTTACAATTAATAGGAAAGGATAAACTTAGATGAAACCTATTCTCTTGAAGCTATATTAGAGGCCATAAGGGTGTTATTAGTTTTTTACTGCATCATGAATTTCAAATTGTTTCAAATGGATCTAAAAAGTACTTTTCTAAATGGTTACATCCAAGAGGAGGTATGTTTTTATCGACCTCAAGGTTTTATCAACTCGACCTTTCTCAAACATGTTTTCAAGCTCAAGAAATTGTTATATGGTTTGAAATAAGCTCCTAGAGCTCGGTATGACCATCTAAGAAAATTCTTGCTTGAAAACAAGTCGATAAAACTCTTTTTTATCAAGAAAAACGAACATGACATTTTATTGGTTCATATTTATGTCGATGATATCATCTTCGATGCATTTAACGAGTCCTTGCGCAAGGAATTTTCTAAAAAATGATGTAGAACAAATTTGAAATATCAATGATGGGGGAGTTTCAATACTTCCTAGGGATCCAAATTCATTAAACTTAGAAGGAACCTTCACATTCAAGCTAAATATTACAAAGAAATATGAAATAGGTTCGACATGGAGAAGTCCAAAATAATAGCAACTCCTATGTCAACCTCATGTAACCTCGACAAGGACGATAATGGAAAACCAGATGAAGAAAGAAAATTTTGAGGTATTATACACTCTCTTCTCTATCTCACTGCACCCCAATCTGATATCATGTTTTTTGTGTGTCTTTGTGCTTATTTTTAAGCATCCCCAAAATAATCACACCTCAGTGTAGTCAAATGCATCATGAGATATCTCACTGGCACACAACAAATGGGTTTATGGTACCCCAAGAGAGCATATTGTGACTTAGTTGGGTACACTGATTCTTATTTTCATATTTGCATATTTGATATGAAAAGTATCAATGATAAATGTCACTTAGGAACTCGTTTGCCTCATGGTATAGCAACGAACAAGCAAGGGTTGTGTTATCCACAACTGAGGTAGAATACGTTGTTACGAGTAACTATTGCTCTTAGATTATCTAGATGAAGTAGTAACTCAGTAATTATAGTGTTAAGCTTGGAGTTGTCCTGATAAGATGAGACAACACTAGCTCCATAAACCTCACTAAAAACCTGATACTTCACTCTCGAGCTAAACACATTATGGTTGGGCATAATTTTATTAGGGACCATGTTGAAAAAGGAGAATGTGTACTTGAGTTTGTGACCTCATCTAATCAACTCACAAATATTTTTACAAAACCATTTCCTAAAGAAAGTTTCTTTTTCATAATAACTCAATTAGGAACCTTAAATCAATTATGCATGGATTTGTATGTTTATGTGCCTATTCTCCTTCTTTCTCTTCCCTTTCTCAAAATGATGTTTTGTGATCTATGTGTTGTATTTGTTTCCCACTTTTTTTATTATGCCAGGGGGGGGGGGTAGAGTATACTCTCTATAGAGAGAGCTTAACCTCTCAAAATTTTATCAATTTTCCTTCTATTTTACCACCTCCCTGAGAGATGTGTTGTCATCATAAAAAAGGGGGAGAATTTGGATCTATGTGCATGGAACTATGAAGTGTAGAACTATGTGGTTGCAGGTTTAATCAAGAAGTGGTCAAAGCTAAAGCAATGCATGCCTAGACCTTTCATGGTTTTAATGATGACAACTTATGAAGATGTAACCCGACTTTGATGACAACTCATAGATATGCAACTTGACCTTAAAGACAATATACTATTTCAAGCCACAAAAGATGAAGAATATAATTTGACCAAGCTCTTCCTCTGAATAAATACAAAGAGTTAAGGTTTAATGACCATGCACCATGATATCCTCTGATGATCGTGTCCGACTTTAAGATATCTCAATCCTCATCTCTAAGAAGATTTAAGTGAAGTGCTCATGTGATTGGTGCATTTGGTAATGCCTTTAAACTTCAGAGTGTGAAAAAGAGGAAGTATGAAAGATCAACTTATTGTATATGAGTGATCAGTGTTTTGTAAAAACACAATGTCATTTTCATAAAGTAATGTGGCTAACAAGTTAAAAAAGAACATAGACCCATCGTGAGTCCAAATTCAATGAGGTCAGGAGGTACGACATGCATTTAAGCAAGTATAAATGGACGTTCTAGGTAAGGACATGGGAATTTATGAGATACTACCTCACTGGGAGAGGGATCAAGCAACCCAAACAAGTGGCATACCATTGTTAACATGATATCCTAAGAAACTAAGAAAGGAATTCATCAAGTAAACAACATGTTAATAGCTTTGTCATAGTTATCTCTAGGTCCGATAATTACACTTTAACATTTTATAAACTATTAAGGAAGTAGACCATATTTGAATAAACACCATAATGTTAAGACGCCTTTATCAAACTCAAATAAGTATTATTCATATACCTATTTTAGTTCATCCTAATGGCGACGATACATTTTTCATTTATTTATTTGTGTTCTTGAAGGTCGTTGGGTCCATCCTAATAGAAGAAGACGGAACCTCCCAAGATCTAGTGTATTTCATCATAAATTTACTAAAAGGTTCAGAAGTACGCTATCAGAAGGTGGAGAAAATTGACTTAACCCTTGTAACTTCATAAAGGAAATTTAGACATAATTTATTGTCACACCTCATTGTCGTAAGAACAGACTACTCTATCAGGTAGATACTCTTCAAATTGGACCTAGTGGGACTGATGAAAAAGTAGGTTATGGAACTTTCCAAGTTTCATATATCTTATGAACTAAGGAAAAATCTCAAAGCACAGGCTCTAGATGACTTCATCTCAAAAACCATAACCAATAAGCATAAGCACTCTCCAAGTGAACTGTATTTGCAGACACATCTTCCAACACGAAAGAAAGTGGAGCCAGACTTCTTTTAGAGAGTGATCATGGTCTCATGTTGAATATCATAGTAATATTCAAATTACATACTTCTTACAACCAAGAAGAGCACAAAACTTGTTTGGTCGAATTGCACATAAAATTCAAGATATGAGATAAAAAATTGGTGATCAAGTCTAACTCACAATTTGCCACATCATAGGTATGAGAGGATTACCAAACCAAAGATTCAGTTATGCAATAATATTTGATGATGGTCACAACCTCCATGGCCAAATTATGTAAGACATAAATCCTTCACATACCAATGGAGCAAAATTCTAACCCTGGTGTAAAATGAGCGCCATCAAAGGCACTTGGATGATGCCTATTGTTAAATACATAGTGACATAATAGGCTTTACAAAACCTCAATTGAAGTCCTCATATACATGTGAGGTTTTACAAACCCTCAATTGAAGTTTTTAACAAAGTAAGACTAGAGAAAGGTCTTGGAAGATATCTATGAAGGCTCTTCATGGAAACATCTAGGAGGAAGTACATTATCCAAGAAAACTCACAAGGCCTACTTACTATTATTGGTTGATGATGAATGGATATGCTAAGACAATGTTGATAAATGTCATTACTGGAAAAGACATAGTGATCCACATTGAAGTTGAGGAAAACACAAGAAGGGGGTTGAATTGTGTTGACTATTTCTTTCTTTTAAAACTCTTGGTCATATTCTAAACTAAAGGTATAGAATATAATATATTCATAGGTAGACATTGGATATGCAATGCAAGAAAGAAGAGTGACACACAGAGTTATCTGGGTTCCTCTCACAACTTGAGAGTAATCCAGTCCCTTGTACTTACAAGAGATTTTCACTATAATCACACAAGATTACAATTTTCTCAAGCACACAAGCAAGAGACTTCCAATGCTTAAACCCTAAAGTAAGAGTCTTTTATGCTCAAGCACATAGGCAACATACTTCCAATGCTCAAGCACAGAAGCAAGAGACTTCTATGCTCAAGCACATAAGTAAGAGACTTCAAATGCTCAAACACTTAGTAAGAGACTTCTAACAATCAACCTAACATATAAATAACTGTTAGGTTAAATACACTTGATATACAATCAAAGGTGTATAAAGAATACAATGCAAATAGAATCTTTTAAGACTTATAGATTTCTAAGATATACAAGGATAAGAAATCCTAAATTCAGCTTATGCTTTTGTTTAGACAGAGTAACTTCTCTTTTTTATGTCAATAGATTCAATAGTTTTCTTCAAGTCTTTACCTCCTTAAATAAAGAAGAAAAGATTCGTTGAAGATCCAATACAAATGAGTCTTTTAGAAGTTTCAAAAGAGACGTTGGGATGTTTCACCAAATAGTCAAGGTTGGTGAAAACTAGTTTGAAATGCCTTTGCTACAAAAGGAATTAGCAGTTGCATCCCAGCAGACTCTATGAAGAAAATAAAGCTTAGGTTTTCATGTGAAAAAGTAGAATCAGAGGTTGATAGGTGACCTATTAGAGTCACATTGGTCCATGCACTTTGATTGGCTCAAGTTCTGATCATCAGAAGCATATTTCTTCAAAGTATGGTCTTCAGAGGCTAACTCCTTCAAACATTGACCTCTTTAGAAGTTGACTTCTTTAGAGTCTGGTCTTTAGCTTCGGATCCATCAGATTTTGGTCTTTAAGCTTCTCTTTAGATGTTCATAGTGAGAACTAATACTTGGATTCTATATGAAAGTCTATGGTCCTGCACACTTGAACCAATATTGTTATACCCAATTGTTCTTTAAATACTTTCTTATCATCAAAACCCAAGGGATATGAGATAACCAATTTTGTTCCAACAATCTCCTTATTTTTTATAATGACAAACATAAGTATTTAAGAATAATGATTGATAATTTAATAAACCAGTTGACTTTAGGGTATGAGGTTTGTAAGCTCCCCCTGAGTCTAACAGTTCATAGGGTAAGGTTTGTAAGCTCCCCCTAAGTCCTATCCAGGTTAATTAAATTTAAACATTTAAAGTACAATGATAATTCTTCAGAATTTAAGCAAGAATAATAATTGTCAGATTTCAGGTGCTTAAATATTTCTATATCTACTCCCCATTTTTTCATAAAGAAAAACAAATAAAGGAAATAGAAAAGATACTGGAAAAAAAATTTCATTTAACCAAAGAAGAGAGTCTGATATCAGAAAACATGTTCAAAACAGTTGAGAAGACAAAATAAAAGGGTTTACTAAATCCTAAAGCCTAAGGTTTTGTGTAGGTGTTTAATTGGCTGCATTGTATGGTAAAACACTAGCTGGATTCTAATGTCTTGACTGATGTCATGACATGGTGTGAAGGTGTGACTGCATTGTAGGTTAGAATATCTAACTGTACTCTGATGTCTTGACTGATGTCATGACACACTTGAGTAGTTTACTGCAGGATTAGCTAATACAGGATTTGTTGAATGTCAAATTGGATGTGGTGACATTCATCCCTGTCAGCAAATACTGAGGAATAGAACAGTTGGAGTTCTGTTAGAACTCAGTGTTTATTTCCAGTCTGGTTATCAAGGAAATACCAGACCTGGCATAAGGCCTACTGTCTGAATGTCAAACTGGATGTTATGACATTCATCATTGACAGCATATACTGAACAATAAACAGAATGGAGTTCTGCTACACTTCAGTATGTTTCTGAGTCTGTTCTTCAAGAGGAAAACAGAACTGACTTAAGGCTAAATGTGTAAATGTCAAATTGGATGCCCTGACATTTATTATTGTAAGCTGCTACTGTAGAATGGACAGGTTGGTCCTGTACAGTTCAGCAAATTATGTACAGTCTGTTTTCAGGAAAAACAGACTTAGCATATGGTCCTTGATGTCAAGCTGAATGTTGTGACATTCATTCCTGACAGCATATGTTATATTGTAGGTTGTTTAGTTTTTCTGTTTCAGCATTTTTCTCAGGCTAAAATCCAGGAAACCAACAACCAAGCTACAATTAAGGAACCTAACAAATAGCCTATTTGTTAGCACACTAATATCTGGAAATTAGTTAGAATCCTATGTGGCATTATTTGTGGAGGTCTTGGAATATATATAGGCTCAAAATAAGGAGATATATATGGAGATATTTTAGGATTAAAGACCTTGTTTGTAGCAGAAAGTTTCTGCTGACTTTGTAACAGCAAAGAACAAGTTGCTGCGATTTTCTGAAGGCCCAAATCCAGTTGGGTGATTAGGTTATAAATAACACTTTGTAACCTAGTATTTGTAAGCCTCTTAGAATGAATTTTTAGGGGTGTGTGTAAGGTAAACCTCCCAATCTGTGGGAAGGTTACCATGTGTTTCTCAGTGTTCAAAGCTGAGAGTATTTGTAACTCAAAGCCTGTAGGCAAGAGTGATTTTGTTCTTGAATGAAGCTGTGAAGAAAGTTCAAGGTGTGTTAACATTACATTGTATTTGTAGTGATAGGAATGGAAACTGGAGGTTTCTATCTAGGAGTTCCTAGGTATAGATTGCATTGGGTAGGGATTAAGTGAAGAGTTGTAAACGGGTGAGTTTAACTCTGAATTAATACTGCTAATAGTGGATCTTCTTCCAGGCTTGGTAGCCCCCAGATGTAGGTCATATTGGACTGAACTGGGTTAACAATTTCCTGTGTTTGTTTTCCTTCTGCATGTGTTTATTACTGCCATAACTCAGCAGGTATTCCAATCAGCTTATCAAGATGATAACTGACCTGGCATATAGCCTTCTGTTTGAATGTCAATCAGAAAGTTGTAACATTCATCAGGGACAGTGCATACTGAATGATAAGTAGGTTAACTTTAGTTCAATATTTATTTAAGTCTGTTCTTTTCAAGGATAACAGACCTGGCTGAAGGATCATAGTGAAGCTATCAAACTGGTTGTTTTGACAGTTGATATTGAAGGCTGATACTGAAGTAGAGACTAGTTGGTCTTTTACAGTATTGCAAACTTAGCACAACACGTTTCCAGGAACATAACAGACTCAGCATATGTTCTGGATGTCGAACTGAATGTTGTGACATTCATTCCCAACAGCAGGTGCTAAAGTGTAGGATGATTGGTTTTCTGGTTCAGTATTTTTCTCAGGTTATTCTTCAGGGATTCAATAGCGTAGAGAAAAACCAGGAAACCAACTACTAACCTACAATTAATGAACCTAACAAATAGCCTAGTTGTTAGCAATCTAATAAGTGAAAATTAGATTAACGTGTTCAACCTTTAATCCAGGAAATACAAGTAAAAGATATACACACTGGAACAATGTAACAGATGATGTCCACAAACAACAGTAAGACATCATGCTGATAACTGTGGAAGAAAACAACAAAAGTGAGTGCTAGGTTTGATTTCTGTTGAGTCTTTCTTCCTGATGCACAGAACCAGGTGTTCATACATTCTAGGGTGACATAGAATGAGATGTCGTGACATCTGTGAACCTGTGCATATTAGTACAGTGGTTAATAACTATCTTGTTGTATTAGCTACAATGTTAGATCAGATGTCATGACGTGGAGTATAACATCTGAATTCTGACTACACCAGAATTTCAATTGGTATCAGAGCAGGCATCCTGTTCTGCTTCTGGATTAGATCCATGGGTGATACTTTCTGGTATCTTGCAAGGAGTTATGTTAGTACTGATGCTGGAACCTGTGAATGGTTCTGTAATTTCCCTGAATGGTCCCTTGAAGTAGGTGGATGGACTGTTCATGACAGGAATGGTGTGTACCTGTCTCTGGAGGGTGGCAATTGGCTTGTGTGTGGGACAGCTGTGCCAGTATTGAATCACATTCAAACTTGGTATGGTCTTGGAGGCAGATCTGGTGAAGTGTGTGTTCATAGGTTGAGTTGTATTATGATTTCCGCTGCATAATACCTGGCAAAACTCAAACTCTGATGTTGTTTCCCCTCATGTGGATGAAAGGCTGCTGTATTCAAGATCTCATCATAATCTACTGAAGATGTCAAAGATACTTGAGTCTCCTCAAGTCCACTCATCATGACGTTCTCACTTCAGGATGGTAAGAATCACTTAATCACTTATTCTTTACTCACTTGAGTAGGGTGTATGAAGACCTTGAAGACCTTCAAGGAAGGTTTGTTCCAAGGAGGTGGAACTAATGTTCTATGTGATGTTAGAACATGTTATTCAACAAGTATGCAGCTACTGGTTGAAGAGCAGATGTTTTTAGGTATCAAATAAAGGGATACTTCTGTTTGGAACCTACTCCTGACCTGGAAGAGGAGACATCTGTGTGTGCTAAGTTGACAAGGGTAGGGTCAACTGTGTGTGTGCTCAAGAAGGTCACCTTTAGAAGTCTGATCTCTAGAAGTTGAGCTGGTTGAGATGTGACATTGTGCAATCTCCTGCTGTTTGGCATATTCCTGTTGATTGATCAGGGTTGGATAGCTGTTCCCTGAAGTACTATGTTGTGTTGGAAGACAAGTCCCCTGGATGTTAGTAGTCAATAATGGGATAACCTGTTTGCTATACCATTTAAGAGGATTGGAACCATGAATCTTGTTATTCAAACACCACGTTTCAGAAGTGGCAGTTCTTTCGAGGAGTGAGAATATGAAGATTCAGAGGTAGTATGCTCTAGCAATGCATAGTTACCATTGACTGGTGCTGTTTTGTATCACTAGTACTTATGGTCAGCTGGAGTCTGATTGGTGTGATTGGAGTATGTATAGGTATAACTCATAGAGTTAGTTGCCACTGGTAGGGATGGTGTATGTCAGGTTGAGACATTTATATACAATGCATGGTTATTGGTGTGGAGTTTCCATGATTGTTAAGTTGAGGGGGAGTTTTGGTTAACCTCCTCAAGTCTGGTCAGCCTAGGGTCTGGTTGGCTGTTGACCTGTGTCACATGGGTTCTGGTGGTTGTGTGACACATTTGCAAGGAAGAATTCATCTTTCCTAAGGGTGAATTTAATCTGGGAAGACTTTCAAAATTGTCGAGGTGCTTGCAAGCAGAAGATGTTGACACAAGAAGAGTACTTTCAAAGTAGTCTTATGGTGGAAGTATCTGAAAGGATAATTGGGAAAGGATTTAAGATCAATGTCTACTTGTGCCAAGTACAAGTGTTTAATTGATTATCCTTGGAGCTCAAGATAACTGATGTTCTTAAAGATGTTGGAACATCACTTCTTCAAGACCCTGTGCAGAATCACAGGAAGGATAGTACATTGGCTTATGATCTATCTCTTTGGTGGCAGCAAAAGCATATGATCTCTGAAAAGGTTTCCTGGCAAGAAACATGTTCAGCCTTGGTATGTACAAGAAGAAGAAGACATCATAGTCTTGATGGTGGTTACTTGGATCAATTTATTTCTGATCTAGGTAAGGAAGTGCATTAGCTTATGCACACTGTGGAGTCAAGAACAAGTGGCAGCATTCTTGACATCATGGAAACAGCCTTGCCTTAGGAAGTAAAATCCTTGGTATAGCTGAAGGGTTAGTTTCTAACTGGTCCTTCTGAAGACTCATGCATCAGAGTGTCTGATGTCTTTGGAGAAGAAGCAGTAATTCATCAAGGTGTGAGCTTGGATGACTTAACTGCAAACCTGCAGGATGGAGGTTGTTTACTCAAACTTGGTTCCACAATAAAGTCTATGAGAACATTGAACTCTTGTTCTATGAAGGGAGGAAGTTCTTTCAAGTGGCAGAAGAAGGAGCTGAATTCAACAGCTAGATGTCTAAACACAATGTTGTGACATTTGGTTTAACATCAGATTCTTAGTTGATGAAGTGGCACATCAACTTAAGATAGAAGGGTCTACAGAGTTGTAGATTGGGTACTTCAAAAGGATCGTTCTCATTGCAGTTCTTAGGAGTTGCTGGTTGGAGAAGATGTTACATGTTCATGTCTTAGAGACCCTAAGCTTTGTTTAACATGTAACTTGAAGTTCAAATCTCACTTGGAAGGTCAGAATATCTTTGGGAGAAGTCTGATAAACTTGGGGAGGTCAAAAAGCAGCATTTGACCTTTTCATATGAGGATTCATGAAGGAGGTAATCAACCAGTGGCATTTGGTCTATCTCAGAAGTGAGTTCGAAGAATCAAGATAATCCACATATGGCAGCTGATTATTCTTGAGGAAAGTCTGAGACAAATTAGTTTTGAGCAGAAAAGTAGTAAGTTGAAGACTAAAGAAGGTGTCTTCTATTCATCTCTTGGAGCTTGTGGTAGGAGTTCTGAGCTATCTATGGAAGAGTATCTCTTGTAATGGTATGAAAATGTATATGTCCCAATTTATGTCTGGGTTCTTCTTGATCAAGCTGGTGACTCAGCAATATCTGAAGACTCTCAGATGGTGTTCCCTGTTATGTTGTGAGGATGTCCTAACTAATGTTAGAACATTTTGTGAAGTGGTTTTCTGTTCTGGTTAGAAGAGAGATTGACACAGAGTGCGGATGTGTTCAGCCAAGAGGGTTGAACAGAGGGTGTGCTCTTGAAGACATGAAGATGCGTCTTATGTTTTCCATTCATCAAGTGGTCTGGGTTCTCTTTGAATCAGGAAGTATGTGAAGGTCCAACCTTGGGATGTTGGATATGATCATGTGCGATCTCCCAGTTTCAAGAGGAGAGTAGGTTGTTCATGACAGGGGGAGTTTTGTCCTTGCACTGCAAGTAATCATCAAGCTTGTGGTCTATGTGTTCTCAGATAACAAGGTTTGGAAACCTGTTAGCTAGTGGGATGATGTGGTATGTGTCAAGGCTGAGTGAGCAGAAGAATGTCTGACCGGATGTCATGACATTGCCTTGGACAATATTTTTATTTCCTTCTGAAACTTACAGTCATAAGGAAATATGGAAGCAGATGCCAGTAGGACATTCTGGCTGGTACAGGTGCTGGAGTTAAAGCAGCTATTATTTGATGAATGCAGATTTTAGGGGGAGAAGAAGTACCCTTGTGCATTGTACATTTGTGTGTCTTACTAGTTGCATCCATAACTAGTAATTCTGATTGTTGCAAAGATTTAGGGGGAGGAGAAGTACCCTTGTGCATGTGTGTATTACTAGTAGCCATAACTAGTAATTGTTTTTGCTCCTGCTGCTGATAGTTTGCCTTGCTAACAAAAAGGACAGAGTATTCACAAGATGTCATATGTGATGTCTTAACATAAGATATCTTATGTGCCTGCTGGAGTTCAAGAAAGTGTTCATGCAGGAGTGGATCAAGTTGTCAGACTCAAAGTCTTGGAATCTGATATGGCTGTACCTACTGTAAAGCAAAAGTGGGTACTAACTTGGTTGAAACTGTGAAGTAAAACCAAGTCTATAAGTCTGTGATTTTTTTGTTTATGTTGTTGACTTTGGCAACATTTTTGACAAAAAGGGGGAGTAACAGGTGATACCCCAGACAACAGATTGGTCTGTGAAAACAGACGTTCTTGACAGAGTCGAAGATTCCCCCCTGCAGCAGCTGATGTGTGCTGCTTTGTGAAGTTTTTATTTAACTTCCATGTATGTGAGTGTGCTGCCACTCTGAGTGTATTAGCTAGGTTTATTTCCTGCTAGATGTGTGATTCCGCTGCTATGAACTCTGTTATGGGGATCAAAGTGTTTTAGCCAAAAATTTGCCAAAGGGGGAGTTTGTAGGTGTTTAATTGGCTGCATTGTATGGTAAAACACTAGCTGGATTCTAATGTCTTGACTGATGTCATGACATGGTGTGAAGGTGTGACTGCATTGTAGGTTAGAATATCTAACTGTACTCTGATGTCTTGACTGATGTCATGACACACTTGAGTAGTTTACTGCAGGATTAGCTAATACAGGATTTGTTGAATGTCAAATTGGATGTGGGGACATTCATCCTTGTCAGCAAATACTGAGGAATAGAATAGTTGGTGTTGTGTTAGAACTCAGTGTTTATTTCCAGTCTGGTTATCAAGGAAATACCAGACCTGGCATAAGGCCTACTGTCTGAATGTCAAACTGGATGTTATGACATTCATCATTGACAGCATATACTGAACAATAAACAGAGTGGAGTTCTGCTACACTTCAGTATGTTTCTGAGTCTGTTCTTCAAGAGGAAAACAGAACTGACTTAAGGCTAAATGTGTAAATGTCAAATTGGATGCCCTGACATTTATTATTGTAAGCTGCTACTGTAGAATGGACAGGTTGGTCCTGTACAGTTCAGCAAATTATGTACAGTCTGTTTTCAGGAAAAACAGACTTAGCATATGGTCCTTGATGTCAAGCTGAATGTTGTGACATTCATTCCTGACAGCATATGCTATATTGTAGGTTGTTTAGTTTTTCTGTTTCAGCATTTTTCTCAGGCTAAAATCCAGGAAACCAACAACCAAGCTACAATTAAGGAACCTAACAAATAGCCTATTTGTTAGCACACTAATATCTGGAAATTAGTTAGAATCCTATGTGGCATTATTTGTGGAGGTCTTGGAATATATATAGGCTCAAAATAAGGAGATATATATGGAGAGATTTTAGGATTAAAGACCTTGTTTGTAGCAGAAAGTTTCTGCTGACTTTGTAACAGCAAAGAACAAGTTGCTGCGATTTTCTGAAGGCCCAAATCCAGTTGGGTGATTAGGTTATAAATAGCACTTTGTAACCTAGTATTTGTAAGCCTCTTAGAATGAATTTTTAGGGGTGTGTGTAAGGTAAACCTCCCAATCTGTGGGAAGGTTACCATGTGTTTCTCAGTGTTCAAAGCTGAGAGTATTTGTAACTCAAAGCCTGTAGGCAAGAGTGATTTTGTTCTTGAATGAAGCTGTGAAGCAAGTTCAAGGTGTGTTAACATTACATTGTATTTGTAGTGATAGGAATGGAAACTGGAGGTTTCTATATAGGAGTTCCTAGGTATAGATTGCATTGGGTAGGGATTAAGTGAAGAGTTGTAAACGGGTGAGTTTAACTCTGAATTAATACTGCTAATAGTGGATCTTCTTCCTGGCTTGGTAGCCCCCAGATGTAGGTCATGTTGGACTGAACTGGGTTAACAATTTCCTGTGTTTGTTTTCCTGCTGCATGTGTTTATTACTGCCATAACTCAGCAGGTATTCCAGTCAGCTTATCAAGATGATAACTGACCTGGCATATAGCCTTCTGTTTGAATGTCAATCAGAAAGTTGTAACATTCATCAGGGACAGTGCATACTGAATGATAAGTAGGTTAACTTTAGTTCAGTATTTATTTAAGTCTGTTCTTTTCAAGGATAACAGACCTGGCTGAAGGATCATAGTGAAGCTATCAAACTGGTTGTTTTGACAGTTGATACTGAAGGCTGATACTGAAGTAGAGACTAGTTGGTCTTTTACAGTATTGCAAACTTAGCACAACACGTTTTCAGGAACATAACAGACTCAGCATATGTTCTGGATGTCGAACTGAATGTTGTGACATTCATTCCCAACAGCAGGTGCTAAAGTGTAGGATGATTGGTTTTCTGGTTCAGTATTTTTCTCAGGCTATTCTTCAGGGATTCAATAGCGTAGAGAAAAACCAGGAAACCAACTACTAACCTACAATTAATGAACCTAACAAATAGCCTAGTTGTTAGCAATCTAATAAGTGAAAATTAGATTAACGTGTTCAACCTTTAATCCAGGAAATACAAGTAAAAGATATACACACTGGAACAATGTAACAGATGATGTCCACAAACAACAGTAAGACATCATGCTGATAACTGTGGAAGAAAACAACAAAAGTGAGTGCTAGGTTTGATTTCTGTTGAGTCTTTCTTCCTGATGCACAGAACCAGGTGTTCATACATTCTAGGGTGACATAGAATGAGATGTCGTGACATCTGTGAACCTGTGCATATTAGTACAGTGGTTAATAACTATCTTGCTGTATTAGCTACAATGTTAGATCAGATGTCATGACGTGGAGTATAACATCTGAATTCTGACTACACCAGAATTTCATTTTTCTTCAAAATCTCCAAGATAGCCTTTATATCAGAACCCATATCATATTGTCTTGCAATCACAATCTTCAACTGATTATCCATCCCTTCTTGTTTAGTAGTAACAGAATTCAACTTCTCCTCCATGTGGTCAAGCTTCTAACTAGAAGAAGCTACAAACTCAGATGAGAAAAACTTCAGATTCTGCATAACTGTGTCCACAAAGGTTCTGAGAGAGTCCCGTTTAGCTGCATATGTTATGGGATCATATGTTATGAGCCTCTCAGCAACCAAATTTTGAACTCTATCAAAAATAACATTTTTAAACTCTTCCATTTGGTATTTTATGTGAGGTGGAATGTTTAGGTTTAGAGTTGGTTGAGGTGTAGAAGGGTTAGGTAGAGCTATTGTGTAAGATTCTGACACATCATATTCTTCCCTAGAAGGTGAGAGGTGATGGTCAGATGGTTCAAAATGTTGTGTAGGGTGTGGTTCTGGTACTGTTTGGTCATTTTTGGAATCTGGTGGAGGTTAGTTTTGAGTGAATTGATCAATCTCATTTTGAGTTTCAATGTTAGGTTAAGATTGGGCCGAATTTGGTTGAGGTACAAGACTGGTATGTGTTGGAATTTCTTGTTCAGGTTGAGGTAGGTTTTGTGGTTCTGGTATTGGTTGGTCTTGAATTACTTGTTCAGATTCAAATTGAACATGAGTTTCAGTCTAAACAGGACTTGGGTGGACATGTTCAACAGAAGGTGTGGTTTCAAAAAGGATGGATTGAAGAGGCATGATGTTGAAAGGATTTAAGTCTTATGCACCAGAATCAGAACTTGAGTTAGGTCTAGAAGACTTAGCATTAGAAATCTCAATGGATGGTTCAAGTATAGTGTTAATGGGTATTGGTTGCTCAGAATAAAAAATATAAGCTACCTGGTTACGATCATAAGCTAACTCACCGGCTAGGTGATTTATTAATTCCTCTAAAACAAATGTTGTATGGATAGTTTCTTATTCAGAAAAGTCCCTTGGCATCTGAGCAATGTTAGGAGTATCTGATTCATGGGTTGGTAGAGGGGATGATCTGAAAGAAGCCATAGATAGGTTCTGGTCATGCTTGGGTGAAGGTGTGTGTTTTGATGAGGGTTTAGGTGATTAAGGTGGTGTTATTATGGATGATTTAGTCATGAGAGGGGAATTGGAAGAATTTAAATTATTATCTGAGATAGAGTTTAGATGATTACCTATGGAGAGAAACTCTACAGCATCTGAAGCATGTTGGTCTTCTTCCTCAATGGTCTCAAGAGTCTGAGCAGCAGTTTCTCCTGACACAATAGAAGTACCAACATCAAAAGGACCCCCAACTTTCTTCTCCATAACTTCTACCCCAACTTCAGCTTCTACTTGCTTTAATAGAGCTTCATCAATATAAGGTTTCTCCATAGCCTTATTGAGTAGAGCAGATGCAATCAATTTGGCTTATTCTTGAACATCTTCTAAAGGAATGTTCAGAGAAACCTTCTTCACATCCTTGGTCCTCTTAAGAAATGGTTAGTAATATTCTTCTTATTATTCATCAACTTCTGGTAGCACCATCTTCCTCAACTTCTTCTTCTTAACAGGTAGTTCATAGGTGGTTATCTTCTAAGGTGTCTTGCTAGTGGCTCCACTCCTATTATTAGTAGACATCAAGACAGTTGTGGAGGCCACTTCTTGAACCTTTTTATGAACTTATGTTTGATGTACAACCTTCCTCTTAGGTTGCTTCTGAACCATATTTTCAAACTCATAAGCAACTTGATTCCTCTTTCTTGAAGGCTTATACACACTTCCTTCAGGAGCTTCAAGAATTTCCTTCATGGTAAGAGTGACTCTAGTCCGTTCTCTGACCATCTTGATATATTCATGAATAACTTCAGGATTATCCAGCTTGGAGATGGTTGGGAAGTCATAAATATATGGATTCTTGTCATTCCCGATCATGAGGTTTGTAGAAGGTTAAATCACATCTTTCTTTTTGATAATGTTCATATTCCTCAGCACATCAGTTGAGAGAATATTCCCATATATCATCTCCATATCTTCATTAGCACCAAAATTGATCAAAGTCTCAACCAACCTACTCTAATGAAATAGTTCATAAAGAAGCCTTGCATAAGGGACATTCTTCTTATTATGTTTTGTGCTTTCCTTGATAGCCTAACACAAGTGATTAAACATGTATGCATGAAGGTTGATCTTCTCCTGGTTGACCAAAAACGAGATGAAGTGCTTGTGATCCCAAAAGACTTGATTAGTGTTTCCTTCTCTTGGAACCAAGCAGTCAATCAAGATTATAAATAGGAGTCTGAATTCAATTTCCAGGTTCTTTATGTTTCCATAGTCTTCAGATTTGAGAAAGAAATGTTGCTTGATCAAACCATATTCATAACTACTATCTTTAGTGTTCAAAAGCACATCTACCAATGTTGTCCATCTTCAAAATCTTGGAAATGTGACTCTGAGTGATAGTCACATTTACCCTCATTACAATAGATCTTATCTCTACCTCCTTGAATTCCTCCAGAACCATATCAACCCTTCACTTCCACTTGATCTTTCTATTCTTAATAATATTATGATTCTCTTCAAGAGCAACAAAACTTTCATCATACACTTCAGCCCTAACCCATAAATCCTTAACCAAGTAAGGAAAGGCAGGACCATTCAACATTTCAAAGTAGTTCATCCACCCCTGAGCTTTAAAATAGGTTTTTAATGAAAACCCATTAAACCTAAAACACTCAAAGTCTATAATCTGCTTAATGATCAACTTTAGATCCTCTTCTCTAAGCATCAAAGTTTTGAGCTTAATTTGGAGATCTTTACAGAGTTTACCACCATTAGAACTGGATTTTATGAAGATGCCATTGCAATGGAGTTTAAGGTTCTAAAGAGGTTTTGAAAAATGGTTGTTTTTCTAAGGAGGCTAGAGAATGAAAGTGTTGGTAGTGAAGAGGGAAGGATGGAGTGTGTGTGTGTAGTAATGAAACGTTTCAGTTCCTTTGAGTTTAAAAAGGTTTTTTGTTTTGAAAGAAACAAAAATTAATGAAAAATGGGCGCTAGACACAACATTTAAAACATTTTCATCATTAACCACCATTTATTATCCAACAGCTCAGAAACCAAGTAGCAAAAAACCTTTCAGATTCATGACACATAAGTGGACATGTGTTAAAAATGATTTTTCCACTCATATTCTATCAGAGGCAAATAATCAAATTATGAGTATCGGAGGCTGGGTTGCATCAAATGCTACTATTCATCATAAGCTAGTTTAGAGCTTCTGACCACAGTAGTTTCTGATCATCATCAGACTATGATCCTCCATTCAGAAGCAAGCATTAATCTTTAACAAAATGCATCTTCAAATTATTTTTGATAAAATCAAATCTTTCAATAGTAAGGGGTTTGGTAAATATATCAGCCCATTGATGATCAATATTAATGAACTGAATATATATCACACTCTGAACATAGTCTCTAATAAAATGATGTTTTATTTCTATGTGCTTTGTTCTAGAATGTTGAATAGGATTCTTTTTCAAGCAGATAGCAGGAGTATTATCATAAAAGATTGGAATACTGCTTCCACTTATCTGATAGTCTTTCAATTGATATTTTGTCCAGAGTAGTTGTGTGCAACAAATTACAGCTGATATGTATTCTGCTTCTGTTGTAGACAAAGCAATAATTGCTTATCTTTTACTAGCACGGGATATTAGGTTTTCACCTATGAGTTGACAACCTCAACTAGTGGATTTTCTCTCAATTATATCCCCATCGTAGTCAACATCACATAATCCAACTAGCATATAATCTAGGGATTTTTTATAAAACACCCATAGATTGGTTGTTCCCTTTAGATACCTAAAGATCCTCTTAACAATTGTTAAGTGAGTCTCTATAGGATCTGACTGAAATCTTGTACATAGACAGAGACAGAACAAAATATCTGGTCTATAAGCTATTAAATAAAGTAGAAAGCCAATTATACCTCTAGACAACTTCTGATAGACCTTGGTGTTGCTTTCGTCTTTGCTCTGGTTGCAGGTTGGATGCAAATGAGTGCTCATGATCTTGTAATCATCAAGTTTTAACTTCTTTAGAAGCTCCTTTGTATATTTAGTCTGATGAACATAGACTCCTTTTTTGCATTGATTGATTAGAATACCAAAGAATAACTTCATCTCTCTCATCATACTCATCTCAAATTCAGCTTGCATTGTCTTTGAAAATTCTTAGTAAAGAAAAGCATTAGTTGAACCAAATATAGTATCATCAACATAAACTTGAAAAATTAAGATATCATTCTTAAGTGTCTTTCTCATTAGTTTAGTGTCTACTTGCCCTTCTTGAAATCCATTTTCTAACAGAAAATTACTCAGTCTCTCATACCAAGCTCTAGGAGATTGTTTAAGTCCATACAATGATTTCTTAAGTTTGAAAACATAATTTCGGTGGACTGAGTCCTCAAACCCAGGTGGTTGTTTGACATACACTTCTTCGTAAATGAGTCCATTTAAGAATGAACTCTTAACATCCATTTGATATAAAATAATGTCATGATTAATAGCATAAGAGAGAAGTAACATGATTTCCTATAGCCTTGCAACTGGTGTAAAGGTTTAAGAGAAATATATACCTTCTTGCTGAATGTAGCCTTGAGCTAAAGGTCTAGAATTATTACTTACCACTTCTCCTTTCTCATTGAGCATGTTTCTATATACCCATTTTTTTCTAATAATGCTCTTCTGCAAAGGTTTAGGTACCAGATCCCATACATCATTTCTTTGAAACTAGTTCAACTCTTCTTGCATTGCCATAAACGAACCATCATCAAAAAGTGTTTTATCAACAGAAGTGGGTTCAATCATGGAGAGTAGTGTAATATTGAATGCTCTTCTCTGAAGGTGGGCCTTGTCTTTCTAGGAGTATCTTTGTTTCCAAGAATTAACTCTTCTAGTTGAGAAGACTTGTACTTTAAGGTCTTCTTGGATTGTGATGCATCTGAGGATCCATCTTGAGATTTTTCTGATTCTTCAACATATGGATGAGCTTATGAGGTTGGATCAACTTCTTGATCACTTGCTTCTGAAGTTCTGATAGCTTATGAGCATCCTTCTTCGAAGGGATTACTAGTTACTTAACTTCCAACTTCTGGACCTCTAGCTTCTGATGTGTCTTCAGATACACAGATTTCTGGAAAAAAAATTAACTAGCTCTGACAATTTATTGTCAGGCTCTTTATTATTAAATTTTATGTGTATTGACTCTTCAACCATATTGATTTCAGAGTTTTACACCATGTATGCCTTAAAGTGTTCAGAGTATCCTAAAAATACATCCTTTCGAGCTTTGGCATAAAATTTCTTCATATAGACTTTCTTTCCTTGAACAACTCATATGAAGTCTTGTCCAGAATAGGTCTAATATAGATTCCATTCTGAAAATAACCTGATGTGTTCACAACTTCTTCCCACAAGTACTTAGGTAAGTTGTTTTCATGGATCATGGTTCTGACCATTTCTTATAAAGATATGTTCTTTCTCTCTACAAATCCATTTTGTTATGGAGTTCTAGGAGAAGAGAACTCATCGAGAATTCCATGTTTTTCACCAAAAAAAATAAAATCAAATGGCTCATTTTTAAATTCACCACCATGATCACTTCTTACCTTTAAATTTTTTTATTCCTTTTCATTTTGTACTTGCATATAGAAGATGTTGAACATATCATATGATTCATCCTTGGCTCTAAGGAATTTAACCCAAATCCATCTGTTATAGTCATCAACAATGACTAGTCCATATTTCTTCCCATTGATTGATGTAGTACTAACAGGAACAAACAAATCAATGTGAAGCAGTTCTAAGGGTCTAGAGGTAAAGACAATGTTTTTAGCTTTGAAAGAAGTTGTACTAATTTTGCCTACTTGGCATGCTCCACAAAGAGCTTCTGAGTGATAATTGAGGTCCGGAAATCCTTTAACAAGTTTCAACTTGCTAAGTTTAGAGATTAATCTCCAGTTATCATGACCTAACCTTCTCCCCCGAAGCCATTTCTCATCACTCACTGATATAAGGCAAAATACCTTTTGATAGACCAATTTAGAAAAATTAATTTTATAAACATTGACTTTCCTCATACCTTTGAACACTTTGGACTGGTCAGATTCATTCATGACTATGTAGTTGTTCTTATTAAACATGACTTCATAACCACTATCACAAAATTGGCTATTGCTCAGTAGGTTATGTTTAAATGCATCTACAAGCCAAAAATTATTGATTGAGATAAAGGAGTTACCAATAGTGCTCATACAAATAATCTTTCCTTTATGGTTTCCTCCAAATCCCACAGTTCCTCCCTATTTTAGAGTTAGGATTTGGAACATAATCTTTTCTCATATCATATGTCGTGAGTAGCCACTGTCCAGGTACTATGACTGTTGTCTTGCTTCTCCCTTGAAGCAAATTTATTGCAAAAATAATTTGAGATTTAGGTACCCATAGTCTTATGGGTCCTTTAGAGTTATTTCTTACAGGTTTCTTCTTAGGTTCTGAAATTTCATAACCTTAACTTATGATATCTTAGGTTCTTGCTTCTTCATAACCTTTGACTTTAGAGTCTTAGGTTCTGGTTTCTTCAGAACCCTTGACTCAACAGTTATAGGTTCTGACTGATTCAAAACCTTTGCATTTTCAGCAGCAGGTACAAAATAAGAGTCAAGTCCTTTCTGAGCAGAGCTTGAAGAAGAAGGATATGTTGGTTTGCTCAAGGTTTCAAACCTTGGATTAAAATATTTTTTTGAGTAACTAAGACCTTCCCCTTTGCTTCTACATACTCCATAAATCATGGAGGCAAATTTAGTTCTATTAAAACCATTCATGATAAACTCTTGAAGAGCCATTTCATGCTTATCAAGAGGTTTATCAGACACTTCCTTTACTAGAGCAATATGATATTTCTCTGGAGCTTCATTTTTGCTTTGAACTGAACTTATGTATTCCTTCAAAAGATCATATTACTTTTTCAATATTTTCATGTGGCTAGATTTATCTTGTCATCTTCCCATGAGATATTGAATGAAAGTAATAAAATCAAAACGAGATAGTTTATAAAATAACTCATCCTTTTCCTTAGACTCTGAACTAGAATCTGAGTCAGAGTCTGCTTCAGAAGATGTAAGACCCATCAAGGCAAGGTGGCTTTCTCTTCATCCTTTTCAGAGTCTTCTTTATTGTCAAATTTATTCCATGTTTCCATGAGACTTTTCTTGAACCTTGTTCTGAAGCTATCCTTTTGAAATATTCCCTTCTTTGACTTGTCCTTTTGTAGTTCAGGACATTCAGCAATGAAGTTACCATGCCTCTTACAGTTGAAACATCTTTTTTTATCATCGTTCTTTTCTCTAAAACTAGATCCTATACAGCCGCTTCTTCTTCAAGATGATATCTTGTTCTTCACGGCCATATACTGAAACATTTCGATGATAAAAGCCATTTCCTCATCATCCGAGTCATCTTCAGAACCTTATACAAGATAGGCTTCTTCAAACTCCCATACTTGAGGAGCCTTGATGGTTTTAGCAACAGATTTTAAAGCCAGAGGCTTTGACTTTCTGACAGGTTCATCTCCATTGAGCTCCATCTCATGGCTCTGAAGATTGCTGATAAGAATTTGAAGATATAATGTGTTTAAGTCTTTAGCCTCCTGATAGTTGTCATTTTAGGTCTGTATTTGACAGGAAGAATCCTAAGAATCTTCTTGACATGATCAAATGTAGTGTAGCTCTTGTTCAAAACCTGAAGTCTAGATATAAGAACTTGAAACCTAGAAAACATGGTTTCAATGTCTTCATCCTTCTTCATTTTAAACAACTCATATTGTTGAACCAGAAGGTTAACCTTAACTTACTTAACCTGTTAATTCCCTTCATAAGTGGCATATAGGGATTCAAAAATGGTATTGGTTGTAGATTTATCAATGGTTTTGATGTACTTAGAATGAGGTAGAGCATAAACCAATACGCCTCTAACTCTATGATGCTTTCTCTAGGTCTTTTTCTGAGATGGTGTGAGAGTTTTTCTATCAGATGCATTTCCAACTCTGTTGACTGGAATATCAATGCCATCTTCTACAATATCCCATAAGTCATCATAAAGACCTATGATATGAGTATACATCTTGCTCTTCCACCATTCAAACTCCGTAAAGTCTCTACTAGAAGTTGGAGGTCTAGCTGTATAATAGTTCTTTTCTGAATTTCTATAATCACGATTATAGAAGCATGTGGATTGGGAGTACCATTTCTAGTATTAGAAACACTAGACGTAATTCAATACGTTTTTCTCAGGATCTTTTCTGCACCACTATTAAGTGTTACGCACAGACTGTGCTCTTATGCCAACTGAAGGTGATAAAAACACAGGAAGGGGGTTTAATTTTGTTGACTATTTATTTCTTTTAAAACTATTGGTCATATTCTAAACACAAGGTATATAATCTGATCCATTCAGAAGCATTTAGTGGATATGTAATAGAAGAAAGAAGAGTGACACACAGAGTTATCTTGGTTCCTCTCACAACTTGAGAGTAATCCAATCCCCTTGTGCTTATAAGATATTTTCATTATAATCACACAAGATTACAATTTGCTCAAGCATACAAGCAAGAGACTTCCAATTCTCAAACACTTAAGTAAGATACTTCTATACTCACGCACACAAAAAAGGACTTACAATGTTCACGCACACAAGCAAGAGACTTCTATGCTCAAGCGCATAAGAAAAATATTTCAAATGCTCAAAAACTTAGTAAGAGACTTCTAACAATCAACCAAACATATAAATGATTGTTGGGGTAAATACACTTGATATACGATCAGAGGTGTATAAAGAATACAATGCAAATATACTCTTTTAAGACTTAAGGATTTATAAGATATACAAGGATAAGAAATCCTAAATTCAGCTTGTGCTTTTGTTTAAACAAAGTAACTTCTCTTTTTGATGTCAATAGATTCAGTAGTTTTCTTAAGTCTTTAGATCCTTAAATAAAGAAGAAAATAGTCGTTGAAGATTTAGTACAAATGAGTCTTTTAGAAGCTTCAAAAGAGATATTGGGATGTTTCACCAAATATTCAAGGTTGGTGAAAGCTAGTTTGAAATCCATTTGCTACAAAAGGAATTATCAGTTGCATTCCAGCTAACTCTATGAAGAAAATAGAGCTTAGGTCTTCATATGAAAAAGTAGACTCAGAGGTTGATAGTGACCTATCGTAGTCACCTTGTTCCTTGTGCTTTTATTGGCTCAGGTTCTGATCATCAGAAGCAGACTTCTTCAAAGTCTGGTCTTCAGAGGCTTACTCCTTCAGACTCTGACCTTAAACCGTTGACCTCTTCAGAAGTTGACTTCTTCAGAGTCTGGTCTTCAACTTCTGATCCATCAGATTTTGGTCTTTAAGTTTCTCTTTAGATGTTCATAGTCAGAACCAATACTTGGATTCTATATGAAATTTTAGTCTATGGTCATGTACACTTGAACAAATATTAGTACACCCAATTGTTATTTAAATACTTTGTTATCATCAAAATCCAAGGGATATGGAACAAACCAATTTTGATCCAACATACAGACTACTCCACCTGCAAAAATGGGCACCTTATCCTCCCATTGGGTCATTTTCTTGGTGGGAGATAAACATCTTAGGCATTTTTCCTATCACACAAGGAAAATTAAAATATTTAACTTTCACCGTGGTTTACTTCACAAAAAAGATCTAAGTATAATCCTTAGAGAAGATCACATGTCATACAATCTAGCTTTCTTTAAAACGAACTTCCTCATCATATTTGGTACCCCCTGGTCATGGTAACTAACAATGGAATATAGTTTATATATAGGATGTTCAATGAATTGCTAGAATATTTACAAGTAACTATGCATTTTACCTCTATCGAACACCATCTAACCAACGACCAAGCATATTCATCAAACAAAGTCTTGCTAGGAGGACTAAAAGGAAAAACAAATCCAAAGGAAATTGGGCGGAGGAACTTCCACGCATCCTTTAGGAATATTAAACTAACCCCTCACCTTTTTTTTTCCACAAAAAAGACTCCATTCAAAATCACTTACGGAATTGTAATGGTGTTTCTTGTCGAGATAGGATAAATGAGCTGGAGGGTATCACACCACATGTCTAGGAAAACTAACCAAAAAGGCCAAGAAAGAGATAAACATACTTGATGAATACATGGATTGGTTGTGAAAAGAAAAACTATTTTAAAGTAGAAAATGACATCAAAGTTGTCGCGGCTGGAAAATTACAGAGTCACCATCATTCTTTATTTGTTCCTAAGGAACAGGGAAATAATGATAAAACCTAAAGTTAAAGTGAAACACTAGGGTTCAGGAGTCGGTTAAGCAAAAGGAAAGTATTAGGCACCCCTCACATCCATTGTACTCAATGGGATCCTCCTCTTATTCTAGGGTTAACGTGTGTTTCTACGGAAAGTTTACCTATGTTACTCATTCTTGCTTACGATATTTATTTACAAGGGAAATTTTATTATTCAGAGAAAACATTTGATGAAAAAGAAGAACACATAAAATGTTTTTGGTTATTGTACTCGCTAGAGTGCTACGACTCTATGGCTACGTACCTTCATGTTTGATAAAGGATAAAAAAATGTTGGCGTATTTGTTGATTTTACTTATGAAAATGCCTCAACACCGGGGGCCGAGAAATAGTTTGATTAAAAAAGTCTCAATGCACAAGGGCAGAGAAAATGATATTTGGGTGAGTTTGAATTGATTTTAAGTTGAATTGTTGATTGATAAGGCGTGACATCAGCTAATCAATTTGATTTGTAAAATATAGTTTTGATTTAGTTTAGAAAATAAAATAATGATCATACATACATAGTTATTATTTTTGCCATTTTTTAATATTGAATTATACAGAAAGAACTTTGTTTTAAAAATCAATTTAGAAAAAAAACAAATTAGACAACCAATTAAGACTTAATTAAATGAATTAATTTTTAAACTAAAAAATAAGATATAAAAAGAAATAATTTTTTGTTTTTTATGAATTTAAAAATTAAATCAGGCTAAATTTGGACTAATTAAAACCTAATTAAAGGAATAAATTTTAGCCTAAAAACACAAGGTATAATAGAGATTTTTTTGTCATTTATTTATATTTTTAGGGCCAAGTATAATAGAAAATGTTTTTATTTTTTAAGACTTATTAAATTATTAAATGAAAATGAATGCCTATCTTTGTATTTTTAATTTTTGTTTCTTACTATCTATTTTTTAGTATTTTTTTATAAGTGTATTGTATTGGTGGTGAAAAATCATTACTTTTTTTTTGTATGTGTGTTAACATAGTGAGTAATATAATTTGTGTTATGTTTGGATTTACTTTTGTATAATAATAATAAGAAGAAGAACTATGTGTTGAAATAAAATATAATTAATTACAAACTAAGTTATATAAATTAAAAAAATCAGAGATTGAGAATGTAATTAATTAAAATACTAAGCTATATAAATTAAGAGAGAGAAAAAAAAAGATGATTTGAATTAATTAAAAAAATCTATAAACTAAAGTAGAAGTTAAACTTATTATAAATATTATAAGTTTGATCAAAATATGATAACAAAAGAAAATTGAAGAAAAGAGCCATCATGTACCATCATATGGCTAAATGATTAAAAAACGTAAAAAATAAAGTTGAGACCCTTTAAAACAGTCCGATACTCTATAAAAATGTGTAGAACTTTACGTATAAAACTATGTGTAATGGTGTTTGTGTAATTTTCCTCTCATTGGTGTCCCCCACATCTTAAGAAATAGACTATATTTATACAAAATAATTAGGTTAACAAAAATAGTAAAAAAATCAAGAATTAATTAATATAATCAAAACTCTAAATCAAATGTGATTTGATTTTAGTTCTTGACATATTTAACTAATTACATTGATTTTTTTTCTAAAAATAAAAACAGTATCCCAAGAATACAATATATTAAAATATGAACAAAATATTTTCAATTTTTATTTTATTTTATGATTTTTGGCTATTTTTTGAATAATGAGTGAAAAACATGAAAAATAATTATTTTTATACGAAAATTAATAAAAATAAGGATTTAATTGAAATACACGTAAAGGGATTTTACACCGTCAGTTAATCCTAGACGTTGGATATTGAAATAAGTTTGACTTTTATTTTAAAAATCTATAAAGTAATGCAAACGGGTGATGGTGATGAATCGACAGTGTAAATTTACACTGACAGTGCATAGTAATTAATCCTTAAAAATAAATGAAAAATGTAATTTTTGTGATTATTTTGTAGTTTTGAAAATAAATAGAAAAGTTAAAAATAAAGAAAAAACAAATAAAAGAGAAAAAAATCTAAAAGTGGGATTCAAACTCATGACCTCTCACACCCATAACTCCTTACACATGCTCTTCTATCAATTATGTTATTTCATTCATTCAAAATAAAGTGGCACTAAAAAGCATATGAATGATGGGCAAAATTTGGGGTACGACAAAAGTATAACAAAAAATTCATCCCCAATGAGTTTATCCCTAGAAATATTTTACTAAAAAGAGAAGATATCGGTAACACAAATGCTTCTAATGGGAAACTTACCTCAGCTAGGACGGTCCACGTAGAGTCATTACCAGCTCCAAGAAATAAACTAATATTTTAGAAAACTTGGTCAACAAGGAGATTTCCTGGACTGGAATGTAGCAAAGGTTTAGATATTTTATAGGTATTTTGTAAACCGAATTTGTAAGTTGTAACATGTTTAATACAAATGCACCTATTAGTCTATGTTTTCTATTTTACACTAGATGAAGGGTCAAATGGACTCACATGATAAACCTGAAAGAAAAATACATATCCCTTAAAGAAAATAACTACAAAGTCTATCCCTTAAAGGGAATAAAGGAAAACGCCCAAGAAACATCGCCAAGATGACATAAGAACCTCACTCGAACTAGTTAGATGTCGTCAAGATGAACAAACTCAAGAAATGATCCATCTTTTTTCGAGTTTATAAAGCATATAATAGGGAGTGCTCGTATAAGAAGATATATATTATAAGCATGAGATGCAACTTAAGAGGGTGAATGGGTGAATTAAGGTTGCCCGGTTTTTTTTTCGGTTTTGCGCTTAGGATTTTATCTTATTATTTTATCGGAAGCAAGATATTGAATGTTATGCTCTTAGGATAACAAAATGTAGAAATTAAAATGCATAAAAGTAAAGAACACAAGGCAATTATACTAGTCCCTCTTATCAACCAAATGTGCATCTAGTCCCTTCACACCTTGAAGTATTTTTCACTATGTTAGATATTTGTACAACCTTCACACCAAGACCTTTATTACAATCTTCTAACATAAATATCAAAACTATGATGAACTTTGAATCTCCCCAAATAAAAGGACATTTTTCACAATCATCAAACCCTATGATGATTCTCACAAAAACAGAAAGTACATTGTTTTCTATGAAGACAAACTTATCACCGCACACTTTGGTGATTAAGTCACAATACACTTTGAAAAACTTGAATAAGAATAATTCTTAAGGTGATTCCAAGATGAAAATGGATATTCTCTTTCTATATATTACAATTAAATCATGCAGACCTTAAGTTCTCAGGAAGTTTGAATGAAACTCTTTGAATGATAAGAAAATTATGCACAAAGTTTCATTGTTAAAATTTGTATGAATACTTGAAATTATTTGAACTGATGTGAAAAACTAATAATGAAAAAGGTATTTTTAAAACTAATGTATTTTTCCATAAATACATCCAAAGAAACCTTAGGGAGTTGATGTAAAAGTTTAAAACTTTTTCATGAAGGTTTGCAATAGTTTAGAATGACAATGGTTCATCAAAATATGTAATTATGCATTATGCACATGACTTCTTAAATTGGTTAAATGGATACCTGATTAAAAAAGTGCAAAACAAAATTTCAAATTTCAAACAACAATGTGTTTCTTAAACCGGTTAACTAGACCTGACTTAAAAAGTACAACCGACATGACTTAAAAAATGCAAACAACTTTTTAAAAATAAGCTTTTTATGGCTTTACTTCAAAGTTTATATACATGATAATTTGAGAACTTTAGAGATGAAGATGAGTATTATTTTATGAGAATCTAAACTTTATACATAATGATTTGCAATTGAGTACCTTAGCATCAAGATTAATTTCCTTTACTTCCAAAATATTCATAAGCTTATGGATTCTTGATTCTTGATTCCAAACTTTTTCTTCTTTGATACTTCTTCTCTAATAAGTTTTTCTCTTGATCAAACTAAACTAAGATAGATGATAAATATCTTCTTTACACTTATATCATTACAAAATACAAATAATGATAAAATATAATAAATATTATAGAAATTATAGAATGAGACAACATGCATGACAATTATCAAGAATAGAATGATATAACTAGGAATTACTTCCATGGTCCAAAAAATAGACAACAAGAATAAATAAATTAAGAGGAATAATCTAAAGGGAATACCAATTCCCCAATTAATTGTTGGTTTCTCAATATCAGTGGCCTCAATGTTTAAAGGGGCCCAGGTGTTAAGGAAGACAACTTGTTGCAAAGCCTTGTTAAAAGATTCTCGAGTTACATCCATGACATACCAGTTTCTCCGCTTCAAAGTTCTTTTCTTTCTCCCAAAGATTGGAATTCAAAGACCTTACTCCCCTCCCTTTTGAACTTCCTTGAGATTCTCATTCAAATATTCCTGAGATTCATTGTATTATGCGAGCTTCTTGGTCAAAGATATCACTTTCCAAGTTAAATTTTTTATTTCTTTCTCTCGTTGCTTTCATGCTTTCTTTAATCCTCCTTGACAGTTGATAAATATTTTTTTCGAGAGATTTGAGAAGACTCCTCTGAGTATCATGTGTTTTTTAGCTCTTTCTTTAAAAGGTCTATGTTAGACCATAATTTTTCCTCCCTAATCTTGAACTCTGGGCCCACTGTGAACATTTAGATATTAAAGGTTACTACCCTTGCCAAATAAGGCATACACTAAAAAAAGTCTTTTTATTCCCAAACGACCTCATCTCAACTAGTGAAGGTTCGTCTACATCAAGGAACAAATCAAAAAAAATATCTAGAAAACAAGGAACCGACCTAGTTAGAATAGGAAAAACTCCCATTCTTCTAGATCATCATTACTAGAGAGGCAGGTCTTTTCTTTTCTGCAACGGGGCAAGAATTCGTTCAACTTAAGGAACGACCATGCAAGAGCTTTGGATGATTCAATCACCAAACCAACCAAGGATATGGCAACAACATGGTTGTTGCAGTCTTAAGTTAAAGGAGAATTGTAACTTAGGTCACCTTTAAAGTGTCAACTTTAGCCAACAATTAAGCTTTTGATTTTTTTTAAGTCATGAACTTATCTTCATTGGCCACGTTATCTATAAAAAAATAAAATTAAATACCCATAAGAAATGGTGGAAGCACAAAGTATCCTAAGAGTACGAAGATCAATATGGCGCTGAAGGTGGGGCCTTGACAAAAGGCCACGCCCTTGCTATGTCACACCTACATTGGGGGACTATTATTCCTGCATGTATTGGTGAGTTCGTTCAATGGCTTAATAAGGTTTCTAGCCCATAATGAAGAAGGTTAATTAACGACCTCTAAATGGCAATGGTTATTGGATCAAGGTCATATATCAATGCATATCAACACCTAGAGACAAGTGTTTAAGAATAGAAAGTTCTAAGGACCTAAAACCTTATAACTCGGCCATAAAGTCAAATGTAGGCCTTAGAATTCAGATACATGTTTTTTAACTCTAAATATCTCTCATTTCTGATAGTTTCTAACTAGGATGTTGGTGTTTTTGCAAGTACACATCTCCTCTGATGTCAGGTCAAAACTTCAAGATACCAAAAATAAATTAGAATACACCATTATATTAAGGTTATCTCTCCATTGGTGAACACCTCGGATTTTCACAGGTTCACATAATAATTAGGAATCAAACATTTTATATTTTTCTAAAATAAGTTTCATGTATATATGATTTTTATTGATCATTAGTTATAAAAATAAAATTAAATAATAAATAAATTAAATATGATTCACATTTAATTTATTTTAAAAATGTACTTTTAAAACAATAATTAAATAAAGTAAAATAATAAAACTTAAATATATTTTAGTTGAAAGAGATCCTTAGTATCTCATTCAAATATTCTTAAATATATTTTAGTAGTATTTACTTTTTTTTTTTTTGCAATTACTATAACTATTGAGTTACAATTTTATTTTCTCTATTACTATAGTTTTATGTTTGAATAAGACAATCATCAAACGTATTATCACACAATTTATTTGATTTTGCAGTTTGTTGACATTGAGCTCTTGATATTTGAACAAAGGAAGATTCTCAAGTGACACCATCATTTTCATTTTTATCAAGTATTTAATCGTTATATCAAAAAGGAAAATTCAATTAGAGACCGCAACAACATAAACATAATATTGACTAATTTTTCTTTGAGAATATTAAATGTCGTTAGTCACAAATTAAGAGAATTAGCAATGTGTTTTTCAACTTAGCTCCAAACAAGTGTCCTTGCATATACATAACGCCAAATTCAAATTGTGCAAGCAATTACCATATGAAGAAATTACTCCTTTCGAGTGGCCTCATTTAAATTTTTGTAGTTACACATGTGTCCTAAGTTGTTTGTCTAGCATCTATTAATCCCTACTTAATTTTGTTGACAATTGTTTTGGGTTGTCTTCAAGGCCGATAAGAGAATTTTTTACGATAATTCACTTTTTATTTTATTTTAAAAATAACTTATTTTTCATATTAGTTTCCAAACTACTCCATTTTGAAGAGGTGGCGTCAGATAAATTGACGTCTGCTCTCTAAGTTGAAGAGGTGGCGCCAACTGGATTGACTTATACACCTAGTGTTGTCAATCCAATTGGCGCATGTGTGTTAGGTTTTAAAGGAGATGTTGTTAACTCTCAATTTTGACGCCCATATAAATTAAGAGAATTAAGTTTCCTATGAAGACGTTTCGACAAAATCGTGTGTTTGAAGTTCTAGTCGAAGATGCCTTGGTACAAGGGTAAAGATGTTGCGTGGACTTAGAAATATTTTTAAGTAATTTAAGGTGACGCCTTGTTAGTTAAGGATGGCCAAATGATAGTGCCATCTGGTGCTAAAATGCCTCATTTGGAACAAAGAAAGAAAACAGGGTTTTGTAAGTACCATAATTTTCTGGGTCATAAAATGTATCAATGTTTTCTTTTCATGGATTGTTAAGAATTCTATTCAGGAAGGAAAACTCAAGTTCAGGGACAAACCCAGAAGCCAAATGAAGATTGACTCTGATCCGCTGCAAGTGGCTGATGCTCACTACACGGAGCCAGATAAAGTCAATATGGTCGAAGTTACTGAAGACTTCGTCAACAAAGCTGCCATGGTTAGGGTCTCTGAGCACCTCGGCCAGGAATTCCTCAAAAACTTTATTCAAAAAGCCGCTGAAAGCTTCACCAGCGGAACCACTGATGGTTTCGACACCGGAGTCACTGAGGATTCAAACTTGATGATAGTAACCAAAGAAACTGCTGATAGTTTCAAACGAATTGATAAGGCTAATGAGGGCCTTCAACTGAAATTCCAGAATTTAGACATCGTTGAAGATGTCGACATGGAGGTCAACATGGTCGAAATCTCCCAAGAAACCTCCATGGAAGTTGATAACGAGTGTCGATAAGAAGAGTACAATAAAACGGCCTTCCCAAAAGAAGAGGAGACTCTGATGGATTTCCTTCATAGATGCCAAAGAAAAAAATAGAAAGTTATATTGTGCCTTTGTTGCAGCGCCGTGTTCGACAAACAAGCGACTCACAATATCGAAGGAGTCAGGAGGGCAAAAGACCAAGGGTGCCAGAGGGGCCCTAAGGATCAACATGATTTTGAGCCCATAAGGGTCTTTGACCCAAGGAGGTATTTCGATCCAAACAGAATTTTAGTGAGGCGAGATTAAACAAAACGAAGGGTTCCTGCTGCCAAACCTATCTCCTTCAAGCCCAATGCTGAGGCCTCAAATGGAAAATGGGTGAAGCCAGTTGATGGCAAAAAACATGGCCAGGGAAAATGGCAGAACTTCGAAGTAGACAGAGGTTCATCATTGGCATACCGTAAGGAATTCCAGGCTACCAGAAAAACATCCACATCTCTGAAAACTATAAAGGGAAAAATCTCATGACAAGGTCCTAGTGGAGAAGGGAATAAAGAAGGAGGAAAACACATAGGAAAGCTGCAGAAAAAGAAAAAGATGAATCCAGGACCAATGTGCCTGCCAGAAAGAAGGAAAAAAGGGAAACAAGTCTTGACAAAGGGAAGTTTAACACTCTGACAGAGGCGGCCAAAGAGAAATATGATCGAATAGTGGCTGAAGACGAAGTGTTAATGGATGACTTCGACTATGGGTTAGAGCCTTCACTGGATATCTTAGTTGGTGTGGTATCAGTGATGCCCAGAGAATTTGACTAGATAACAAAGGTCGAAGAGACTGGCATCATCACAGAAAGGGAAATGTCCGCTCACAAACCAGTGTGCTATTATGTAATGAACAATGGTTGCGTAGAGGAGCAAAATGCTTTCTTCTAAAGACCAGATGAGGCAATGAAGAGTCATCTTAAGCCTCTGTTTATTACTGGGAAGGTCGAAGACGTCCCAATTAACAAGATCTTAGTAGATTGTGGCGCGACAGTGAATCTGATGTCGCATCACATGTTGAGGAAAATAGGCAAATATGACACAGATGCGAAGCCCCAAAACATGATGCTTTCCAACTACGAAGGAATGATGAGTACTACCCTTGGAATAATCCAAGTCGAGTTAACAGTGGGAACTGTCATCAGATCAACAATGTTTATGATTATGGAGACAAAGGCCAACTATAACTTATTACTTAAACGTGAATGGATACATGGAGTTGGAGTTGTACCATCCTCAATGCACCAAAGAATCATCATTTGGCTCCCCGACGGTATAGTGGATAACATAGAAGAAAACCAGGGCTACTTCAAGACTCCTATCAATCATGTCGACAGGCGCCAGTTCGACAAACATTTGGCCAACATTGCTCCATGTGATCCGGCCAGCTTTGCATTCACTTCAAACGATAATGCCTATTGTTCTTTGTATCTACACCCCATAAATGGTTTTCAATGGGACCGTGAAATAGTGGGCGAAGATGATTTTGGGTACATAGGAACGTCAGGAATCGACCCATCAGGTTAGGGAAGCGAATTCAGTGATGATGACTGAGTTCGGAGCGCTAAAAAGGATTTCGGCTTATATAGCCGAAAACAAACAACAATCGGCCTTGGAGGCTGAAGTAAAAAACAAGGTTGTCGAAGCCAACAAGGAATTTCACCAAGAAGGTCCTCGAAAGGACTTTGATCCAGAACCACCTGATAAGGTTCAAGGCAAAGATCAAGGCCAGAGGCTCGACGCTATCTATGATGAAAAGCCTTTGGGATTCGAGAAGGATCCGCTGACAACAAATATCAAGATGCTGGCACAAGATCCACTTAAGGAAATAGACTTAGGAGAAGGGTTAACAAAAAGGCCAACCTACATTAGCGTCAATATCATTCCTCAACTCAGAGTCGAAGTGATCCAGTTGCTGAAGGAGTTCAAGCATTATTTCGCATGGGATTATGATGAAATGCCTGGTTTGAGCAGAGATCTGGTCGAATTGAAGTTGCCAATCAAGCCTGGGAATAAGCCCATCAAGTAGAATCCAAGGCGATTTGCACCTGCAATTCTCTCAAAGATCAAAGAGGAGGTCGAAAGGCTTCTTCGATGTCACTTCATTCGTACAACCATGTATGTCGAATGGTTAGCCAATGTTGTGCATGTCATTAAGAAAAATGGTACTTTGAAGGTGTGCATAGATAATAGAGATTTAAACGCTGCAACCCTAAAAGATGAATATTCAATGCCCGTGGAGGAGATGTTAGTCGATTCTTCCGTGCCCCATGTCTATCTATTAGCTCATATTTTCGACACCCATTAAGAATTACCAAAATTGGAAATCATATGTACAACTGCTTTTCGACCAAGAAGTGGTATTCGACCAGCTGGAGGTGATTCAACTGGGCAAGGTTAATAAGGATCAGCATGCAGTTGAGATTCCAGAAAAGGGAGGGAACTTTGCCCTCATCAGAAACCGTTAAGAGAACACGTGGAGGATAGTGGATAAATGCGCACATGCAAGGCGCCATGTGTCTCGACGTGATTGAAGAACCATTAGAGACGGTTATCTCGATTTAGTATAAATATAGGGTCTTAGTGTTAGAAAAAGTGTGTGTCAAATTATGTACAAAAACCTGTAAATTTACCAAGTACTCGTGTGAAGAAGAATCGTAAATCACATAATGTACGTTTGTTACACCATTGTTAGTTACTTCAAAGCAATATAAATTTATCTTTACTTTTTTTTTCCAGAAATATACTTCCTTACTTCTTCATTCTAAACGCCTTCCTTTTACTTTGTCATTTACAGTTTTAAGATTTCCTTGTTTTTTCCTTGCTTTCAACATTTACTTTGCAGTCTTAAGATTCCCTTACTTTCGACATTTACTTTGTCAGTTACAAATCCTTTACAGTTTCTCTCGTGCATGTCACCCTTTTTATTAGTTTTCAAACTCTAATTTTGCGCTTATTATTGAGCATTCGTTACTACCAAAATTCATTTTCAAAAACAATTATCACATGTCCTAGGATCAATCTGATCGATCCTGCAAGTAACCAAATTTAGAAATTTGGAAGATCAGCGGTTGTTTATTGATTTTCAAGGTAAAAAAATTGGCACACCCGGTGGGACCAGTGCTAACGTTATGTATTGTGTGTAGTTTTGGTTGTAAAGTTTTTTTTGGGAAAAGATTCGTTGTATGTTATTAAGAAGTGGTAAAATAGCCATAAACGACGAACAACGAACAGGGAGAGAATCCCATACGAGGATGGCGAATGTGAATGCGCCAGAGACCCAAACCTCTCAAAATCCATCAACCAGTAACATAATGCACCCTTTTCTTTGATAGGGGCAAACACGCCCACATCGTATGTGTCCGAAGTAGTTCTGTCTATGGTGAGTTCGATGCCTACGCATTCAATTTCCCATACTTAACCAATTTTAACCTACATTGGGCCTAGGGGACCTCCTCATACTCCCCCACCAATTAGACATATTCCAAATAGGTCGTTGGTACCCCATGGTTTCTCAAAACCATTTGGTAGTCGAGAACAACCGTATGGAATGCCAACTTCAGTGATGGACAATTTACAAAACGTTGGTTCTACCTTTTCAGAACCAGTGGTTAACATAAATTCTCCAGTGCAAGGGTATGGGGTTAACATGGGTCGAACTAACCAATCTTCAGGTTTGAGACACCCAACACAACTACCTACTCTTACCAATAACTCTGCGGCATCATGGAGGCAACAGATGGACGAAAGCAATCATGAAATGGTTCAAATGTTGACTCAGACTTTGACCATTGTGCTGAATCCTCTAATTCAAAATACGACTCAATTGAATCAGCAGATGACAACACAGGTGACTCGAATGTTAGAGTTCCTTGGTGTACCTCAACACCAAGGACCTCCTCCTAGAGATTGGGTAAGATAGAATTAAGAGGCCACTTTTGAAGAAGACCTCACCATTAATTAGGTCCTACAAAACCAAGGGGGAGTAACAGTACCCCCTAGGATCGAACCATAAATACCCAAGGAAACAAGGATATTAATGGTGAATAGAAACCAAAATGCTGATGATATTATACGGCAAGTTCGACATGACGATGTGGCAACAGATAATAATCTAGCAGCTATAGTCGAAAGAATTATGGTTCGAAATGGGGTAAATTTTGGCCTTAGAAGGCCAAATTATACGTCACCTTTGTCAGAGTATATCTTATAGGAAGAAGCACCCCTTAGAACCAAAATCCCCAAATTCACCAAGTTTGCTAGGGACACTACTGAGTCTACTGTTGAGCATGTGGCGAGATATTTAATCGAGGCTGGAGATATGTCAAATAGTGAGAGTCTTAGGATAATTTTTTTTCCAAGTTCTCTCACAAAGAATGCTTTCACACGGTTCACTACCTTGCCCCAAAGTTCGATCCACACTTGGAACCAACTGGAAAGAATGTTCCATGAACAGTTTTACATGGGGAAAACGGAGATAAGTTTGAAGGAGTTGGCTAGTATCAAGCGAAAGTTCACTGAGCCAATTGATGACTATCTAAATAGGTTTCGATTGCTCAAACCTAGGTATTTTACACAAATACCAGAGCATGAACTAGTCGAAATAGCCGCTAGGGGCCTTGATTATTCTATTAGAAAGAAATTAAATACTCAGTGTAAGATCCCAATTTTGGCCCTAAGATCCCTCATGGCATCATAACATTGCATTTGCATTGCCTCAAGGATCATAAGCATCTTGACTCCTTACCTTTGGGTGGGATCTCTTGTGAGTTGGTTTGAGATCACCAAGCATGCTTGAATTGTATATTATTGCTTTTCTCATTTTATTTACTAACCAAAAGCACAAAAATATGTCACTAACATCTCTTGTTTGTAGCTTGAGCAGTCACAAGATCCAAAGCTTCTGGAGATCCTATGTGCATTGATATGGCCAAGGAGAGATGAAAGCAAGCATGTCAATGGTTCCCAAATCTCTCATCCATCAAATATGCCTCCCGAGTATCTAAATTCATCATTTTTATCAAAGCAAATCAAGGGGTTTGAGGTTTGTTTCCCAAGGAAACCCTAATTCATCTGTTCATCAACTGTGCCTTGCTCATGAAGCAACCTCAACCTTTGATCAAATGCAATCAAGGGAAGTTCTTTAATTCATCATTTCATGCATATTTGAACTTATTTGAGTGTCATCAATCATCAATTCATCAAGATATGAGGTTTGGACTTGAGAAGTTGATTAGTCAATTCATCTAACTATTTTTGAAATACACTGAGACATAACTTTTTATGTGTTTGTCAAATGGAGATGACCCCAAGAGAAACAATGTTCTTAAGGACCATATAAACAACTTTTATGTTCATCAAAAATTTATTTGAAGCTTGGAAGGTCATCATCCATTCCAAGACATTATAGGTCATTTTGACTGAAACCCTAATTTTGGGTCAACTTCCCAAGGACATAACTCCTTCATTTTTCATGATTTTGAGGTGGGATCAAATGAATTAGAAAGCTTAATATGTCTACTTAAAAATTTATGTTGAGAAAATTTTCAAAATTTCAAAATAAATACATGTGATAATGCAAAACGTTATAGGTCACTTTGGACCAAAGGCATTGAAATGTGAAAAAGTCCAACTTCAAGTGCCAATAACGTCTTCATCAAAAATCCAAATGATGCAAAATTTAAGTCCAAATTGATTGTCTTGAAAATATCTACAACTTTGATGTTGAAGATTTTATCATTTGGAGCTTGAATCATTGAGACAGAAGGGCTTGAACTTTGGTCAATTTTGAAAATCTCACATGTACATGTTTTGCACCCTACACTTCATGACCACTTTTCATCAATTTCCAAGGATCAAATGGAGTTTTGATCAACATAACAATTGATCCTCATGCAAAAATCTTTCCAACCATTACTCATGAGGTGGTGTTTCAAGTTTGGAAGAGCCATTTTCGAAGACATGAACATTATGGTGCAATTTTGGAAAATCATTTAATTTGCATTGCATGAGCCATTACCACATAACCTGCACGTCCAATTTGCATTTGCTGATGTTCAATTTCCAAATCCAAGTGGAATTGGGCCCTCCATGCGCCTGTACAGGCCCATGCATGGAGGCCCTTTCCATTCATGCAATATAATGATCATGCATTTTCAGCTTGCCTTGCCTATAAATACAATGCTATTTCTCTTCATTTCACTAACCTGAAAGCGCCCTAAATGTTGTGCAATTGAACCCTCACCCTCACACCAAAGGAACTCTCTCATTTTTCTCTCAATTTTAAGATCTAGAATTCAATTACCTCGATTGTTTTCTGATATCTAAAGTTCCTTAGCCTTCTTCCCTTTGATCCAAGGAACAAACTGCAAGCATCCTGTAGCACCTCAAATTTGCACCTATCATTGTACATACATTCTCATATTAGGTCATAGCATGTCATGGTCCATCTGCATAGCATTGCATTGTCCCATTTGCCTCAAGTGCAAGCCAATCAAGAAATTAGGTCAAACTGGTCAGGAGATCAGTCAGTCAAGCAAGCAAGTACAAATTCCATTGAGCCAAGGCCCTAGGGTTGGTCCAACATGTTCACATGACTTGGAGGTCCATTTGAAGAGTTTAGGTCAAGGATTGGATGTTCAGAAGTCATCAGTCAGTGCACAGTCAGTCAGAAACCCTAAAAGTCAACTGTTGGTCAACTGTCCATTTAATCAGTGATTTGATGATGGGATTTGGTTTGAGAGGTCTCATTCATGTCCATATAGTCTTCATATATCATGTCAAACACCATCATGGAAGAATTTGAAGCCAGATCAGAAATTTCCAAAAATGGAAACTGGACCTGTAACTGAAACTTACCAAAAATGGAAAGTCTTGATCCTCAAACTTACATCATGATACAAGCTTCAAATGAATTTTTGCCCAACATGAAAGTTGAAGATCTTGTTCTCCCATTTCCAAAAAGTCCAAGAACTCTCAATTCCCATGTATGGTTGGCAAGTTATGATCGAATCGTTTTCAGAAATTCTTGAACTTCAAAAGGCCATATCTCTCAAACCATTTGGCCAATTTGGGTGGGGTTTTTTCCTACAAGTCACATTTGATCCCCTCTTTCCAAAAATGTAACTTTCATGCACCAAAACATCACCAATCAAAATGGCATTTTTGAACCTACTTGAATTAATTTTAAGTAAGGTGAAAAAGTGAAGTTTTAAATTAATCATTTCCAACCATTCCTACCATCCAAACATGTTCTGAAATGTTGATTAAAACTTGTTGGAAGCCCATTCTTGTGCAGTACATGTAGCCATTCCCTACTTGCTTGAAAATTGGCCAAAAGTACAACTTTCAACCACTCTATCCCACATTTTCATGGACTGAGATTTGTACCACAAAACAGCAGATTTTATCATCATTTTCTATCAAATGAAACCCCTAGCAGCTGCACAAACCAACAGAAAAACTCATTCTCTAAAAATCTCATTTTTGCATTTTTCCAAAATCTGTCAACATTGGCCAAAGAACTGAACCTTGCCTTGCTTAATACAACATCCATTCATCATTTTGAACTTATTTTCACCACCATTCCCCAGCTGGAAGGCCAACACACGACTGTTGCATTCAAGAGCCTCATCAATGGCAGGTTTCGATTTGTTGTGTTTCAAGCATCATTGAGCCAAAACAACTTCACCATTCACCTCCTGGGAGTTGTTAAAGCATCTGTTTCAAGCCAAAGCCTTCAAACCATTGCTGTTTCACAAACTACTTCAAGAACAAGTAAATTTTCGAATCTCTCTTTTCTCTAAATCATGCCATGCTTTGTGTAGAGCTTGTTGTGCTGATCATTCTGAAGTTTAAATCACATGAAATGGCTATGTATTTATGGAGCTATGCTGAAATGAAGTTTGGTGATGATTTGCATTCTTGTTCGATTCATGCATATGGTTGTGTTTTAATGAAAATTATTGTTGGATTCGTGTTAGTGGTTGTTTGATGATCATTTCTGTGTATTTAATTGAGATTTCTGAGAAAATTATGGTTGAGTCGAATTTGGGATGGTGATGTTGTTCACTGTAGCGAAAACCCTAGAATACATTGCCTTGCCCAGAATTTGGTCTGTATCTCACGTACGCATGGATACTGTTCCCACATGCACCAATGAAATCATTTCGTTCCATGCTCCAAAACGGCGTCGTTCCGTTTAATGAATTTCATATTTACAGCTTTGCCATTCTCGTTTCAATTATCCAATTAATTCATTTTTATTTCTCATTTTTATTTCACTTGGCATGGCTCACTTGCAAAAATCATAACTTGTTCATTTTAAATCCAATTCTCGTGGGATTTTTTGCATCATGTTCATCACAATCTCTAGTTTTTTATCATATTTTTTCCAGATTTTTTTGGTGAGTGGATTTTAATTGTTATTAGGGTTTGTAACATGTATGCATATTTTGTACACTTTGCCAAAACATTTGTGAAATGATGATACTTTATCCAATGGCTCCCAAATTTTTTATGCTTAAACTAGACACACTCATGGTGATTTTGGTGTAGAGTTTGTGAATTTATCATTGCTGGTTTGTGAGTTATGATTTTTTGAATTAGGGTGTGACAATTTGTGTCACACCATTGATGTCCAACTTCATGATTTTTGGATCCATGCTTCTTGACCTCCAATTGATCTGATTTTTTGCATGAACCTACTCTTGTATGTCTAGTTTACATGTGAAGTTTCTTGGAATTATTTGTGGCATTTCCTAATTGTTTGAGATTTTCTCCCCTGCTTGGTCAAATGTTGACCTCATGTGACACTTGTTCCCATTTCATTTGTGAAATTCTCATACTTTATTAGATGGACATGAAATTTTACATGAGATAACTAGACATCCTCATCTTTGCCATGGTTTTAGTCCCATTCATTTATCATACACCATCCCTGATTTATGATTTTTCTAAGTTGATGCATGTTTGGTTGACTTCTTTGAGCATGTTCAAAATTGCTTTGACTTTCTGATTTTCATTGACTGCCTTCCACTTGTCCAAATGAGATGAAATTTGACATGCTTACCATTATGTGGGTTGTGATTGGTCATGATTTATTTGGTGATTTTTAGAAATGTTTGAGTTGACTTTTGATGCAAGTCTTCCTGTTGACTTCTATGAGCTTCTGTTTGCAACACTTTGACCTAAATTGTTCATGAAATGATGATGATGATTGATATGAATGTGAACCCAATTGGTTGTGTTTCTTAATTGTTTGAACATGATTTTGGATGCTTGCCCTTTGCTGTTTTGACTTTTTTCATTCTCTTTTGACCCTAGGCTTGCCCTAGTGGTCCTGGTACTCACTTTTGAGCTTATGTTTTCAGGTTGAACACCAAATGACCAATGAGATCAATTTCTTTTGATTGAGCTTGCTTAAATGTCATTGAGCTAACCTTTGTTTTGTAGGTGGCTTGACTCATATGATTTGAGTCTTGTGCTTGGCACAGTTGATCATCTGTTTTGACTGTTGTTTCCCAATTCCTTTTGCTTTGACTTGTGAACTGTGTACTGATTAGTTTGACTATTTCAGGTACCCTTAGTTGCTTAAGTTCTTTGAACTTGCTTTGCTTTGCTATTTAGCAACTTGCTTGAGGTATAATTCCTTTTTCTTCATGTAGTCTGGAAGACCTGGCCTGTTACTTGGCCAGGCAACTGTCTGAAGTCCTCCTTAAGAGGCGATGTTTGTGTTTGTTTACAATTTGTCCTTGCATAGAGTCAAAGACCTCCTAAGTGAATAGGCAATTGGCAGAACCCAAGGGATATGCAACCTATCCCCTGCTATTCAGTGTGTCTTCTGTTTTGCTCACACCACTGTGTTGATGCATTGCAGATACAAACCCAAGATCTTGTGCAATTGTACAGTTGAGTCAGTTTCAAATGTGTAGAAGGGTTCCCACTTTCTGAACCCACACATTCTTGTCTTAAGCTCTCCCAGGCCAGGGATAAGAGCTGTGAAGTCTTATCTTCACTCACCTTTCATCTGCTTCACCTTAGCCCCTCAATGGCAAGGTTAAGAGCACATTCACCCAGTTCCAGAGGTTTGTTTGTTAAGGTTGATATGACCCCTCGACTAAAACCTAACCTTGTTTGAGCCACTTGCTTGTGTATAGTGTGTGCTACCTGTGCTTGTATGTTTGTTTGACTTGCTGCCTGTGCAAGTTAGGGTTAGTTTAGACTTGCTTCCTGTGCAAGATAGGTTGTGCTTGACTTGCTTCCTGTGCAAGTTAAGTGTGTGTGTGGCTTGCTTCCTGTGCAAGTCATGATTAGGATAGGCTGGCTCCCTGTGCCAGTTAGCTAGAAACCTTAACTTAGGGTCGATTTTGCATGACAACATCTAGGCTCGAGTCGTAGTCTCCCTAGTGTTGTGTCTCCCTCTGTTATCTGGTTAGGCTAGTCCTGTATCCCTGCGTAGGGGAACTACGTCGCCCTGATCCTCATACCAGATGAGGTACGTAGGCAGGAGATGAGCAGATCTCTCCGGGCGCCTGTGTCTTTGTTTTGTCTTGTTGTGTGCTTGGAAGCTGATGTAAGTCCATCGAGTGGTAGTTAGGTTCCAGTGTGCGTGTGTTTGGTTCGGATGCTGATGTAAGTCCAGTGATTGGCATTTGGGCTCCATGTTTGCCTTTTTGAGTGTGTTTAGGTTCGGATGCTGATGTAAGTCCAGTGATTGGCATTCAGGCTCCACGTTTGCCTTTGCCAGTGTTTGTTTTGTGTGTGTCAGCCGAGCTACGAATGCTCTGATTCTTCTCTCGTCCGAGAAGATACGTATGCATAGGATGCGACATCCTAGCGAGCATGTGTCGTTTCCCCAGTCCGAACTACTTCGACTCTGATGTCTATGCCTGATAGACTAAGTAGGCCCAGGATGCGATCTCCTGCCGAGTCAGTTTTGTCTGTTTTCTTGTGTCTCTTTCAGCCAGTGTGTGTGTGTTTGAGCAGTGTTATAGCAACCATTTATCCTTCCTTTTGTGCGTGGATCCCGTAGAGTACTACGGATGCGTAGGGGTGCTAATACCTTCCCTTCGCATAACCGACTCCCGAACCCATTCTCTTTGGTCGCAAGACCATGTCTTTTCCAGGTTTACTCTGAGCGTTTCCTTTCCCTCTTTTGGGATAAATAACGCACGGTGGCGGCTCTGTTGTTCTTGTTTTCCCGCCGGTTTTTCGCGCGATGCGACACATCCATAGCAAGGAATTGTGACTGCAAGCTCTGCAAATCAGAGGTTTACCTCACATTTTAATTTCTTCGAATCTACTCATATACTGGTTATTTCTTGCTGTTGTTGTGTGATCTGAAGTCCTCTGCATAGAGGCAACATTCTTGAGCTTTAAATTTTTAAAATCTAACAAGTTCAGTTGAACACCATTAAAATTCCATCTCTGATTTCTCTCAATGTAGAAACCTATAGTGGATTTGGTTGGTACATGGGTGATGTACATCACCCCAGCTTTCGATTGATACCTGGATCGTGGCTTTTCATGCACATTTTGTTCTCTGCAATTTTTAGCTTGGCCGGAAGTTGGCCGGAGAAGACGGTGGCGCTGGCCACCGTCCCTTCTCCAGATTAGATCTGAGTCTTCCATTTCATTTTCCAGATCTAATCTCATACGTCCATTGTTATGACTATTTTATTGGCCCTGTGCGCTTCAGTTGACCAAGGAACATGGTAGGCGCGCGTGTGTGAGCCTCATGATTTTCCAGCTCAATTAATGAGCTCAGATCAAACGCTCCACGTTTTTTCCAATTATTTTAATTTCTGATTATATTTTCTTTTATTTTTTTTAATTCCATTTCTTTTTAAAAATTCATAACTCCTTCATTATTGGTCCAAAAAATATGAGACCAATTGCATTTTTCTTCTTTTAATTTCTAGTTTCTAAAAATGATTTTTAATATTTTTTTATTTTATCATTTGATATTTTTTAGGAATTTTCTCTTTTCTGCTTATTTTTAATTCGTTTAAAATAGTTTTTGATATCCAAAAAATACAAAAATAATTTTCCAACTTCTTTGAATGATGATAGATCTATGAAAAATATTCTCATCAATTTATTAATTAATTTGAGATTTATTTGGGATTTTAATTCAATTAGGTTATTTTTATGCATTTTTAATTGATTTAAAATAGTTTCTGACTTCTAAAAATGCTGAAATTTTTTGTCAAACTTTGTTTGACCTTGTTGAACTTGGGATAATTCACTTGGATTTTTCAAAGTTGATTTGAAGTGAGTTTGAAGTTTGACCTTTCTTTATTATTTTAATTCAAGTTTTATTTTAATATTGTAAAATACCAAAAATATTTTATTTGTTTCTTGACTTCTAATCTTCATTTTGTTTCTGTTTTCTATTGTTTGACCTTGATCTTCTCTATCTTTGGTCAATGCTTGTTGATTATCTTATTCCATTTCCATTAATGTGCTTTAATATTCATCTTCTTCTTCTTTTTCTTCTTTTTCTTTTTTGATCAATGAGTTAAAGATTGGTGGTTAGCATTGATACATGGAGGTTTAACCTTCCTTTATTCAAATCTAATTCATCTTGATCATGGATGAAGTGAATGGTTTTGCATTAAGGATAGGTTGCTTCCTAATCATGCAAAGAACCTAAATCAATACAAGATCATTTCTCATTTTCTTTTTGGCATGGCAAGTTGTAGGAGTTTGATTCACTAATCAAAATCTCTAACTTGTGTTGTTGCCTACATTATTATTGACCGGCCTCAGATAGTTGTGACTTCTACATAAGTCCAATTACGATTGCTTAACATAGCGCTAAATTGCCTTATGGCACACTAACTCTAACACTAACCATTAACCATTAACATTTAATTCTTGCTCTTTACATTTATGCAATTTACTATTCTTGTACATATTATTCATTTGCTTTTGCTCTTTGCTCACTTGAGCACATGTTTATGTTAATGCAATTTGCTTTTTGCTCATTTGAGCACATAATTGTGTATATATCATTGTGTTTGTGTTTTGTTTTGATTGTTGTGGACCAAAATGCAATAATGGACAAATGGACTTAGATTCTAGGACAATCCCTATGCAAAATGGAGTAAAAAGGCCTTAAATGTTGAAGATGGATTAGAAGGACCAAATCTCTAAACTCACTCTTGTCCATTCTTGATTTACTTAATAGAACTCTTTGATGTGTGTGCTTTTGTGCTAGGGAATCCTATTTGAGCCAAAATGAAGAACCATTGCCATGTTCATCCAAAATGAAAGATACAAGAGCCATTGGGGATCTTCCAAGAGTTTGTGTGATTATGTTGATTGCTTGAGCTTACACTTATTTTGCTTGCATATTCCAAAGGATGGGAGCTACTTGGATCATCAATATGATCTCAAGAGAGGAACTCCATCTGTGGTCTTGTTTCTTATCCTTCATCTCTTGTATGATTAGGACTTTAGCCATTCTTCTTCTTTCCTCCACTCTAACCCAAGCCAAAACTTTTGTGCAAACATTTAATACTTGTTTTCCAACATTAGAAACCTAAGAATTGTGCTTTTGATTTTTAAACTTTCTTTTCATAACACTTATTTTGAATTGAATCTTTAAGTCAACTTTGACCATGTTTTGTAAATACTTTTCATTGGTAAATATAACTCATTCAAATACCTTTTGTGGTTTCAATGGCCACTTTCTTAATCAAAACTTTTCATAACCTTTAGCTATTAGGTTTGAGTTATCCTTGAGGTAGATGTAATACTCACCTATATCCTTAGTGATGAACAATGAGTCTTCCATGCTTATTATAGGGTTAACCCCTCACTAGCATGTTGAAGCTATCCTCACATGGTGGATTTGTGGTTTTAGGTTGAGTTTTCTCCCTTGGATAACAAAAGACCTTAAGGCTTTTGGACCAATCAATTCACCAACTTGTTTTGAGATTTTTACCCCGAACTACGAGGTTTTGATCATAATCTTTTTTAAGATGGTACGTAGGCAATGAGTTTATCCATCCAAACACAAATTGTAAATAACTTGTATATTCTTTTCTCATCTCTTCAATCATGTTTGCACAAACAAATTTTCACAAAATACCAACCTTACAACAAGTGTGAAAAGGGCTCCCTAGGAGTACCTAGGATGTTTTGGGTGCTTAAAGCCTTCCCATTGCATAATCAACCCCCTTACCCCGATCTCTGACATTTTTATTAGTTTTTGATTCGATAAAACTTTTAGGTTTTTGTTCGCTTTCTCACCATTCCTTTGGATAAATAGAAGTGCGGTGGCGACTCGACTTGTATGGTTTACCTTGGATTTAGTCAATATCTCTAATGGTAACGAATACCCCACTACACTCAGTACCTAAGGGATATGGCCCAAATGGATGACAGGGTTCGACAGTTAGAACATTTGAAGGAAGAAAAGGCTAGGGCAAATAAAGGTAAAAGGGTAGTCTATGTCGATTTTAGGAATGATGACGAAAGTGCATGTCATGGACTTTCAGACTTCGACGACAATGAGATCGACCTTGCTGAATTGACGCAAGGGCCACCATATGTGTGTAAAGTTTTAGCACCTTCGAATGGGAAAAATCATGTCGAACCTGAAAAGAGTGACAAATTTTCAAATAAAACTTATACGTTCGACGTTACATAATGTGACGAAAATTTTGACTTATTAAAGCAAAGAAAGAAAATAGGGTTTTGCAAATACCATGGTTTTTTGAGTCATAAAATGTCTCAATATTTTATTTTCAAGGATCTTGTGCAAAATACCATCCAGGAAGGTAGACTCAAGTTCGGAGACAAAACACAAAGCCAGATGAGGATCGACTCTGATCCTCTACAGGTAGCTGAGGCCCATTACACTGAACCAGAAGAAGTGAACCTTATTGAAGTCGCTGATGATTTCAACATGATTGAAGTCATTGAGGACTTCGTCAATGGACCTGTTATGGTCAGGGTTCATGAGTACTTTGAGCAAACGCCTCTTGATGATTTTACTCAAAAGGCTGCAGGAGATATCACCTACAAAAATGTTGAAGCCTCTGATGCTGAAAGTTCAAAGTTAATGATGACCACTAAAGAAACCACTGATGATTTTTCCCAGATGGATAAGGCCACTAAGGGCCTTAAAAAACAATTCCAAAGGCTGGATATTACTGAGGATATCCATATGGAGGTCAATATCGTTGAGTTATCTCAAGAAACCTCTATGGAAGTCAACGATGAATGTTGACAGGAGGAGTATAAAAAAGTTGCCTTCCCTCATGAGGAAGAAACACTGTCTAACTTCCTCTGAAGGTGTCACAAAAAGAAGTCGGAAGTCATGATGTGCCCTAGGTGCATTGTTGTATTCGACAAGAAGGTAGCTCAAAATCTTGAAGGGGTTAGAAGAGTAAATCACCAAGATGGTCACAAAGCCATCCAAAATCATCAAGTGGGTAAGCCAGGAAGGGATTTCGATCCCAGGAGATATCCTGATCCAAGATGCCCCATGGTGAAGTTGAGTGAAACCAAGCAAGCAGGGTGAAATTTCCAACCCATTTCCTTCAAGCCTAGTGTTGAAGGGTCAAATGGAAAGTGGGTTAAGAAAAATGATGGCAGGAAACGTGGTCATGGAAAGTGGCATAACTTTGAGGTTGAAAGAGGTTTGTCGTTGGCTTACCGCAAGGAATTTCAGACTGACAAAAGAACCTCACATGTGTCTGAGAACTATAAGGGAAAAAACACTATGACCAGATCTCAGTGGAGGAGGGGACAAAGAAGGAGAAAATCCCAGAGAGAAGTTGGTGAGAGGGATCAAGCTGAATCGAGTACCAATGTGGTTGTGAATAAAAGGGAGGACTTGAACTTCGTCAAAAGAAATCCCAATATTATAGTTAAAACAGCCAGTGAAAAACATAATTAGGTGGCCGCCGAAGATGAAATGTTGACTGACAACTTCGACTCAGGGTCGGAGGCCTCCTTAGACATCTTAGTTGGGGTGGTATCTGTGATACCGAGGGAATTCAATCGAATAACTGAAGTCGAAGACAACGACAGTATCACAGAGAGAGAGATGGATGCGCACAAGCCAACGTGTTACTATGTGATGAATAACAGTTGTGTTGAAGAGAAGAATGCCTTTTTCGAGAGGCCCGGTGAAGCCATTAAGAGCCACCTGAAACCCCTCTTCATCACTGGAAAAGTCGAAGACGTCACCGTTAATAAAATATTGGTGGATTACGGAGTGACCGTGAACTTGATGCCTCACAGCATGCTGAGGAAAATTGGCAAATATGATACTGATGCCAAACCTCATAATATGGTTCTAACCAACTATGAAGGTAAAATGGGTTCCACCATGGGGGCTATCCAAGTCAAATTAACTGTAGGGACAATCACTAGGTCCACAACGTTTATGATTGTAGAAACAAAGGCTAACTACATTCTGTTACTTGGAAGAGAGTGAATACATGGGGTCAGAGATGTCTCGTCTTCAATGCACCAGAGGATAATAACTTGGCACCCATATGGCATCATCGAAAACATAGAGGCGGATCAGGGGTACTTTAAAATCCCTATCAACCATGTCGACAGGCGCAAATTTTCCAAAGACTTGGCCACCATAGCTTCCTGTGATTCGGCCGAGTGTGCATTTACCCCTGATGACAACGCTTATTGTTCCCTGTCACTACACCCTCACTATGGTTTTCGCTGGGACAGGGAGATAGTAGGCGAAGACGATTTCGGATATTTGGGAGTGTCTAGAATAGACCCCACAGGATGGGGAAGTGAATTCAGTAATGATGACTGAGTTCACAATGCTAAAGAGGATTTCGACTTACATAGCCGAGAGCAAACGACAATTAGCCTTAGAGGCCGAAATAAAAAAATATGGCTGTCAAAGCCAGTGAAGTTTCTCAATCGATAGGTCATGGGAAGGACTTTGACCCAATGCCACCTGATAAAGGTCAGAATGAAGAGTAAGACCAGAGGCTCAATGCGATCTATGACGATGAGCCTTTGAGTTTTGAGAAGGATCCGCTAGCAACAAACATTAAAATGCTGGCTCAGGATCCCCTTGAAGAAGTAAACTTGGGAGAGGGAGTGATAAAAAGGACAACTTACATCAGTGCCAATATTCATCCTCAACTCAAGATCGAAGTGGTCCAGTTGCTGAGAGAGTTTAAGGAATGGTTTGCATGGGACTATGATGAAATGTTTGGTTTAAGAAGAGAGCTGGTCGAATTGAAGCTGTCGATCAAGCTTGGAAAAAAGCCTGTGAAGCAGAACCCCAGATGATTTGCCCCAACAATACTTTCGAAGATTAAAGTGGAAGTCGAAAGGCTTCTCTGTTGTAATTTCATTCACACGGCCAGGTATGTCGAATGGTTAGCTAATATTGTGCCAGTTGTAAAGAAGAATGGTACTTTAAGGATTCACATAGATTTTAGAGATTTAAATACTACAACCCCAAAATATGAATATTCGATGCCAGTGGCAGAAATACTAGTTGATTCTGCTGCAGGCTATGCATATTTAAGCATGCTGGACGGGTATTTTGGGTATAATCAAATATTTATTGCTGAAGAGGATGTCCCGAAAACAACATTTTGATGCCCCGGAGCCTTAGGCATCTACGAATGGGTAGTGATGCCTTTTGGTTTGAAAATGCTAGGGCAACCTACCAAAGAGCGATGAATTCGATCTTCCACGATTTCATAGAAACTTTTATGCAAATCTATATAAATGATATTGTTATTAAGTTAGTTTCAGACAAGAGTCACGTAGACCATCTTCGAATATCTTTCGAGAGGATGAGAAAACATGGCCTAAAAATGAATCCTTTAAAATGCGCTTTTTGTATGCAGGCTAGGGATTTCTTAGGCTTTGTGGTCCACAAAAGGGGGATCGAAATAAACCAGAATAAGACCAAGGCCATCATGGAAGCGAAAGCGCCATCGACGAAGAAAGGTTTGCAGTCACTGCTAAGCAAGATCAATTTCCTAAGGAGATTCATCTCACACCTTAGTGGGAAGACGCAAGATTTTTCACCATTGCTTCGACTCAACAAGGAAGGTTCGAGTGGGGGCAGGCTCAACAAGAAGCATTCGATAAGATTAAAGCATACTTGAGTCATCCACCAATCTTGACACCACCTTGAATAAATAAAAGTATGAGATTGTATATATCTATATCTGACAAGACTTTAGGAAGCATGTTAGCTCAAGAGGATGATAATGGTGTCGAAAGAGTCATTTACTACCTCAGTAGAGTCTTAAATGATGCAGAAACTAGGTATATCATGGTCGAAAAATTATGTTTATGCCTATATTTCTATTGTACAAAATTGAAACATTATATTAAACCTGTTGACGTTTATGTTTCATCTTATTGTGATGTTATTAAACATATGTTATCCAAACCAATTTTGCATAGTCGAATTGGGAAATGGGCATTAGCATTGACTGAATTTTCTTTAACATACATGCCATTAAGAGCTGTTAAAGGACAAGTGGTAGAAAACTTTATAGTTGACCATTCCATAGACGCAAACACACTGAACTATCTCGAATTGGTACCTTGGAAGTTATACTTCGATGGGTCTAGTCATAAGGATGGTACAGGCGTCGGGGTTGTAATTATTTCTCCTAATAAAATTCCAACAAAATTCCAGTACAAAGTAGAACGTACCTGCTCAAACAATGAGGCTGAATACGAAGCCCTCATAGCAGGACTAGAAATGTTGTTGGAATTGGGGGCAACTCGAGTCGAAATAATGGGTGATTCATAGTTGGTCATAAAGCAGATCACAAAGGAATATAGATGTATTAAGGAGAATTTAATCATGTACTTCATAATCGCCAGTCGACTGCTAAAAAGATTCGAAATGGTTTCTATTCGACACATACCTCGACTAGAAAACCAAGTGGCTAACGATTTGGCTCAGATTGCATCTGGGTATAAAATTTCAAAAGAAAATTTGCATAAAGTCATTGAAGTTAGAGGAAAGGTAACCAGATTAATACCCCTAAACTTAGAAAATACAAAGCTAGGATATGCTGATGAAGGGAATTTCGAAATATTGGCAGTAGACAATTTGACGGATGAAGATTGGATGAAGCCAATAGTGGTGTATCCGTGTAATCCAACAGCGTCTACTGATTGAAAAACCAGGTATCGAGCATTGAGTTATGTTCTTTTGGGTATAGAGTTGTTTAAAAAATCTCCTGAGTATTTTGCTTAAGTGCCTCAGTGAGTCGGAGGCATACCTAGCCCTTTCGACTGTACATAGTGGAGCATGTGGGGCACACCAAGTCGGTCATAAGATGAAATGGCTTTTATTTCTCCAAGGGATGTATTGGCCTACCATGTTGAAAGACTGTGTCGAATTCGCAAAGGGTTGCTAAGAATGTCAGATGTATGCAGGCATATAGCACGTCCCTGCAAGTGAATTACATTCTATCATCAAGCCTTGGCCATTTAGAGGTTAGGCTTTAGATTTGATTGGGAAAATTCGACTTCCATCATCTAAAAATCAAAGATATATATTGGTGGGAGTTGATTATTTTTCAAAGTGGATTAAAGTTATACCCTTACTAAATGTGAACCAAGAGGATGTGATCAAATTTATCCAAAAGCATATTATTTATAGATTTGGAATCCCAGAGACGATTACAATGGATCAAGGGTCAGTATTTAATGGTCGGAAAATGCAAGAATTTGCCAAAGAAATGGGCTTTAAATTGTTAACTTTGACGCCTTATTATGCTCAAGCCAATGGACAAGTCGAAGCTGCCAATAAAGTGATCATTGGTTTGATTAAAAAGCATATAGGGAAGAAGCCTAGGAATTGGAACCAAACTTTAGACCAGATTTTATGGGCATGTTGCACCTCTCCCAAAGATGCCACTAAGTCGACCCCCTTTCGGTTAACCTTTGGCCATGATGCTGTTCTACCAGTAGAAATTCACCTACAATCCATAAGGATTCAAAGACACCATGAACTTCCAACAGAGTCATATTGGAGCATGATGTTAGATGAATTGGTTGACTTAAATGAAGAAAGGTTAAATTCTTAAGAGTTGCTAAAATGGAAAAAGAAGAGAATATAAATCTCTTATAATAAGAAGGTAAAACTCAAAAGTTTTGCGCCTGAAGACTTGGTCGGGAAAGTGATCCTTCCAATGGAATGAAAGGATAGAACCCTGGGGAAGTGGTCCTCAAAGTGGGATGACCCTTTTCAGATTTTACAGGTATTCTCTAACGGTGCCTATGAAATCAAAGAGCTTAATGAAGATAAAAGGATTCTAAGAGTAAATGAGAAATATTTGAAAAAATATAAACCGATACTCCAAGAGATAAAAATAAGAGACGACTAATTATATAAATAAAACAAAGCCAATATGGTAAAAAATGCCAAGATGGTTATATTAAATTCGAAGGTCCAAAGGACCAATATTCATTACAAAGAAACTTATCATTAAATTGCAAAATAGATAAAGAAAAAACTAGAAAGGAAGGTTGGACTTGATATGAAGATACTTGGCTTTTAGAAGCTCTAGACGTTTTTCGCACAAAGATCTCTTCGATTTGACGTCAGACTCAAGTTGTCGAGCCTTTTCGACAAATTCCATGCCAAATGATAGCTCTTGAGCCATTAAAGCTTCATCAAACTCCAAGAGTTGATTTTTGCTTCTTTCGGCGTTAGAGATCTTCGCCTGAAGTTCTTCTATTTATTTTCTCTAGGAAGCAATGTCACGGTTATGAGCTTAGACCTTTTCCTTGTTTTTTTGTTTGGTCTGCTCCAATTCCATTGCCCTATTGGTAGATTCGGTGGCAGCATCCCAGGCAGTAGCCTCAGAACCAGACTTCTTCTCAAATTCCCCTGTAAGCTGAGGGAACAACTTATGATCCGCAACAACTTGGTCGATCATAGTTCCTATTTCCAAGATAATGTTCTCCACTTCAGGAGAAGCTTCCAACATGTCGACTTGGTTGAGAAGAGCCTTTGGAGTCAAAGGGGCAGAGGGATCAGTCAGCAGAAGCAAAAACAAGTCTCATTTGAAGACTGTATCTTTGATCTTAGAAAGAACTTTGCATGCAGGAGTGCTCGAAGGTTGATCTTCAGACACCGAAGTACTAAGGCTTTTGTCAGAGGACATTTCCCTGCAGTTTAGCATAGCCTTCAAATACTCAAGGGGTTGGCTTCGTTTCAGCATAGCCAATTTTTCTGCAAAAAGACCTCTAGTACTACTCATCGATACTTCGGCCTTTGGAACATCGGCCATGGTGGGAGTGACAAGAGTTTGAGTTCGATCTTGCTCTTAGCCTGTATTAGCTTCTCCCCTACAAAGCCTTCATCATCATCAGGGATTGTGATGGGGTTGCCTTTGTTCTCCTCCTCCACAATCATATCCTCGACATCGCCACCTTCTCCCTGAGGATTGTTCGCTCCTTCAGCTGTATGTAAATCAGCCTCGGGGATTTCCTCGTCTTCAGCTAATTCATCTACAACCATGGGTTCTGGATCTCCTCCAGTCCCACCTTCTTTGCTTGAATCAGTTTCGTGACCGGAGTCGCTGGTTTGAGAATGTTGAGTGACAGTCTTCGGTGGTGAAGCATCAAGGTCACCAGGGGGAGGTTGGTTAATCTCACATATAGACCCTTTTTCAGATGATGGTCGATAAGTAGGTTCGCCAGCATTATTTAAAACATCTGGTGCGGAGGCAGGCGCAGAGGAGGTAGTATTCTTGGTTCGAACGACAGTGCTTACGCCACCCTGAAATCAATGTGATCGAAAATTATAAATGGCGAAAGACGGTCAACAAGTTATGTAAGGGAGAAAGAAGTTTGTTATACCTTGTCACCTTCGACCCCAGGGCTGGAGTTGTCGCTCTCACTTTGGGTCGCCGCTATCTTCGCCATCTCCTCAAGAGTAGGCTCTTGGATAACGAGTGCATCAGACCTTTTTCTTGGAAGTTTGACTGGACGTTGGTCCGAAGCATTAGTAGCCTTTGGCTGTGGCTTCCTCTTCCTAGAAGTTAGGTCGAGAACCGGCGATAAATCCTCTTCGTCAGATTCTATAATGTCGGGAATGTCAACAGGCTTTTGGATTTTTAAGGGACTTACTGGAGGTTTTCGAGCAGCCTGAGTTAAGAATGGGAATATTAGTATCATCAATATATAATAAAGACAAAGAAAACAAGAAAACAAGAGGGTGCATTTGTAGGCTTGCTGCTTCCTTCAGTCTTCGACTCGAATGGTCTCTTGGTGGTAGGTTTTTTAGGTGGAATCTTGATAGCTAAATGAGAACAACATAAAACAATTAGTGTTAGCTAACAGTAAATAGCTTTCAAAGGGAATGTACTTCAAGGGAAACTTCCTGTGTCACACCTTCATATATGTCCGATTCGATTCGGACATCTTCGATCCCTATATGAAGATACCCTTTGAAACTGCCTAGAGTATGCTTAGTCGCAACCACCCGCTGAGCTTTTTTCTGATATTGTTGTCGAAGTATTTTAATGGAATCCCCACAAATAAACCAATCTGGAAATGGAGGGGCAAGGGCCACTCCGAAGTCAGCATTAGGCAGTGGAGGAACCTTTGGGGGAAACATTTCAAGAGCCATTTCATAGCGTTTCTCAAGAGGAACGTATGAGGGAATCTTTAGGTTTTTCATTTTCTTTGAAAATTTCTCTTTAAGCGTAATAGCTGCTTCGCGGATGGTTCGACTAAGATCATCGGGCCTATAGGCAGTTTCAAAGTAGCTTTGAAAAGCTTGAATTTCTCTTATAAGTGTATAAGTACCTTTCCTGGTCTTCTCCTGCACAAGAAGAAAAGCTTTATCAAATAGTTGAATGAAAGAGGAGACATCACATAATTCTTTGACATAGTACTTAGCCCACCATTTCCCAAACTCTCGACTGTAGAGGAAGTTGGGCTCGAAGTTGAATGGAGTAAGTTGGGTTCTACCAGTATACCTGGATATTTGTTTAAGAGAAGTATCTTTAGAATGGATTGCATTATGGATAAGGAGACTACCCTTCTTGTCATACAAGCATTTTGGGAGGACCTGAACTAACCCAAATTATCGAGCGACGAGGTTGGGCTGATAGGTTATCAAAGTAACCTAAACCTTCAAAGGGTTGAGCCGAAGGGTTAAAATCCGGGGGGGTTAAAAATGCTTCCCAAATCAGCAAAGATTTTGCCTCCTATTTCTTGGATAGAGATGGGAAGGTCCTAGTAAACCACTTGGGACCGATTTTCCTGAAGACGAATGGGGTCATGCTCGAAGTAAAGACATGGCAGTTAGCAAACATCATGATATGGCCTTTATGAAAGTCGATTGGAGGGCTTGTCCTTCATCATTTGGTGTCAGCTGAGCTAACCTAGGGCCTTCAACCCTTCTGCTCAGGATCTCCTCAACATCTTCGTCGACGAGGCCTTTGTTTGGCAGGCTGGCCTCGAAAGTGGCATTTAGCCAGAGCTGCAATAACCAAAAAGGGCCAGACAGAAGAAGGTTCCCTTTGTCCCCCAAATTCTTCAGTTGAGCTACCCCATCGCTCAGAGATTCATAAAGGCTTTCCAATATCATCTCGCTTAGGGAGATATCGTGCCCTACGTGTAGTTGGTTCGCTAGAGTAAGATACTTCTTGGCAACTTGTAGGGACTTCGAACAAAAAACAGAGTGTGACAACCACAAGGCTAAGAAGGCTATATGCTCCACATCAGAGACAACGTCAATATCCTTATCATGGTAATGAGCAATGTGGGTCGAGTACGCTGCTCTGGTGGTCGAAAAAGTGATAGTGTCCATAGAGTCGATGTCGGGACCATAAGTGTGTCCAGTAGGCTTCAGCCCTGTGATAGCGGCCATGTCGAAAAGGGTTGGTGTGGCCCTACCACAAGGAAGGTGGAAAGTGTAATGTCTACTATCCTAGAAGTACAACGAGGAAATCAACATGGGAATGTTGTAATCTAAATTCAGTTTTGATAGCATAATCAGGTCATATATTCCTATGTCTTTCCAAGTCTGGGCTTTAACTTTCTCTACTTTCGTTAACCAGTTTAGGTAATTAGTAGGGTCTTTAAAGGTGGGTTTCAGTTCTAGGGTTTCTAGCTTGCCCTATGGGTTTACATTTGTGGTAAAAGGGGAAGAACTCTCTAAGCTTACTAATATTAGCATCTAAATTAGCTAAGGGCCCGGATAATGCATAGGTCTTTTCAGAAACAGAAATAAGAATAAGTACCTGAGAGGCGTAAATTCTGCATTGTTCTTCTGTCTGGGGCTCTGGTATGTATTGTCGGTTGCCAACCGCGAGTGGAGCAGAAAATATGGGGAATGGAGGAAGTTCAGAGATCTTTTTTGGAGCTTTTGTCCTGTTGGCGGTGGTTCTGACAGAGACACATGTTCCCTTAAGAGCTTTGCTTGAGGTTTCCATTGTTAGAATTTGAAGGAAATCTGGGTTTAGTTGAAGAATGTTTGAAGAAAGGAGAGCTAAAGTGTTTGGAAATTCAGAAGGCGCAAGAAAAAATGTGAAATGGGTAAGTTGGTGAGTTTTATAGGAACGCTTGGAAGAAAGAGAATTTCAAATCAATATTAATGGTGGACTAGTTAGTGGGACACATGTCTCCCTTTGGCAGTGTAATGGAGATGTCAATTAATGTTGTAGCCCATGATTTCCTAGAGTCTAGGAAACGTGATGAGTGAAAAAGATTCGGTTGTGGACTGAAAAGACATGGGTAGGAAAAAGGAAATGATGACTCTGACGTCACCAGACAAGTTGGAGAAACTGAAAGTTTTGCTAACATTGGAATACTTGACACTATGTCAGGGTTACTAAGGTGTCGAAACAAGGTCTCAAAAAATGTCTTTTTCTCACAAGTGTCGAAAATAAAAATTTTGGGGGGCAATTTGTTAGCTCATATTTTCGGCGCCCATTCAGAATTACCAAATTTGGAAATCATATGTACAACTGCTTTTCGACCAGGAAGTGGTATTCTGCCAGCTGGAGGTGATTCGACTGGGCAAGGTTAATAAGGATCAACATGCAGTTGAGATTCCAGAAAAGGGTATCTTAAAGACGGTTGAAAATGGTTTTCGATCAAAGATTCAAAATTCAAATAAGGGAGGGAACTTCGCTCTCATCAGAAACCGTTAAGAGCACACATGGAGCATAATGGATAAATGCGCACATGCAAGGCGCCATGTGTCTCGACGTGATTGAAGAACCATTAGAGACAGTTATCTATATTTAGTATAAATATAGGGTCTTAATGTTAGAAAAAGTGTGTGTCAAAGTATGTACAAAAACCTATAAATTCACTAAGTACTTGTGTGAAGAAGAATCTTAAATCACAGAATGTACGTTTGTTACACCATTGTTAGTTACTTCAAAGCAATATAAATTTATCTTTACTTTTTTTCCAGAAATATACTTCCTTACTTCTTCATTCCAAACGCCTTCCTTTTACTTTGTCATTTACAGTTTTAAGATTTCCTTGTTTTTTCCTTGCTTTCAACATTTACTTTACAGTCTTAAGATTCCCTTACTTTCGACATTTACTTTGTCAGTTACAAATCCTTTACAATTTCTCTCGTGCATGTCACCCTTTTAATAGTTTTCAAACTCTAATTTTGCGCTTATTATTGAGCATTCGTTACTACCAAAATTCATTTTCAAAAATAATTAGCACATGTCCTACGATCAATCTGGTCGATCCCGCTAGTAACCAAATTTAGAAATTTGGAAGATCAACGGTTGTTTACCGATTTTTAAGGTAAACAGTATCTCATCATGATCGATGGGTATTATGGATTTAATAAGATATTCATTGCCTAAGAGGATGTCCCAAAAATAACATTTCGATATCCTGGAGCTTTAGGCACCTATGAATGGGTAGTGATGCCTTTTGGCTTAAAGAATGCTATGGCAACATACCAAAGAGCAGCGAATTCGATCTTTCTTTATTTTATAGAGACTTTTTATGCAAATCTATATTGATGATATTGTTGTTAAGTCTGATCCAGGGAAGAGTCATTTGGACCATCTTCGTTTGTCTTTTGAAAGGATGAGAAAACATGGTCTAAAAATGATCCTCTCAAATGTGCTTTTTGTGTGTAGGAAGGGGATTTCTTAGGCTTTGTGGTCCACAAAAAAGGAATTGAAATAAATTAGAATAAGACCAAGGCCATAATGCAGGCAAAAGTGCCATCAACAAAGAAGGAATTACAGTCACTACTGGACAAGATCAATTTTCTGAGAAGATTCATCTCGAACCTTAGTGGAAGAATGCAAGGCTTCTTGCCATTGCTTTGTGGATATATATATATATATATATATATATATATATATATATATATATATATATATATATATATATATATATATATATATATATATTTTAAACACATCTAATAATATCTTTTTTTGTTTTTAATTTTTGGGAAATATTTATGGATTTTATTTGCAAGACCACTTAACATACAGTTATATATACTATACCATGTGGGCTTATTCTAGTAAAATTCCCCAAGATCATTACGTACATTGGGCCAAAGAATTCACAAAACAGAATCGAATAATGTATAAAGCTAAAAAAAACTATGTAACTTTAAAATCTTTTTTCCACATGCAGCAGGCTACCACACATGTTTCTCTTCGATATTTGTAGAACTTTCTTCCATAAATTTACTCTCACCGACGTTACTGAATCACCAACAATTTCTTTCTACTAACAAATTCAGAAACTGTACTATACATATATCCATGTAAATTAAAAAATTCGAAGCCTCGATTTTGGAATTCACACCCAACAAATAGTAACAACCGCAATCACCGCTTGCAAGAGGTGACTCAACCCTTCACCATTTCACATAAACTTCATTACTATATTCACATTTCACAGACATAACAAAAAATCCAAATTAAAAAAACACAAGAATCATTTCATACTTACTGGAATACACTTGCATTGATATTTGAACAATATATATTACATTCTCAAAAACACCTTATTATTACTGGTACTAGTATTAAGCAACAAAATATAAATAAAAATAAGCTAAAATATAAAAAGTTAATATATTTAACAAAACTGATAGACATAAATAAACTCATTCTTTTTTTTGGAATTTTGTTGCCACCGGAATCAAAATCTGCTGAGCAAAATCAACAGTCAACGACGACTTTATAGCTTGTGAAAGTGATGATATCATGATTCATGAGAGTGAGTAACTACTACTTTCACTTTCACTGTTTCAAAGCGCAATGAGAGGCTCTAAACCGAACAAAATGTCATCGAGAAAATCATCCCCTTCACATAAAGCTGATGATGATGGTGATAGTGATGGTGATGAAGGTGAATGCGTTTTATCAAATTCCACGTGATCACTGAAACGACAATCATTTAACAGAACCGGTGTCGTTTCATGGACAAATTGCATAGGAGCTTCATCAAACATGTTTGAGTAATAATAATCACAAGTTGTTGGAAAATTAAACACGTCCTCCGTTTCCTGTCGGAAAATCTCATTAGTTTCGTCGAAAAAACTCGTTTCACATTCACCAACCGGCTCGGTGGGTTCAACGGGTTCACCTTCAATAACTAGTTCAGTCGGTTCAATGGGTTCAGAGTCAAAAATTGGTTCTTCCGGTTTATTTGATTCATTAATTTCATCAGGTCTGAACCGGAGAACAGACGTCGGAGAAGATAGATTAACAAACTCATCGCCGGAATCTTCGCCGGAAACGGATATTTCGGTTTTGATTTCGTCAACCTTCATTGTCGTTGTTCTGTTTACAGCTTCAGCTTTTTCTACATTCTCAACCACCGGCGGCGATGTGGAAAAGTTAGTAACAGCGTCTTTACCACGAAACTTAATAGCTGCAGCGTCGTAAACCTTAGCAGCTTCTTCTGCGGTGCTGAAGGTTCCCAGCCACAACCGTACACGGCTTACAGGATCTCGAATCTCAGCCGCCCATTTTCCCCACGGTCTCATCCGTACACCTCGGAATTTCCTCTCGTCTCCGGGGATTGCTGCAACCTTCGCCGGTCTCCGGGAAGATTTCATCTCTCTGGCTGACCGTTTCTTATTACGGGAAACCGTTGAAACGACCGTCTCGATTTCGATTTTGTTGACGTACTGTTTGATTCTCCGGCGAGGGATTATAAACTGTGATTCTTCGTCACTGGATGAATCAGTATCAGTAGCATCTGGATCAGTAACTATTACGCGAATCATTTTTGGTAACTCGGTTTGAATAGAATTTTTGTTGTTTGTGTTGTTCCTTGCATTGATGTTTCTTTTTGGTGTTATGTATTTCTTAGTGACACTTTCGTGTACTGTGGTTTTACATAGGATACTATGTTGTTGTTGTTGTTTCATGGTTTGTGTTTTTGTGAGAGTGAAACTGTGTGTGTTTTGGGTAAAGAAATAGGTGGAGATTTTATTTATGTGAGAGAATAAATGAGAAACTTGTGAGTGAAGATTGAAGATTGAAGATGAAAGAGAGGCTTTTGGAATGAAAAAAAAATCTGCTAAAAAGACATTAAAAGGGGTGAAAACGAAAAGGGAAGGTAGTAAATAAGCAATAAATAGTATTAAAATGTGAGGAAATGGAATTGGTAGAAAGAGATATGAGAATAAAGCGTTGTGAAAAGTGCTTTTAACATGGTGCGTGGGGTGATGTTGGTGGTTATGGCTATGGTTATGGTAAGGTAAGTGGCACAAAAGCTGAAAAACACACACAACAACACTAGAGAGATTAAAGCTTAATTTCAAACGGTGATGATTCTCTTAGAAACTTTCCTTGAAACTTCTCTTTTGTGATTATTTTTCATAAAAGGAAGAAAATCTTCAGATTCTATGGTGTTTGTGTGAGTTTTAAAAGTAGTTCAGTGAGTATATAACGAAATGGCTGTTAAGTTGCTGCGAAGACCGAAACACCGAAATCGCTTTTTTATAGGATCCATCAGCCGAAATTTTTTAATTCCAGCAATATTTGGAAAATATAAATTATATTATTCGTAATAAAGCATTGCATTACATTACATAAAACCAAGATGCGAAGCGCCGCATAATTAATTACGTATTAAGACAAGTTGTTTTAAATTTTAATAGCTTTTACTAATTCAAAATTAAAACGAAATCTAACGGTCGTGAATGAACGTGTGTGTTAAATCTCAAATTCCGAGGTGAGTCACGTGAGTAAGATACTCCGGTTATTAGCATTAATCAGTCAATTGGTTTGACTAATTAAAAGTATCTTTCGGTTTATTGTTGATTTTTTTGGGCTAATGTGAGGGTAATATAGTAAATGTGGGTGATGTTAAAAGGCTGAAAATAGAAACGTTTCGTTTTGTGCTTGCCAGTTGCATCCATGTGTGTGCTTCTGTGGGTCAATAAATTTGTTATCAGTCGGTGTAAAAGTATTTAATGTTTTTCTTTTTTTTCTTAAAATTTAATTTCTTTTAGTACTAGTATAAGTTAAAATAAATATTTTAACCTTTTACCGTAGAAACAGAGTTTAAAAGTGCTTTTTTATTTAAGTTTTTAACAATCAGTGATAGAAAGTAACGTGGCGGGCAACCTAGAATACGCCGCCATTTACAAATGGTTCTGGGTTTCTTTCTGTTTTACTGTTGCTACAATCGAGGTAAAACCTACGCGCGACAAATACTCGTGTAAAACACAGCCATGCCATACATGCTTTTATACTGAGTCAAAATTATAAGCTATCACATGCCATGCTATTTTTATTTATTTTAATTTGGCAAAAGCCATGCCGTAAAAGTAATGAATAGTAGTAGGACAGGGTCCCGGAAAAACTAAGTCCAACTTGATTTAGTTTAAAATTTAACTTATACTATTTGATATAGATTTTTTTAAATGAAGCTCGCAAATAATTTATTTTTCTCAATATTAACTCAAATTGATTATAGAAAAATTAGAAAAGGAAAGAACTAGTTTTCAACTCAATATCAAATTATTTTAAATTTGTATAAAAATTTAAATAGATGATATAAACTTTGAATCTAACTAAATAGATGATATAAATTATTTTAAATCATGATAAAAAATTAATGAAATGGATTTATAGAGTATGTTTTTGAAATGAATAGATGTCAAGAGAAATAATTATACTTTTTTTTGGACAATTTTGATAATAATAACTTTTTTTATTATTCTTAAGCGAGTGATTATCTTTTTTAGTACTTGATCATTATTTTTATTTTTATGTATATGTCACTTGAGTTTGATGTCCCTTGTCATACACTAATTTTTAATCATAAGATACCATATACTACTGGTATCCTTGCATACAAACAAGGTTATCTCTTGGTCTCTCTCCCTCTCATATTTGAGTTTTGCTTTTCGTAGGGATCATCAAGCACCTCTTTATTGGTGTTTTACATTTGTGTTTACATGTTCATTACTCGTCTAAACGCTAATCAAAATAGCAAAAATATGTCTTGTTTCCTTAAGTTTATTGTGCAAGGTAGGACTTGTCATCAAGAGTATCAAACATGACTCCTCAGTTAGGGTTTGTATCGATTCCTCAAGTTAAAGTGTGTTCAATCATTGATTTTCAATGAGCTATCTCTCAAAACACAACCTCTAAGGTCCTCAAGCATCTTTCAATCTCATTTTGATCAAGAGTACTTCAAAGTTTTGTTGCTTACTCCTCACGAAAGTCAAAGGTTCATGTGTTTATTTCCATGCATTCTTCAACAAGTTACCTCAAACTTTGAGCAATCTAATCAAGTGACATTCAAGGACACCTTATTTTTAGTTCATATGATCATCCATGTGCTTTAAAGTGCAAGGAAAATCCAAGTACACAAGTTTGTTCCAAGTGGTTTGACCAAAAAGTCAACATTTAAAGTCAAAGTTCCAAGGATCACAACTCTTTCAATTCTCAACATTTTTGAATGCTTCTTTTTGAATATGACTCTTTTCATTATCCTCTATAACTTCTCTTTACATGACAAGAGCCAATTATTCTTGGAGGATCATCAAAAGTTTGGAGATATTATAGGTCATTTGTGAACTTAGTGAAATTTGACTTATTTTCAAGTGACTTTTTCTCAACTTTCAAGGATTGTAACTTCTTCAATTTTTAACATTTGAGCCTGATTATTTTTGCACAATGTCATTTGTGATACCCTCTACAAGTTTGCTTCAATGATCAAGGTCAAATTATGCTTGGAAGACCATGGAATTCATCGAAACATTACATGTCATTTTCAGGCATTTGGGACTTAGATTTTTCTAAGTTACATGACTAGTCTTTCGTGCCAACTTCAACATGCCATAACTTCACGCTCAAGCATCCAAATGCAACCTTTCTTGACACATGGTAACCTTTGTTATGATGTCAACACGTTACAAAAAGAATGAGACCAAAAAGCCTCTTGAGTAAGATGCCCCATTGAGTTGAACATAGTGACTTAGAACTGAAGAAATCACCATTGCCCGAAATTTGAACTTCACTAATCTTAATTCCAATCCAAATCAGCACGTATTTTGGACCTAAACATGTTTAACCAAGTCTCCAGAAGTTATTTGACCCTTGAAACACATCATTTTCTCACATTCTGATCAAATTTGTTTTGCACGAAGTAAGCTTAATTCCACACATATTTGAATCCAAACACATTCCCTATAAATAGAGGAAGCTAATGCATTCATTTCCAAGCTTTTGAGAGCCAAGAAACCCATGTTGCAATCTGAAGCTTTCTAGAAAAGTTCAACTATCGTGTTTTGAATTCCAGCTTATTTCAATCCAATTTATTGATTCCATTAGCATCTTCGGCATCCTCTGAAGCTTTTGTACCAATTCCCAAACTCTAAGACCTTCTAAAGTGCTCTAACCAAATTGAGCTTCATCAACTTCTAATCACCATTTGGACAAGGTAGTTATGAGCACCATTTAAACTCAAACAAGTTACCACAATGTAGTCCTTCACTCTCTGATGTTTTCTCCTAACTTATCTGGTGTTGATTGATTGTGTTCATCATTTTTAATTTTATTTTTCGTGGCTTTCTTGCTTCTGAAAGTTCTCTGAAATTCCCCGTGCTCAGTTTAGATAAATGAATTTGGAGCATGAGGTTGAATTCGTGATAAGGAGGCAATCACATTGGTGGTGGTCTCGTGTTCTGAATTTACCAAACGATGAAACTCTGGTAGATGACCATCGGAGAAAACGACCGAAGTTTATCTCAGGTCATCTGAGTTTGGAGACACGTTGGACAAATGAAATATTCTAATTGGTTCAATTTAAATGCAATCACGTGTTTCATTTCAGCTAAACTCCATCGTGCGCCTTAGCTTGAGGAGTGTTAGATCTGACACGTCAATTAATGAAGCTTGATTCAACGCTCCGCGTTTATTTTATTTTATTTCTTTTTCTATTTTCATTTTTAATTGCATTTTCTTTTAAAATTCATAGAAAATTTATTTTACATCCAAAAAATCCCAAAATAATTTCTAAAATTCTCTTTTATTTTTCTCCACCTGATTTTTATTTTTCCATATTTTATTTTATTGAATTTATATTTTTTTGTGAGATTTCTCTTTTCTCCTTTGTTTTAATTGGTTTAAAAATACTTTTCTGCATTTTAAAATTCTGAAAAATTTATTATATGCTTCTTATTTTATTTCCAACCTTCCATAATTTTCTTGGCCATTTATTTGGTGTTTTGAAGGACTTTATGGATTTTTCAATTTATTTCTATTTTAAAATTCATTTTAAAAATCATGTTGCTTTTTATTTCATTTAATTTCATTTTATATTTGTTTGACCTTTGTTGACTTCTCTTGGCCTTGGATCATGATGATTTTGACCATGAGTCTCATCAAACTCAATGGATCTTGGGTGTTGATGGGGTGAAAACCCTAATTCATCAAAATGGATGATTGATTTTGATGATGACTTGATCAAACATTTGATCCAATTTGGGTGTGATCTCTCTTGTCCTCTTCTTCTTCATCTCTTTCTTTCCCCTTGATCAAATGGATGACTTGTGTCCATCTTATTCATGATGTATGAATTGGTACTTGATGAACTTTCATCATTTCAAATCTACCTCTTAATTGATCATGGATCATTTAAGGTACTTTAGATTGATGCATAAGTTTATCTTAAGCACTATGAAGTATGGATTGAACTAATGAATTATCCTCCTAGCCTTTGTGCTTGATCGTTTCTATTTTTTTCTTTTGTGTGGCATGGCTTTAGGAGAATGATTTACATATCATTTCTCTAGCATGTATTAACGCAAACATTATTATTGATCGACCTCATATAGTTGTGACTTCTACATAAGTCCAATTACGTTTGCTTAACATAGCACTATATTTGTTCTAAAAGTAAGTCATTTTCATAAGTGAGATTGTAAGTCTCCTACTCCTCATGGTATTGTGTGAAAATTTTGATCTCTTTTCATTTATGAGAGCTAGTGGCATACTTGTTGATTTTATCCAAGTTGGAGCCCTTCTCATATATGATGTAAAGGTCCATGTTTTTCATGTTGTGAGTGAATAGTTGAGTGTTCTCCAAAAAATGACAAAAACTGTCATTCCTTTATTGACCATTAACATCATCTACTAACATTTTATTGTATTAACTTTTACTTCAATGTCATTTACCTTATGCTTTTTTTTCCATTTAATTTATACTTTATTTTTAGCATCCCATATCATTTTATTTGTGATTATGTTATTTGTTATTTTTCCATTTGGATTTTTATTTCCTTGTAAAAGACATTAATAAAGAAAAACCCCTAAAAATTTTGGTTATCTTGATTTTATGGACTAGAGATTATTATCCTTAACATTGTTATAGAGTCATGGACTTAGAGCAAAGACTTTGACTTTTGCTTTAGAAGATTGTGATTTGAGACATTGGGATTCATCTGATACCTTTGACTTATCTGTGAAGACTTGGCTTGGTTATTTTGGTTTCATCTGATGCATAATTATTCTTTGCTTATTTGGATTGCTTGAGGCTTAATCCAAATGAGGAAATTCTTGCTTGACTTATGTCATAAAGCTTGCTATCTCTTGGTTAGATCTTTCCTCCCTAACTTTTACTTTATGCTCTAGGATAGTCTATTTTTCTCCTCTCTTTCTTTAATTTTCAAAATCTTCTCTCTTTTTTTAAAACCTTCTTGTTTTTTTAAACTTGAATCACTTTCTCAATAAACATTGAATTTTGTCAAGTGATTTTCAAAACCTTTTCCTAATAAACGTTAATCCATCTTAAGCATATTCAGACCAATTTCAATAGACTTAAAAAAAATGCATAAATCACTCAAATCATTTTGTGCCCCTTCGTGCACTTTTCCTTTTAAAACTTTTCTCAAAGTTTAATGATGAGTCATTTAAATAGTTGAGATATAATTCTCCTATCCACATAGTATTGATGATAATTCGTTTCCATCTAAGAGAGCTAGTGACATACTTATGGATTTTTATCCAAGTTGGAGCCCTTCTCATGATGATGCAAAATTCTCATACTTGTGGGTGAGTAGTTGAATACTCTCCTTAAAATATCAATATGTATTTTCATTAAAAATGAATCAAACAAACATCTTTGATATTTTTACCACGAACTACGAGGTTTTGATCCTCCATTGCACTTTGTTGGTACGTAGGCATGAGACTTCAAAAGGCTTGGCAAACACAAAAATTAAGAAAAACATTTCTTTTCCCTTCTCTCCAATCTTTTGCAAACAACACATTTTTCAAATTAAAATGTACATATTTTCAAAGAGGTTCCCATAGAGTACCATGGATGTTTAGGGTGCTCATATCTTCCCTTTGCATAACTAACCTCCGAACCCTTATCTCATTTTATTAGTTTTTTTTTTTTTTGGGGTTTTGTTCGTAGTTTTTTCCTTTTTTCTTTGGAAATAATAAAAGCTCGGTGACGACTCTTTTTTTGTGAGTTAAGTTAATCAATAGTTTAAACTCGAAAATTTTACCGCAACACCCCTCATATAGAAATTTTGATTTATGTAATATAATTTATTATTAATGATTGTGAGTCGGATTTCTTTGAGTTGATCTACATTTTATACCAACCGAATTAACAGGTCTATTGAAAAGATCACCTCAAAATATATTTGAATAATTGAATGATTGTGAGATAGGTCCGCGTTGATATTGGTCGGATAAATCGGCTTTACGAGAACCCTACCTTCTAAAATACCCTTTGAATGATAAAATGAATAAGATAATGCATCTATATGTTTCCATTTAATTCATAAAATTTGCATTTATATTGTTGTTACTTAAATATAATAGTGGTTTTCTATGTATATAGAACTATGCGTGTATATGATTTAAGATTAAAGTACACATCTAATGCTATATATATATATATATTGATTTTATCCTTCTTTATTTGTGATATACTATGTTTTCTCCTTCTTTAAGAGCTCACCTATATCATAACATCTCATTCTACTTTGTTAATTATTTTTCGGGGTAAACATTTCTTCAGATATGGAACCAGATCACATTTGAATTTAGAGTTAGAATTTTATGTAATGATTCAAATTTAAAAAGTATTGAAAAGTAATAGATTATTAAGATTTCTTTTAAATAAAATGTATTAATTAATAAGCCTCTTCAAGATGTAAGGTTATTAAGAAAAAGTTTTAGTAAAATTTGAGCTCCATTTCTAGAAAGTTTTCTACATTGAAAAGAATATATATTTTTTCTTTCTATTTGAAATAAAGGGTGTTAAAGTCTTCTCTTGTAATAGGTAAGCATGTCTTAATAAAATTTTAAATGTTTCATTTTCCAGCTTCTTTATTTTCCATGTTTTTTAATTAATTGCAAGATGTTAAATGTTCAAATGGTATCAACTTATTGAAATCACTCTTATCTTCTTATCTTCTGTTATCTTTTTTATTCATGTGGAACTATGAACTTTTAGGTATGAATATCTTCATACGTCAAATGATTTGTAGATATTGAGAGTTCTCTATCAAATGACTTGAAGATATCTAATATTTGACTCAATATCTTGTTAAAAGGGATACAATTCTCCTCAAAAGCTTCTAAGATTTTTTTAAGGTAATACACTTGGCAGAAAAAATAAATTCGGAAAATTCTAATTATTTTTATAACAAGTGTTCATTTATTTACCTAATCCATTTGGATTATTTAATCAATAATCAAATTGCTTGAGAAAAGAAGTTTGTAGCAAAGAGGATGTAATACTAAATAAGGAGGAGTTGCAAAAAGAAATTTGAGTCCACAGTTCATTAAAGCCCAAGTGAAATAGAGAAGGTTGAAAATCACATTTTAATCGACTACCCTAAGGTGGTAATCGACTAAGACCAAATATTTTTCAAATTTGACGCCTCAAAGTCATAAGGGTGATAAACTCTATTTTAGGATTATTTTCTATGAATATCAGATTGTCCTCCCTCAACTCTAAGGTTGACGTATATATAAAGGATTATGGGTCTGGGTTTAGGGTTTCTCATAAATAACAACTTTTCATCCTAATAATGTGAGTGACCCATTGAATCCCTATTTTCTAGGGAGCTATGGGCCATTCCTCTGACTCTTTCTTTGTACTACCTATGACCAAAACACGTCACCTACCATGTTTTCCTACTTTATGGAAGGGGTACATGTCACAGGCGATATCATCATGTTTCCCCTTGTGGGCCTTTACAAATATATCACTAAAGATTTCCAATAGAATCTTTCTCATTGATCCCATGGGAATTTACAAGTTACCTATCAAGATTAATCGTTTAAAGGCATTGTCCCACTTAATGCACCATGTAATGACTCGTATGTGTCGCGATGCGAAAAATGATTTCGAGCGCTCGTACACTCGAGATGATAACAGAGTCGCCACTGAACTTTATTTGTTCTAGAAGGAAAGGGAAATATTGATAAAACCCTTAAAAGAAAAAGAAAATGGTCATCGCAACCAAATTCAGGATTGTGAGTCAATTATGTGAGGGGAATGTATAAGCACCCCTCACATCTGTTATACTCAACGAGAACGAATTAGTTAGATTTGTGATAAAATATTAGCTTTCATTATTTATTTTCTTCTGGTTATTGAAATGTTGAAAATGAAAAAAGAAAAGTCGCAAAAAGTTTTTATTAGGGTACTTGACAAGATTGCGGGTCTTGCTCCTATGTATCCTCAGGTGCAATAAGGAATTCATAACTACATAGTTCTAGGAAGACAAAAGATGTTTTTGGGTTTTTTGTTATAGTGTTTAACGAGACGTTGAATCTCACTCATACATATCCCCAGGTGCAACGGAGAACTCAAAGCTACGTAGGTCTTGGTAGCAAATGAGTGTTGGTTGGTTGATTTTAGTGAACAAATGTTCAGGTCGCATTCCAGCGGTTAAACATTTGCTTTGTATCACAGTAGAAATTATCCCGCTTAGTTGTGTTCTAGCAGTTAAACGTTGCTTGTATGCTCGCACATGGTAGGCTTAAGCGTTTATTTGTATCGCGGTAGAATGGATAAAACATTTTTCGTTTGTGAAAATATTTTTGATCGCACAGGGGCGGGAAAGGTAAGTTTAACTTTTTGAAGTTTATTTTTGAGGGGATGACGAGTACTGTAACAGTAGGCTAATTATGACCATCATCCAAATACTCGGGATTACGAGGGACATGTATGTCCAACCTAACCTTTTTCGTCCAAGTTATTTATGAAATTTGCAGGGTGAATTAAGACGTGTTTCTTCAATGGACGACGAGTATTTGCGCGGGAGGCTCCCAACCCTTTTCATCCATGAAAGAATAATCTCGATTCATTTATTTAATATGTTTTGAAGCGAATGACAAATACTCGAATAGTAGGCTAATTACGGCTATCATCCAAGTATTCAGGTTTAAGAGGGACAAGTACGTTCAAACTAACCTTTTTTGTCCGAGTTATTTATTGCAAAAAATAATTTCTATGTGAAAATGATTTTTAATTGTGAAATGGTTATGAAATGGGCTGGAATCAATGGTGAAAATGAAATACCGCACACATACACACAACAAAATGATAGGGCAACAATGTGCAACAACCATGAACATCATATATTAATCACAAATGAATAAAAAAGTAAATGTGTGTATAAAATTAAATGGAATGCGAGGATGTTAATTGAGTTCATATAACACGAGGATATACAATAAAAAGCTGCCAACGCATATTTAAATCTGACGTAATGAAATCAAAGTGTTGCATGTTACCATAAGTCGAAGAATAAGTTGACAGTGCAAAGTACGATCATCACAAATAAATCGAATGCAACGAAATAAATCATAATGAAAACTATGAAATGCAAAGTAGCTAAAGTAAACGTGAATTGATGATATGTTGAAACTATAAAAAGCGCGTATAAATTTGAGTTGAACGCGACGAAAACAGAATGGTAATGTCGTATGCAAACAAAAGAAAACCAGCCAGCAGTTTGCTAACGTAAAATGCTCTCATCACAATCGAAATAAAAATTACTTAACGCAATGCTAATAAACAAAAAGCAACGACATGTATACTGAATATTTACATCATTATATCGAACAAAAATCTAGCAACGTCACAACATTAAAAATCACGTCAAAAATGTGGATCTGATATGATTTTAATGCAACAAAACATAGAACAACAAAAGAACAATCACAATCGAAAAAATTTACAATATTACATCATCAAAACAAAAATTCAGCAACGTCCAGAATTGAATCGCGTCGACTGTAAGAGCGAACCGATATACACAAAGCAACATCATAACAAAATATACAAAAGCTCGGAAGTACAATCCCAACAGCATCAACATGTACACAACGCGGAATGAAAATTAAACATAATACAATACACAAGGCAACAACACGTTCAAATTAAAACGTTACCGGATGCTGAATCATTGTTGTTGGCATCGTTAGAGCAGATCAAAATATTGGCGGTTTGTTCACCAAAGTAGATGAGAAGGAGGTTTTGTTTGGTGGTTGATGCGTGGATGTTACTCATTGGAAGTTGGAGATGTTACGTGGTCCGTGAGTTCACGTGGATGACGAAGTTAGTTTGTTGGTACCGTGTGAAGAAGTTTATGGTGTGTGGGAGAGAAGGAAGATGTAACGGTTTGGCCATGAGTTGGATTTGTATGGTGGTTACATTGGTTTAGTGGCAGAGTGGAGATCAAGGAGGTTTGTGGTTTAGAGGAATGAATGTGGTTTTAGTTAGGTGTTATGGTCGTTACATGAAGAGTGGATGTAGTGTGAAGTTGCAGGGAGGGAGTTTATTGGTGGAAGATGGAAGTATGGTGGTAGTTATATTGTGAGAGGGAGTTTATTATTGGGTTAAGAAATTGCAGGTTGAGAGAAATGTGAAGTAGATGATGCAGGGGGGTGATATACATTCTTGTGTGTTGAAGTAGTGAGGGAGATAATGGATGATGTTGCATTTTGCGAAAATAAAGAAGTAAAAGTCTTTTTTCTACAACATGTCAAAGGAAGAATTCCCTTTTTTTGTATTTCAGTTGAGAGATGATGATCAGAATGGGATGGTCGTCGCTAACTTTGTGATCTCCAATGGCCAATGGTTCACACTCACTATATATGGCAACTTTTTAGGGTTTTGAAATTTAATTTTTTTCCCCAATAGTATCTCTAGATATTTTTAGGATCAAAATAAGTTTAAAAAAGATAAAATAAAATCACAAATATTTTTTAATAAAAATAAATAAAATAATTTAATTATTTTATTTATCTTTATTTGTTTTTTCTTAATATTTTAATTAAAAAAACAAAAATAAAAGGAATTAAAACGAATAAAAACAGACGTGAAAATGCGTGAAAAATAAAATAAATGTATTAAAATAATCTACACAAAGTAAAGTTCAGTAAAATAGACAGTCGCAGGTCAAATCTTGCAGTTAAAAATACCCTGATGAAAAGGCTAAAATAGATAAAAATGCGTACGCGCGAAGATGCAAAAAAATAAAATGAGCACACAGATTAAACTATGCGTAAAGTAGATCAATAAAATAGATAGTTGCCAGCCCAAACCTGAAAAAGTTATTCAAAGATTTTACGCGCGGTTAAGAAATCAATTCAATTGGTCTACTTGTAAAACCGAAACTTTATACTAAGCAAAACAAAATAAAGTTGGTTGCCTGAAAGTTTAAAATGCCCCAGACAAAATTGGTGTATGACAACTGCCTTTATTTAATTACCTTGAACTCGTGAGTATGAATAAAAGTTGTTTTTATATCTTCAGGGTGGAAGATTAAATGAAATGAGATTAGGAAAACAAATTAACTAGGATAAGATATTGGATCAACATCAACTCGAGAGTTAACGTTGATAAAGCTGAAAATATCGCCATCAACAAAAGGTTGATGGTTAAATCACAACGACTAAGAAAACCATCAACGAAACGATGATGGTAAGATCAAACTGTAAAAACCGTCATCATCGAAAGGATGATGGTAAGATCAAACTGCAAAGATCTCTATCAACGAAAGGATAATGGTAAAATCACAACTACAAAGATTGCCATCAACAAATAGATGATGGTAAGATCAAAACTACAAAGATCACCATCAATGAAAGGATGATGGTAAAGTCATAACCGCAAAGATCACCATCAATGAAAGGGTGATGGTAAGATCACAACTACAAAGACCACCATCAATGAAAGGATAATGGTAAGATCACGACTACAAATATTTCCATCAATGAAAGAATGATGGTAAGATAAAAACTACAAAGATCCCAATCAACAAAAGGATGATAGTAAGACCACGACTGCAAAGTTCACCATCAATGAAAGGATAATGGTAAGATTAAAACTGCAATGATTTCCATAAAAGAAAGGATGATGATAAGATAATATCTGTAAAGATCACCATCAATGAAAGGATGATGGTAAGATTATACTACAAAGACCATCATCAACGAAAAGATAGTTGTAAAATCACGACTGCAAAGATTGCCTTCAACAAAAGGATGATGTAAGATCACGACTGCAAAAATTTCCATCAACAAAAGGATAATGGTAAGATTAAACTGCAAAGATTGCCATCAATGAAAGGATGATGGTAAGATCATAAATAAAAAGGTCTCCATCAACAAAAGGATGATGGTAAGGCCAAACTACAAAGATCGCCATCAACGAAAGGATGACGGTAATATCATGACTGAAAAAATCACCATTAATGAATGATGATAGGAATATTACAATTGCAAATATTTCCATAAATGAAAGGATGATGGTAAGATCACACTGAAAAGATCGCCATCAACAAAAGTATGATGGTAAGATCACACTGAAAAGATCGCCATCAACAAAAGTATGATGGTAAGATCTCACTGCAAAGATCACCATTAACGAAAGGATGATGGTAAGTTCATAACTGCAAAGATCGCCATCAACTAAAGGATGATGGTAAGATCACAACTATAAAGATCGCTATCAACTAAAGGATGATGGTAAGTTCATAATTGCAAAGATCACCATCAACAAAAGGATGATGGTAAGATCATAACTACAAAGATCGACATCAACCAAAGGATGATGGTAAGATCATAACTACAAAGATCGCCATCAACCAAAGGATGATGGTAAGACCATAACTGCAAATATCACCATCAATGAAAGGATGATGGTAATATTATAACTGCAAAGATCACCATAAACGAAAGTATAATGGTAAGATCACAACTGCAAAGATCGTTATCAACGAAAGAATGATGGTAAGATCATAACTGAAAAGATATTCATCAACAAAAGGATGATGGTAAGATCACAACTACAAAGATCTCCATCAACGAAAAATATGATGGGAAGATCACAACTACAAAGATCGCCATCAACGAAAGGATAATGGTAAGATCAAAACTGCAAAGATCGCTATTAACAAAAGATTGATAGTAAGAACTTGTTGGGCAATATGATCATCTACAAAAGGTTGGTGAAAAAGACTCGTTGGGGATAAAATTTAAGGAGGCTCAATAGGGATATCCAATGAGAAAACACACAGGTGTAGAAACTCACTCGGAGAAATACTGCCGACTCGACTGAGGAATAACTTGGACTCTCATGCTTGGTCCTGGATCCTGACTTATGCTATGTATGCATGTTACGATTCGTATGGCATAATGCTCCACCTCGGTGGAAATTCTACGCATGCATGAAATGTCACGATTAATGCATTTAAGAATGAAAATGGATGATAACATTTTGTGGGGCTTGGTTTTCTTTTCTCATAAAGGTCAAGCGATGCTGAAATTGTGGTGTACCAATGACGATTAGATTTTGGTTTGTGAAGGTCTCAATTAAAGATTGATCTTTTAATTTTGAAAATGTCAATGAAAATTGGGCTTTGAAGGTAAACTTCTAGACGAGAAATGGATTTAAAGGATAGATTACCAGACGGGGACTGGTGAAAAAGATCAAGTTTCAGACGAGAACTAGTTTTTTTGTGCGTCAGATGGGAATTGACTATAAACGGACTATCATATGGGAACTGGTGAAAAAGATTACATCACCAGATGGGAACTGGTTTTCTTGTTTTCCAGACGGGAAGTGGTTTTAAAATAGGCCACCAGACGGGAAGTTGTTTTAAAAAACTAGCTACCAGACGGGAACTGGTTTTGAAATAGACTACTAAACGGGAACTGGTGAATAAGATTAAATGTCAAGATGAGAACTGAATTTTTTAAAATAGACTACCATACTAGAATTGGTTTTAAAATGGCCTACGAGATGTGAAATGGTTTTTAATTTACTATTAGACGGGAATTGATGTGTTTTTTTGTTTGTTAGACGATAACTGACTTTAAAGTGGGCTACTAGATGGGAGCTGGTGAAAAAGATTAAATTTCCAGACAAGAACTAGTTTTTGATTTAATGTCAAATGAGAACTGTCTTTACAATAGGCTACTAGACGAGAAATGGTTTTTTAATTTAGCGTCAGATGGGAACTGATTTTGAATTTTGGCTACCATACGGAAACTGGAAATGATTTAAATGTCAGATGAGAATTGACTTTGAAATTCGACTACCAGACGAGAATTGGAAATGATTTAAATGTAACACGAGAACTGACTTTAAAATAGTATAGTAGGCGAGAACTGGTTTTGGATTTAATGTTAGATAAGAACTGACTTTGACTTTCAAGTATGCTACTAGATGAGAACTGGTGAAAGAGATTAGGTTTCTAGACAGAAACTAGTACTAAAATGAACTATAAGTCGAGAACTGGTCTTTGGGAAAGAGGGTGAGTGGGGCTCTCGATTTGTACTATGCATGACATGATATTGACTTTTATGCGTGTAGTATACGATGATGCATGACATGATGAATGATCGGTGCATGTAATATGTGGATTTCAGGTTGTGTCCCTCAAGGTTGGGCCTTTTGAAGTACCAAGTAATTTTAGGCTTTTGATGTTCCATCTTTCATGCTTGTGTTACAAGGCTTTTTGATAATGTCAGATTCATGTTATAGGGCACGCCCGATGAATGAGATAAGATGCATGTCTTAATGCTAGAGAGAAACGGCATGATTAATGCATGAGAATGATTTATGCAATGACTTAAAGAGTTCTAAATGTGCCCTTGTAATGGGTAGTGGATGGAAGGGTTCTTTTGCAGCAAAGCTTCTGTTGAAAGGCAAAGGGTTGTTTGACGGGGTGCTAACATGATCTCTTGACACTCGTTTCAAACTCAACGGTTGTTGATGTACGACAGAGTTTGCTTGAGAAACATAAAAGTATGGAGAGGATTTTCCCATCTGTGGCTCATCCTGCCCCAGTCGGTTGGGTCTTTGAAGAAATTTTTCCTTGAAAGGAGTTTGGAAGAAGCTTGTCATGATCTTGAGGTGGCTTGCCCCAATATGAGTTTTGAAGTGATTCTTCTTAGATTGACTGAGTCTTGAAACGGTTTCACTATGATAGACTGAGCTTTAGAGGAATTTACCCTTAATCAATAGAACCTCTAAGTGATATGCCCCTAGTTGATAAAGTCCTGAGATGGTTCGCCCTTAATCAACCGATTCTGGGAACGATTTTCCCTCTAATCAATTGATGTTTGGAGACTTGTTTTAGATTGAGTAACTCTTTGAGTGAATTTCCCCAATAAACAGAGTCTCTAGGTGAAATTCCCTTGATCCATAAGGTTCTGAGGTGATCTTGATTTTGGTCAACATCGATGAATGATCAAGTTCCTCTCTGATTGCTCCTTTTTGGAATTTCCTTGATGTCAAATACTTACTTGCAACTAAAATTGTTCGTTAAAAATGGTAATTTTAATGCGAGACTCATGCAAGTTATGAAAAAAATCATTATTAAAATAATGGGATGATGTGTAAAGAATGGACCACTAGTCCAAATGCAGTGTTGATTTAGTTATTTAAAGTGCGAAATATACAATGAGAATATGATACTAATACAAATGATTAACAAATCACTAGGAGTCAATTTAACGCAACCTTGTTGTAGTATGCTTTCAGAATAAACCCTGCTTTAATTAAGTCTTTTGAGGGTTGTAATGTGGCCTGGTTCATGGTTTTTTAATGAAAGGATATAAGACTCAAAATTTAATTTTAACCCACCCCTTCTTCTTGATGATCTCCAGTCCTACGTCTAGTTAGTTTGACACACGCATTCAATTTCCAAGAGAGTTTGAAGGTGTAAGGGTAAAGATGAAGATTCAAGATCTAATGAGATTTTCTTAAAATGATAATCACCTTATTTTGTTTTTATCAAGAATGTTGGTGATCCTTTGATTCTTGATATGGTGGTCACCTAATCCCGTTACTCTTTATTTTTATTGAGGATTTAAACGACCTCTCTTGATTGATTTTTTTCTTTTGATCCCTAATGTTTTCCTGGACCGCTTCTTTGAAGCTTTCAGTCCACCAAGATGCCCTGATTTTTTTCTAAGTCTCCTTTTCGGGTGTTCGACTTAGCGGACTTTTTCTTTTTTTATTATTGAAAGATTGTGACTGCATTTTTAATGGTTGATGAGGAAAAACCACTATAAACTTGTCTTTTCACGACTTCTTCGACATTTCAGGATGTGTGCGAAGAATAACATGTCGTTGATCCCCATATGGGATGTTCCTCTTGAAATTTGAATGCATAATCAGATTAACTGAACAAAACTACCCTACCTCGGGTTAAGCATAAATGTTTTTAGTTCTGAAAGAAACACCAACTTCTAGACTCAACGTGGTTGACTAGAGACTAACTCCTTATCTCTTCAGTGTTTGAGGATTTAAAACAATGCCATACATCATTAACAAAGTTATATTCAAAAGCATACCATAGTAATTTTAGATATTTCATTTTTCGTCATTATCCCTCCGATCTTTGCTTAAACAAAAGTTTGATAAAGATAAATGAATAGGAGAAATATGGATTTTTTATATAAGAAAAAAAAACGAGTGAATACAAAATGGTTGATTCAGAAAATGCATGATCACTTTGTTCTTTCTAAAACATTAAAAGGTTGTCTTCCTTGTTGTTAGTCAAGGAGAGCCTAAAACAATTGGTTAATGTGTTTGTGATTGGTATAAGTGGGATGAGGTTATCGACTCCGTTCTTGGAATCCTCGAGTCTTACAAACATATTGCTCTTATGTTGCTCTCACCCAATAGTCTATTTTCTCATCGTACTCACTATGTCATCCCCTTCCATTGTTGGTCTCAAGATCTATATATATGCCATCCCCTCCCTCTTACGATTAATAGGCTTCTATGGTCATAATAATATAACTGCCTATTCATCATTTATAAATGACTTTAATAAGTATCTGTAACAACTTATGACCACTAATGAAAGTAACCGATTTATTAATCATTCTGTAACGGTTTCCGGCCCTTGATTGTTCCAGAAACATTACAACGGTTATGACTTGGCTTGTTCCTTCAGATCCCGGTCAATTGAGTCTGGGATAAGTATAGAACTCGTTGTTTGGGCTTGTAATAATTCTCCGACCTCATAAAATTCCTGACATACATATTGGACATATCCGGGTTCTAATAAAATCCGGGATGTACACTAACATTTCGTAACCTTCATATGACCCTTAGTCTGCCATTTAAATATTAAGGAACCCGACTGTCCGACATCAGGGGTTGGTATATGTTTTCCGGTATGAGGCTTCTACTTGACCATCTCGACCAACATTGAAAAAAAGATACCTCGGCCGACAAGATAATTTCTGGGGTGTACATAAGCCCCCCGGGCATGAATCCTAAAAGGGTGAAATGTCCAGACAAAAGAAGCTTGGAACATTATTCTCCATTGAAGATGAGGTATAACTCAGACTACTCTTACTTTCATGCACTTTCTAAACTAACACAATGACGTGAACGGACGTGGAAAATATCTTTTTTCCAGATTCTCTCTCTCTCTCTCTCTCTCTCTCTCTCTCTCTCTCCCTCCCTCTCTCTCTCTCTCTCTCTCTTTCTCTCTCCCTCTCCTTCTCGTAATATGTTTGGATCCTATTGAGGTTCTTAGATTTATAACAATGCTATATTTTGTCTTTCTAAGGAGAAGGGCAAGTCCTAAGAGTATCTTTAGAAGATCTACAATTTTAATGATGTCGGAAAACACTACGTCTTTAATAAAGAAATCCGAGATCCCCAGCCGATTATAGACCTAGCGTCGTTGTAGGACTCAGTAAGTTCCAGTCGTGGAGAAGTCGGAAAGCCCTTGTGGGATCTCGACTTATTGAAGTTCTGCTTTAACCACTCCAGTGTTTGGTCTTTGCTCTTAGATTTGTAATACCCTACATAGGTTTTAAGTATTGTGATAGTCCAGGCTCTTTTACCGGCTTCCTTCACAATACTCTGATTTAAATAAGATCTGGTAGGCCCTAGACCATTGAAGTCGGGTTCACACACCCTGGCGGAGATATGTGTAGGATAATAATAATTCTTAACGGATCAATAATTTATTCTAATCGGACTGCGGTGACTACGTTAGACGCATGTATCATAACGCGTCCTTGAAGGTCCTAAGTACGTTATCTTGACCTGACCAGAAGTATGTTGATTTGGTATTTTTTTAAAGGATTACTAACCTATCCGACATTCAGAGCCCCATGGGGGTTGATGTTAAATGGAGGTCAGAGGCTTTTATTTTGCATAACCCAATGTTCAGAGTCCCATGAGGGTTGACGTTAAATGGAGGTCAGAGGCTTTTATTTTGCATGACCCGACGTTTAGAGCCCCATAAGAGTTGACATTAAATGGAGGCCAGAGGCTTTTATTTTGCATGATTCGACATTCAGAGTCCCATGGGGGTTGATGTTAAATGGAGGCCAGAGGCTTTTATTTTGCATGACCCGACATTCAGAGCCCCATGGGAGTTGACGTTAAATGGAGGCTTGAGGCTTTTATATTTCATGACCCGATGGTTAAAGCCCCATAGGGGTTAACATTAAATGGAGGCCAACGAGTTTTATTTTGCATGACTCGACATTCAGAGCCCTACGGGGGTTGATGTTAAATAGAGACCAAAGGCTTTTATTTTGTATGACCCGACATTTAGAGTCCCATGGGGATTGACGTTAAATGAAAGTCAGAGGCTTTTATTTTGCATGACCCGACGTTTAGAGTCCCATGGGGGTTGACGTTAAATGGAGGTCATAGGCTTTTATTTTGCATGACCCGACATTCAGAGCCCAATGGAGGTTAACGTTAAATGGAGGTCAGAGACTTTTACTTTGCATGACCCGACGTTCAGAGCCCCATATGGGTTGCCGTTAAATGGAGGCCAGAGGCTTTTATTTTGCATGACTCGACCGCAACCGATTATGCTAGAGGCTTCAAGTTCTTTGGACTTCAGTTAGGCCAGAGGTTTTATTAAACGTTACCGGCTGCAACCGATTATGTCAGAGGCTTCAAGTTGTTTGGACTTTAGTTAGGCTAGAGGGTTTATTAAACATTACCCGACCGCAGTCGATTATGCCAGAGGCTTCAAGTTGCTTGCACTTTAGTTAGGCCAGAGTTTTCAATTAACTTAGCCTGGCCGCAACCGATTATGTGGAAAGTTCCCGACCTTTGGATGATTACTCACCGGCTCCAGGCTTAATCTTGGATCATTATGTGACTTCTTGATTTTCTTTGAACATGATCTTCTCTTCGAGCTTTTTGATAGGATATAGTTTCCTCTGACTTTTAAGAGTTAAAAGGAGGAGGTGTCTCCCGCCCTCGTAGAGAAATTGACCGACAACCATTGTAGAGTAAATTCCAAATGAGTCATTATTTACAAATGGTCAGAGATATTAGCTCGTCTTACCCAATAATAAAAATACTTAATTAAAGCATAACTTTAGTCTATTTTACTTCTCCGTCTTGTCGGTGCTCTCGATTGAGGAAACATGTGCTTTCAATTCTTGTTAGCTTGCATGTTGTTACTCCTGGTGTAGTTTGGCACATCTCGCCTATTCACACGCGAATGGTTATCCTTCGGCTTTTTATCTAATAGATACATTAGTTTTTAGCCTGTACTTTGACATACTTTAATATATTTATTAATCGTAAAAATAGTTTGTATCATAGCTTCAACATCAAAGATTTCAATAAAAAAACTTTTAAGATTTTGCTTTCGGATTTGACTTCTCCCATATAGCCAAAGCATAAATTAAGAATTAATGCATTCATGATCGAAGAGAAGCATACTTCCTTCCACTATGCCCTCTACGAACACGCCCTTTGGTTAAGTAAACCTTCAAAATTAAGATGCAAGTTTATAGAAATTCCACACCAACAATGATTAGTTCATTTTCGAGGAACAAAACTTATGACATTGAAAACTGAAAAAACACACCAATTTTACTGCCACTAACGACCTTTTAAATACAATAAATTCTTAAACTGAAATTAATAAAATAAAACTACCCATAAAATTGTAATTACCAATTAAATTTATAACCATCTACTACCACCCATAGTTCTTATAGTTAATCCCATAACAGTCATAACCATAAGAAATTTACCATAAATTCTAATAATAGATACTCATCCATATTTTCAACACCTTGCAACATTTCCTAAAATGTTAATGATATTAGTGACTCTGTAACATTTTTAAAGTGTGCTACATATTCAGTTTCAGGAATCATATTATCACATTACATTGTACACTTACACTATACATTCTATTGGTGAATACATACATATAATTTTTTTATAGTTTTTTACTTCATTTTGATTTCTGTAGAAGGCTAAGAATATATATATATATATATATATATATATATATATATATATATATATATATATATATATATATATATATATATATATATATATATAGTCTTAGCCTTCTACAGAAATCAAAATAGGAAATTTACCATAAATTCTAATAATAGATACTCATCCATATTTTCAACACCTTGCAACATTTCCTAAAATGTTAATGATATTAGTGACTCTGTAACATTTTTAAAGTGTGCTACATATTCAGTTTCAGGAATCATATTATCACATTACATTGTACACTTACACTATACATTCTATTGGTGAATACATACATATAATTTTTTTATAGTTTTTTACTTCATTTTGATTTCTATAGAAGGCTAAGAATATATATATATATATATATATATATATATATATATATATATATATATATATATATATATATATATATATATATATATATATATATATATATATATATATATATATATATATATATATATATATATATATATATATACACGGTGGTAAATTACATGGTGTAGAAAAAGGGTGTCATGATAGCATAGCTCCAGTATTGCTCCTAACAGTGTTTATAAAACTGAATAATTTATTTCACACACTAAACACATTTTAACTCTTTTAATTTTCTAATTATGAGTAATTATTATATGAAATGATTTGATGTTCTCCTATATTTAACTTACGCTAATTGTTTGTCTGCTCCAAATTCATGCACATAAACATGTAGCAAATAAGAACAATAACATGCCAACATCGCACCTGTATGAAGACGGTGACGCTCCGGCTAGGAAACCCTAGCAGAGCCTAATAATTTTCTAGATTGTTACGAGTCATATCGATAAATAAATAAAAAACGTGATTGTCGCATAGGAATGCAGATTTTCCCGGTCATAGTATGAGGGTTATTAAATTTGCGCAAAATAGATGAGACGGCTAGAGTCAAAATTAGTTTCACAGAACACCGAGCCAATTGAAGCAATTTTTATAGCTCGTTTATCTATGATGTACGTGATTTAAGAGATGTTGTTTGGTTTGACAAACTTGTGTCACTTTTTACCTAGCATATTGTTCATGAGATGGTCGGTGTGACAAAAGGTTTCGTGAATCCAAAAGAGGGGACCCGATCTTAGGTTTAGCACCAGTTTTATGTATGGAGTTGTTGGTCATCTTCGAGGAAGGTGAAGAGGAGGATGATGAAAGATGTGTGGTCTAGATTAGTTTTACTGAGACCCCACAGTGAGCGTCAAATGTTGTTACTAAAATATTAAAAGGTTGACTTCTTTATTATTAGTCAATGAGAGTCTAAAATGATTGGTTAATGTGTCTCTGATTGGTATAAGGGATGAGGTTATCCGTTCCGTTCTTGGGATCTCTGAGTCTTACAAACATATTGCTCTTATCTTGCTCTCACCCAATAATCTATTTTCTCATGTTACTCACCCTATCTCCCCCTTCTATTGTTGGCTTCAAGATCTATATATATGCCATCCCCTCCTTTTTACGATTAATAGGCTTTTACGATCATAATAAACACAACTGCCTATTAATCATTTGTAGTTGACTTTAATAAGTATATATAACTGTTTATAACTGTTGTACCCCAAAATTTTCCCTCCACTCTTTCATCTTTCCATCCAACCACTTGACTTGGAGATCATTTGCATACACTCACAACTCATTTATATTGTAGCGGGAAATTCATGATCATCAAGCTATTGACAAGCTAGAGATCAAATAACAAGAGTCGTCACCGCGCTTTTATCATTTCCAAGGGAAAAGGGAAGAAGTACGAACAAAACCCAAAAAGTAAGAAGTTTTCAAATAAAAACTAATAAAAGTCAGAGATCACAGGTAAGGGGGTTGGTTACACAGAGGGAAGGTGTTAGCACCCAAAGTGTCCTAGGTACTCCTAGGGAGCCCTTTTTGTGTGTATATGTATTTGGTAAAAAGTGATGTTTACAAACAAATAGAATGAGGGGGATGAGAAAAGAATTCATTAATTATATTTTTGTGTTTGACAAGACCTTCGGTCTTGTGCCTACGTACCAACATAAAAATGAGAGATTAAAACCTCGTAGTTCGTGATACAAATTTTAAAGTGGATGCATTGATTTTAACAAAATTTAAGTTTGAAAGGCACAAAGGCCTAAAATGATTTGAATGAGTTGGTTTTTTTTTTGCTTTTTGAAAGTTTAAGTCAAGTATAGTCAAGTTTATTTACAAGTTTGATTTAAGAAAAGAAGTTTGAAAATGCAATGACATAAGGCCAAAGTTTCTATCTTTTTTGCAAAAATGGTCAAAGTTTAGAACAAGAGTAGTTCACACAAAGAAAATTTTGAAAAATGGAGGGAGAGATTTTGAAATTAAAGAAATGGGAAGAAGATGAAGAGACTACCCTATGTACAAAATTAAAAGTTTAGAGTTGAAAAGATCTGACCAAATGGGTAGCAATCCAATAGACAAAAATGTCAATAGAAACCCAGAATTCCCTTGGACTTTTAGAATCAAGCAACACACAAATGCACAATTTTATTATCTTGAAGAGAAAGGCATCAAATAAAGACGGCCACATCCAAGCTTATCCGTTCCATGATCTTCTTCAAAAAATTGCCCATGTAACAGATGAATTCCACAAGTCACAGGTTCAAAATAACAGTTTCACAATGGTCATGTTGTAGATGAACTTAGAGAGATCTTGAATGATGTATCATATGAATTTCAAATTGTAAGCACTTGGTTCTTCAACAAGTTGGCATTGGCCAAGTCCATTAGCTTAGGAAGGTTGCCTAGATTCTAAGTCCATTTGTCCAAGATCAAGCCAACAGTCCACTCAATTTTTTTTAGGGTTTTTGTTATTATTATGTACATTAATGGTTAAAGACCACACAAACAAGCAAAGTATACACAAACAAAATATATCACACAATATGGTCCAAATGGACAAAGTGAAAATTGCATTATCATAAACAATTAGAATGATATGAACAATGAAAAATGAAATAGAGTGCTAAAAGTAAATTGCATTAAGATAAAAGCTTGAAATTAAAAGTTAGTAGTTAGTAGGTTAGAAGTTAGTATTGTTTTGCTTTTGCTTTTTATTTCAAGACATTCTTTGGAGAACACTCAACCCACTTATCACAAGCATGGACCCTTGAACCAAAACATCTTCCAAAGGAAGGAAAGAAGGCCAAGTTTCCACACAATACTATGAAAGAGGGGAGACTTACAATCTCACTAACTAGAATGCTTATGCCTTTTATGTCACAAATTTAGCGTTATGTTAAGCAATCGTAATTGGACTTATGTAGAAGTCACAACTATTTGAGGTGGGGCAATAGAATTTTGGTGTTAATGCATGTTAGAGACATAATATAATGGACTATGCTCATGAAACATACCACACACAAAAAGAATATGCAAAAGGTGTGGCCTAATCTCATCCATACTCATGTCAATTTTTCAATCAACTAGCATTAGGACTTTGAGATGTCATAGGCCAAATAGAATGAATGAATTAAGAAGAGGAATGAGATGAAGTGGGAAGGGGATGAATGAAATCACAAATTGGTCAAAGGAGGAATTTTACCAAATTAATATCATTCATTCATTTTGGGAGATGGAATGTACATTCCATCAATCCCCTAAATCCAATGATATTAATTTGACAAAGTCAAATCAACCTTGACCAAGGCCCAACAACAACAGGCAAACTCAAACAAGTCAATGCAAATGGTCAACAAAAATAATTGGCATTTATTCAATTAAAAAAAATAGTGCATTTAAATTAAATATGGTTTGTCCAATTCCTAAAATCTCATCAAAACACCAAAGGAATGACCATGAGATTTATCATAGGTCAAACAAGGTCAAGGGACCTTGGAGAATTTTTTTTATAATTTTTGGACATTTTTTTTAAACAATTAAAAACAAATGTAAAATCAATTAATTCATGAAAAATATTAATAATGATCCAAAAAATAATTTTAATTCGGTATATGAAAGAGATTTTTTTTTGATTTTTTTTGTGAAAGTCCCATATTTTTGGGGTCAATATTGAATTTAATATGAATTATTGAAAATAATGCAATAAAAATAAAAACTCAGAAAATCAAAAATACGTGGACCATCTGATCTCCCTCATTAATTGAGGTGGCAAATCAGATGGTCCCTAGCGCGCGTTCCACATGGTCTTGAGTCAACAGCGCTGCACATGTGGTAATTAAAACCAACGCTCAAGATTAAAACAAAAGGAATGGATCATGTGGTTCAGATACTTGCCAACGCATCGCCGGAGCCAGAGCTCCGGTCATCTTCTCCGGTGGACCTCACCGGACTGGTCCACCATCAACCATCACCAAAATGAAAAATAAGGACATGATCTTAAAAAAAAATGGCACTGAGCTCCAATCTGACCTCAATTCACTCTAACTCCAAGTATATTGAGAGATACATGGAGTTGAAATTTAAGGTAAATGAACTGAGTTGCTTCGATTTGGCCTCAAAGCAACTCAATCTTCTTACCTACATTGATTGGACTTCAGACAACAAAAGAATCAATAGAATTGAGCAAGAATTTGAGAGAATCGAAGAGTTCAAAATTTCTGGAAAATACCTTCAATGGAGGTTTGGATTCAACTGGTCTTGATCTTGCTTGTGCTTGATCTCACTCCACTTGCTTGCAGAAGAAGGATTAGATGCTTGAAAGGCTATGGATTCCTGGAGATTTGAATTTCAAAACAGTGGATATTCAACCTCAAATTCAAGAGAATTTCTCAGGCTTATCCTTTGCAAAGTGAGGGTTTGAGATGGGGGATCAAATCTGGCGTGAATGTGTGTTTATTTCTGAGCAATTGAAGCTCTATTTATAGCCAAAACAATTGATAATTGCACACTTCAAATCACTTTCCGATTTTGGCAAATGGTGATGCAAGTGTGCATGGGCACGCACAGGTCCATGAAATCATTGCTTGAGGTCCACAAATGAATATTGGATGGTCTGAATTAAGCTTGGATTGCAAGGCAAGTGTGCATTGATGTTTGAAGTTTGATCCTTGCCAAGTGATATCACCCTGTTTATGCCATGCGCACCCTATGCATTTCTTGTCCAAAATAAATGAATTTGAGCTCTTTGGAAAGGTGAGATCAAGAGGAACAACTTTCATGTTCACCCTGTTTATTCTAAGTGTCAAGCCATATGTCTCAATATTCCAACTTGCTTAACTTTTTACATGAGCTTCAAATGAGAAAATTGTATTCATCAAAGTTGTATATCTCTCAAATACCTTAAAAATGATCACCAATTTCATGTAATTTGGATTTAAAATGATAGAGTTATGCATTTTTGAAGTTTGGAAAAATTACTTGATCAATGGTATAGGTCAAAAGTGACCTATAATGTAACCTCATATCACATGCTCAAAAAAGTTGAATTAGCTCCCACTCTAAACATAAAAGTTGAAGTAGACACATTGAATTTGATTATGCAACCTTGAAATCTTTTATCTCATAAAAATTGAGAATGTGATGGCCTTGGGAAGTTGACTTTCAAATTAGGGTTTAGACAAAATGACCTATAATGTTTCAACATAGAAAATGATTTTCCAAGCAAAAATAGCTCTAGGTCTCAACATGAAAGTTGTTTGGAATGTCATTTAGAGTAAGTTTTATCTTGGAATAATTTTCATATGGGGAAAATTGTAGGAGATAAGGTCTAGGGAGACCCAATTTGATCAGATGAATCCATCTGGCCAACCACCATCAACCAACTTGCTAACCTTCAATTCTTTTGACTTTCTTGGCTCATGGTAGATAATATATGCATAAGATGATGAATTTTGAAGTGTCCCTTGAGAAATTTAATCAATTGGTGAGATATCTTATTGGAGAAGTTACTCAAAATACCCAGTCAAACTAGGGTTTCCAAGGTAAATCATCCTCAAACTCTTGAAGAGAACATGATCAATATAATATGTAGAGGACATTGGGACTCATATATGATGTTCATAACCATTCTTGAATCAATTATTGGTCGTGCTCTTTGCTCATGAGGGTCTCAAACCCTAGATGTGAAGTTGATGAATCAATGAGATCATGCCCTTCCTACAAAAGAGTTAGGCAAATGCAAAGACATATTTTTGGTATTTTGGTTAGTGAAATGATAAAAATACAAGTATGGTATAATCACAAAGTGCTTGGTGATCTCTCCCAAAACAAACCCAATGAAAGAGGGGTAAGGAGGATGCCAAGACATGATCCCAATGCTAATGCTTATGATAGACTTGCATGAGGGATCTTAGGGTCAAAATTGGGGTCTTACAGCTGCCCCTATTTAAGGACGTTCTAACTGAGGAGGCGGAGATTAAAATCTTCATGTCGACTCAGTAGAATGGGCTTAAATAATAACATAGAGAAACAAATTTTGGTCCCTAAGAGACCTCATGATGCCTATGACGTGAATGTAAAAGTTAAGGCTCTGTGGGGAAATATTGCCACAAAGGAAAAATAAATCAGAGAGACCGAAAATCCGCAAGAGCACAGTGCATTTCGTAAGGAACACTCACTGGGGAGACAAATACTCCGGGGAAAAAGGAGTTATGCTTCGGCCAGACTATGACTTAAAACTAACTGGGGGACTCGAGGGATTCCATACAAAATGGAAAGACTCAGCCGGGGAAACAACAACATCTGCAGGGGGTACGAGTAAGTCAGGATAAAATTGAGGTACTCGAATCATGCAGGGGAACAACTATTTCACTAAGGAAATGCGCACTCAACTCAACTGGGGAAGATAGAAACTTCAACACAGGAGGAGCAAAAAATCTATTACCTACTACCTATTACTGGGTAAGGAGATAATAAAGATCTGACAGAGAGAACATCCGTCATCGGTTAGGATGAACATATCAAGGATGACTTGCTAGGAACCTCCAGGAGAGGGTATTCATTACCAGTTACTGGATAAGAATAGCCTTGCTGAGGAAAACTGCGGAAAATAGGATTTACAACTACCAGTTACTGGGCAGAAGACCAAAGGTGAGAGTATCCGTCATCGGTTAGGATGAACATATCAAGGATAAACTCGACAGGGAAGAAAGTCCGTCATCGGTTAGGATGAACATATCAAGGATAGACTTTCCTGGAAATGCCAAGGAGGATACCCGTCATCGGTTAGGATGAACATATCAAGGATATACCAACTGAACAAAAAGGGGTTGGAATTACATCTACCGAAAGCTGGATAGAAAATCGTCGAAGAGAAAATCTGTCAACGGTTAGGATGAACATATCAAGGATTATCTCTGCGAGGGGACAAAGTAGGATTTACAACTACCGGTTACTGGGTAGAAGACCAATCAAAGAGAAAATCCGTCACCGGTTAAGATGAACATATCAAGGATAGACTCTGAAAAGGGGAGCAAAAATAGGGATTACATCTATCAATTACTGGATAGAATACCAAAGAAGAGAAAATCCGTCACTGGTTAAAGTGAACATATCAAGGATTAACTCCGCACCGGAGAAAAAGTAGGATTTACAACTACCAGTTACTGGGTAGAAAACCGCAAGGAAAAGAGAACCCGTCATCGATTAAGATGAACATATCAAGGATTAACTTTCTGAGGAACAAAATAGGGATTACAACTACCTTTTTACTGGGTGGAATATCAAAAGAAGAGAATATCCGTCCCTGGTTAAAGTAAACATATCAAGGATAGACTCCTGTGGGGGAAGGAAAGATATCCGTCACCGGTTAAGATGAACATATCAAGGATATACTTCCTGGGGACTCCACTGAGGAGAAAAAGGGTACTTTTGCCGGGTATTGGACAGGAAGTAACAAACTGCAAACTAAGAAGAGTATTACCAGTTACTGGGTAATAAACTCTTAGGGGATCAAAGCATCTATCTAGGTAAGAGCTAGAAAGAAAACGGTCAATCAAGGCTCAACCCAATGAGGACATAACTCAAGGGGAGTAATTCCATCCAGAAAATCTACTGGAGAGGAAACCGAAATAACAACCATCCACGAGGAAACAAACTCAGTGGGCAAACAGAGAAAGGTTAAAGTCTTTATGCTTAAGGGGTGACACTCTTCAATTGAAGGAGGACAGACACCAGATTTGGTATGGGGATAAAGTACCTCCATAACAGAGAATGAGAATCTCAAACAAATCAAATATGAAGACGCGGGATATGCAAATTATGAAATTATATGAATGTATATGTATATGTGTAGCGGGGTATTCGTTACCTTTAGATTTATTGATTAAATCAAAATTAAATCATACAATTCGAGTCGCCATCGCACTTTTATTTATCCAAAGGAAAGGTTAGAAAGCGAACAAAAACCGAGAAGTTTTATCAAATCAAAAACTAATAAAAAAAGTCAGAGATCTGGGTAAGGGGGTTGGTTATGCAATGGGAAGGTTTTAAGCACCCAAAACATCCTTAGTACTCTAAGGGAGCCCTTTTTACAAATGTTGTATGGTAGGTTGGTATTTGTGAAAAATATTTGTGCAAACATGATTGGGGAGATGAGAAAAGAATATACAAGTTATTTACAATTTTGTGTATGAATGGATAAACCCATTGCCTACGTACCATCTTAAAAAGGTAGGATCAAAACCTCGTAGTTCAGGGTAAAAAATCTCAAAAATAAATTGGTGAATTGATCGGTCAAAAGCCTTAAGGTCTTTTGTTATCAAAGGGAGAAAACTCAACCTAAAACCACAAATCCACCATGTGAGGAGAGCTTCAACATACTAGTGAGGGATCCACCCTATAATAAGTATGGAAGACTTATAGTCCAATCACTAAGGATACAGGTGAGGTTTATATCAACCACTATGATAACTCAAACCTAATAGCTAATGTTTATGAGAAGCTTTGGCAAAAGTGGCCATAAGAACCACAAAAACAATTTGAGTGAGTTTTATTTACAAATGAAAAGTATTCACAAAATAAAGTAAAAGTTGACTTAAGATTCAATTCAAAATAAGTGTTATGAAAAGAGTTTGAAAAATCAAAGGCATAGTGCCTAGGTTTCTAATTTTGAAAGTAATGTTAATGTTTGCACACAATAAGTTTGGCTTGGGTTAGAGTGGAGAGAAGAAGAGAAGGGCTAGATCCTAAACATGCAAAGATGAGGGAAGAGAAATAAAACCACTTGGAGTTCCCTTCTTGAGATCATAAAGATGATCCAAGTTGCTCCTTTCCTTTGGACTTAGCAAGCAATAAGCAATTAACTCAAGCAATCAAGCAAATATTCAATCAAGCTCCTAGGATCCTCCAATTGGACTTGTCTCTCTCATTTTGGATGCTCATGACAATGGTCCTTCTAAGTAGCTCAAGTTTGGGATCCCTATCACAAGAACACACAAATCAAAACGTTCCACAATGCAATAAAAAGAATGGACAAGAGTGAGTTTAGAATAGGGGTCCTTTTAATGTCATCTTCAAGATTAAGCACTCTAAAGGCATGAGGCCTAGTTGCTCTTCAACATATTTAGAATTCTAAAGGCATGAGGCCCAGTTGCTCCCGAAACTTCATTTAGCATAGGTAAGGTCCTAAATCTAAGTCCTTTCTCCATTTGCATTGGGTTCACACAAACAAAACAAAACAAAACAAAACAAGCACAAGGCAATAGTATATACACAATAATGTGCTCAAGTGAGCAAAAGGCAAATGACATAAACATAAACATGAGCTCAAGTGAGCAAAGGGTAAAGACAAATGAATTAATGAGCAAGAAATTAAATTGCATTAAAGTAAATTGCAAGAATTAAATGCTTGAATTCAAAGTTAGTAATTAGTAGTTAGTGTTAGTGTGCCATAAGGCAATTTAGCGCTATGTTAAGCAATCGTAAGTAGACTAATGTAGTAGTCACACCTATCTGAGGCCGGTCAATAAAACTATAGGCAAATAAACACAAGTTAGAGATCATGACTAGTAAGCCAAGCTCCTACAACTTGCCATGCCAAAAGAAAAGAAGAATGACCTTGTATGGATTTAGGTTTTTTGCTTGACCAAGAAGCAACCTATCTTTAATGCAAAGCAATTCACTTGATCTTTGATCAAGATGAATTTGATTTGGATCAAAGAAGTTTAAGCCTCTCATATGTCAAGGCTAACCACCAATCATTAACTCATTGGTCAAAAAGAAAAAGAAGAAGAAGAAGATGGAAGTGGAATGTACAAAATTAAAAGTCAAATAACATAACCAACACACATTGACCAAACATGAATGGAATCAACATCAATCAATGGTAAACAGAAGTGAAATGAAGATTAGAAGTCAAGAAATAACAAAAATATTTTTGGTATTTTTTGGAATTAAAATAATACTTGAAATAAAATGAACAAATAAAGGTCAAACTTCAAATCCAATTCAAATCAATTTGGAAAAGTCCAATTGGATCATCATAAGTCTAACATGGTCAAACAAGGTTTGACAAAAAATTTCATCATTTTTTGAAAACAGAAACTAATTTTAAACAATTAAAAATGAAGAAAAATAACATAATTAGACTAAAATCTCAAATAAATCTCAAATCAATTAAGAAATTGATGAGAATATTTTTTATAGATTCATCATTATCCAAAGATGTTAAGAAAATATTTTTGGCATTTTTGAATATCAAAAAGTATTTTAAATGAAATAAAAACAATCAGAAATGAAATAATTCACAAAAAATATTAAATGGAATCACAAAAATAATTAAAAATCATTTTTAGAAACTAGTATTCAAGAGAAATTTGTTGCAATTGGTCCCATATTTTTGTGATTCCAAATAAAGAAGTTATGGATTTTTAAAATAAAGTGGAATAAAAGAAAATTAAAACAGAAATTAAAAATAGCAAAAATCCTGAGGCGTCAGATCCACTTCATTAATTGACGTGGTTGATCTTGTGGATGGGAAGCGCGCGCGTATTGTGAACCTTAGTCAACAGCGTGGCACATGATATTAAATAAAGTCATAACAATGAAGCGCTAGGATTAGATCTGGAAACATGGATCCAAGGGCTGAGGCTAGGACGTGTGGGGACGGTGGTGAAAACCATCGTCTTCTCTGGTGAGAAGGCCAGTTCCGGCCACCAGTTGCAGGTTTTCAAACCTCAACTAAAACGCGCGATCCACATACCATTCGAAAGCTGGGGTGATGTACATCACCCATGTAACCTTAGTTTTCACTCAAGATTCCTATAGAGGAAGAAATCTGAGCTTGAAAAATGAGGTGTTCAATATGAACTTGTTCAATTCTCAAAATTAAAACCACAAATCAATTGTCTCTCACATGAGGACTTTAGAGATGCCAACCAATACAAATAATGTTCAATATCCAAAGAGATTCGAAGGAAAATAGTTGGAGTGAGAACCTTTGAAGTGCAGCTTATGTGAGCTTGATCCAATCCAATCCTCGTGTGCAGCTTGATCTTGAAGTAACAAGGAAGCAAGGCTAAGGAATTTAGAAGCCAAAGATCAACCAATGAAGTTGAAATTTGAGCATGAAAAGTGAAGAGAAAAATTCAGAATTCCTTTAATGGAGGGTTGGGGAATCAGTTGTGCAGAGCTTCAGGCGCCTTTAGGTTGAGATTTGAAGTGAGCAAAGCATCCTATTTATAGCCAAGGCTGATGCAATGCATGATCAAACTCGTGTGTGCATGAACTTGGGTCCTCCATGCATGGGCCTATACAGGCGCATGTGAGGCCCAAACTCAATTGGTTTTGCATGCTGAACACAAATGAAAGTGAAATGGACGTGCAGATGGCAATGCATAAGCTTGTGCATGGAATTTTAACATGTTATGCATAATTGAACCCAAAACTTCACCTCTTCGAAAATGCCATTTGGAAAATTGAAACATAAGCATGTGGGTAATGGTTGGAAAGGTATTGACCTAAGGAACAAATGTTATGTTGAACAAAAATCCATTTGGAGTTGGGAAAATATTGAAAACTGACCATGAAGTTCAAAGTACAAAACATGTATATGGAAATTTTGCCAAAATGGACCAACTTCAAGCCCTTTTATTTCAATGATGAAAGCTTCAAATGACAAAACCTCCAACATTAAAGTTGTAGATATTTTCAAGACAATAAATTTGGACTTAAATGTTGCATCATTTAGATTTGTTATGAGAAAGTTAGGGGCACTTGAAGTTGGACTTTTTCACATTTCAATGACTTTGGTCCAAAGTGACCTATAATGTTTTGTATTATCACATGTATTTCTTTTAGGATTATGAAATTTTGTCCAACATAAAAATTGAGGTAGACATCTTAAAGTTTCCAATGCACTAGGTCTCACATAAAAATCATAAAAAAATGAAAGAGTTAGGTCCTTGGGAAGTTGACCCAAAATTAGGGTTTCAGTCAAAATGACCTATAATGTTTTGAAATGAATGATGACCTTCCATGTTTCAAATGTATTTTTTATGAACATGAAAGTTTTTCATATGGTTATTAAGAATAGTTTTTATCTTGGGGTCATCTTCATTTGACAAACACATCAAAAGTTAGGTCTCAGTGGATTTCAAAATAGTCAGATGATTTGATTGATCAACTTCTCAAAGCCAAACTTCAAATCTTGATGAATGATTTGTTAGACTATGGCACGGATCTAGAAGGGGGGGTTGAATAGATCCCAATTAAAAACTTGAGTCGGCGCTGTAAGACCCCAATTTTGGCCCTAAGATCCCTCATGGCCCATAGCATATCATATCATGGCCTCAGGGATCATTGCATGCCTTAGCTTCCCTCCTAGTGGATGGGTTGCCTTGTGGGCTGATTCTTGATCACCAAGCATGCCTTGCATTTGTATATCTTTGCTTTTCATATGTTTACTAACCCAAAAAGTACAAAAATATTGTCAGTCTAACCTTGTTGCTTGCAGTTGAAGCAATCATCAGCAATTAGGTCAAAGACAGTCAGCAGTCAGTCAAAGCAGTGGATGGTGGCCATTCTTGCAGAATTTGGGCACCATGATCAATAATCAAAGGTTCATATAACTTGGGACATCATTTGAAGTCAAGTTCTCAAGGAATTAGGGTTTGGAATTCATCAGAAGTGCTCCAGTCACCCAAAACCATAGAAAAGTCAACAGAAAGTCAAACTTGGTCAACTGTGGATTTAATCAGTGATTTGATGGATGGAATTGATTTGAAGGAGCTCATCCATGTCTATACAAGCCTCATATATCATGCCAAACCTCATCATGGAAGAAAATCAAGTCAAACAGAAAATTTCCCAAAATAGAAAGTGGACCTGTAATTTCAACTGCCAAAAATGGAAACTTCTTGATCTTAAACTTACATCATGATACAAGCTTCAAATGAATTTTTGCCCAACATGAAAGTTGAAGATCTTGTTCTCCCATTTTCAAAAAGTCCAAGAACACCCAAATCCCATGGATGGTTTGCAAGATATGATCATTTCATTTTCACAAATTTATGAACTTCAACAAGCCATATCTCATGAACCATAAGGCCAAATTTGGTGGGGTTTTTTCCTACAAACCACATTTATTCTCCTCTTTCCAAAAATATAAATTTCATGAACCAAAACCTTGCCAATCAAAATGGCATTTTTTGACTTGTTTCATTTAAAATTCAAGTTTGACTCAAGTTTGACTTTTTGATTTAAACATTTTTGACACAATTGGCCATTTGGGACTTGTTCTAAATGATGTTTGCAACATGTTCCAAACCTAAATTTGTGCTCATGCTGCTATTATACCTCTCCCATGTGCATATTTTGGAAAGTAGCAAATAGTGCATTTTTGGTTCATTCAAGTGAAACAAGTTAACCACTCCATCAGCAAACTTAAAACAGCAAATATGATGGTCATTTGCAGCCTGTTTACAAGCCCAATTCGTGTACAACACCACACCTCCACTTCCATATTTTCCAAACTTAGCAAAATGGCAAATGGTCCTCATTAAGTTAAACAAGCTTAGCATGTGATTAAGGGACCTTAAACAGCAAATATAAGTGAACTTTCTGTCACTTCTAAACCCTAGCCACAGCCTTTGCGCAGCAGAATTTCTCACTCTCTCACTTTTGCATTTTGACTTTTTTTGCAAATTCTGTCAAAAACTTCAAAAGACCTCAAGCTACTTTTGGTTGTTCCATCATCCATCATCAATATTGAGCTTGTTCCAACCATCAAATCACAACTGGACATCCATTTTCTAACTCTGTTTTTCGAAGGACCAGTCATGGTGAAATCGAGATTTGGAAGTTTCAAGCAAGTTTGAGTTAAAGTTCTTCAAGGTTTCTTCATTCCAAAGCATAGTGGACCTCTGTTTGAGCTGGAAGCATACAAACAACCACTGTTCCTTGATTTTCTTCACAGCCAAGTAAGATTTCGACTATCCTTTCTCACCGAACCATGCCATGTTTAACGTAGAGCCTAGCATGCTGATTGCAATGAAGTTTGTCTCATGTAATTTGGTTGACTAGTTTGCAAGAAATCTGAAAAAATAAGATGGATAATCATTTGCATTTTTGCTCGAATCTCTTACCACAGTTTGTTTCCATGAAAACTAAGTTTGGATTTGTATTGTATATGCTCTAATGGTCCTGTTGGTATGCCATTTATTCATTTCTGAAACTTTTCATTCATGAGCAAAGTTTGATGTTCATATTTCTTCTGCTCGATTCATGCATATGACTGTGTTTTGTGGAAAATCAATGTTGGATTGTTGTTCACCTTGCCTTGCTGATCATGTCTATGTATTTATTTGGGATTTCTGGAAAATTTCATCAAGCACGATTTTGTAGATGATGAATGTTGTTACTGTATGTTTAAAAACCCTAAGTTGCCCAGAAAAGTGAATGGTGATTGGCTGCTGTTGCTCATTGTACTGTTCCATTGGCCATCAGCCAATTAAAACATTTTGTGGCCATAGCCTGTACGCAGTCGTTTTGTTAAGTGAGGCGCACAATTACAAGTGTGCCACTCGGTCAACCATGTTTGACCTTCCCTTCATGTTATTTGTTCATGTTTGGTTCCAATTGTACCTCAACTTCCAAAAATCATTTCTAATTCATTTCAACTCCAAAAATCATGGGATTTTTTGTATCTTGATCATGAAAATGTCTAGTTTTTTACCTTTATTTTTCCAGATTTTTCTGATCAATGAATTTTAATTGGCCTTAGGGTTTATGTAAAGTGACCAAAAATGATACATATTGCCAAAACCCTTGTGAAATGATGAGTTTGTATCCATTGGTTCTGAAAATTTTTGTGGTTAAACTAGACTCATTCATCTTTGTTTTGATGTAGAGTTTGTGCATTTATCATTTGTGGTTTGCTAGATACAAATTTTTGAAGTAAGGTGTGACAATTTGTGTCACACCAATGTTATGCAAATTCATGATTTTTGTTCACATGCTTCCTGGCTTCCAAATAACTTGAAATTTTGCATGAATGTTCTCTCATATGTCTAGTTTGTGCATGAATTTTCTTGGATTTAATGATGCCATTTTCCATTTAATTGTGAATTTTCTTCCCTGCCTAGTCAAATGTTGACTTTTTGTGCTACACATTGCCATTTCATTTGGGAAATCCTCATGCCTTATCATATGATCATGAAATTTTGCATGTGCATACTAGACATCTTGAGCTTTGCATTGGTGTTAATCTCATTCATTTCTCATCTGTTTTCATTTTGTTATGATTTTTTGAAGATGACACATGTTTTGTTGACTTCTTGGTGCATACTTGAAAATGTGTTGACTTCCTGATTTTATTTGACTATCTTCCCATGATCCAATTGAGCTGAAATTTCATATGCATGCTATGTTATGGATTGTGTTTGAGTGTGAATTATTTCATGATTTTTGGAATTGATTATGTTTGCTTTTGAGCTTGGTCTTGCTGTTGACCTTTTGTGTGCTCCCTCTTGCCATGTTTTGACTTCTTTGGTCTATAAAATGACAATGATACATGATTTGATTGTGAATCCAATTGAGGTAGCTTCTTAAATGTTTGAACATGAATTGGGTTGACTTTTCTTTGCTGTTTTGACCTTTTCTTTCATCTTTGACTCTAGGCTAGTCCTAGTGGTCTTTTGAGCTTACAATTGAGTTAATGTTTCAGGTTAAGCACCAATGCCTCAAAGATCATTCAAATTTGATTGATTTGGATTATATATATCATATGCTAACCCTTGTTTTGTAGGTGTGACTCATATAGTTGAGTCTTGTGCTTTGCACATTGGTCCCTCTGTGGTTGACTATTGTTTATCCATTCCTTTTGTTTTAAACTGTTGAACTGTTTACTAATTGGTTTGACTTTTTCAGGTACTTTAGTTGCTTAAGTTCTTTGAACTTGCTTTGCTTTTCTATTTAGCAATTTGCTTTGAGGTATAATTACCTCTTTCTTCATGTAGTCTGGAGACCCGGCCTGTTATTTGGCCGGGCAAACTGTCTGAAGTCCTCCTTAAGAGGCAATGTTTGTGTGTGTTTAAAATTGTCCCAAGCAGGAAAAGTCCTTCAAGTAAGGCAATTGGTAGATCAAAGGGATAAGTAGCCTATCCCCTACTATTCAGTGAGTCCTCTCCTTGCTCCCATTACATGGTTGTAGCATTGAGATAAAAACCCAAGATCTATTGAGTCAATATGTGGAGAGAGTTCCTACTTTCTGAACTCCCACACTTTCTGAAATGCTCTCCCTGATCAGGGATAAGAGCAATGAGGCACACCCCTCATCTCCTTTCATCTGCTTCACCTTAGCCTCTCAATGGCAAGGTTAAGAGCAAATCTTTGACCCTATTCCAGTTGGCCTCAGTGCCTAACCCTCTTGTATGAGCCTCCTTGTTTGGATATAGAGTGTGCTGATTGATTCTCATTGATTGCTTGATTGCTTCATATACACATGTTTGCTTGCATGCTTTGTGCATCATCATCATTAATTGCTCATTAATGCATAATCATCTCATTTGTCTTTATGACTTATCATTGCTGTTTACCCATTGAGGACAATTGTAAGTCCATTTCTTTGGCCTTTGCTCCTATGATATGGAAGTAAGTATAAGACCATCACCTTGGCCACTCATCTTATCTTTGCCTGATGCATTTATTTGATTGTATGTGAGGAAGCAGTTATAAGTCCCTGTAAGTTGGCATCTGCTTTCCTGTGATCATAATTTGATCTGTTTGATTTGTATGTGAGGATGCAGTTATAAGTCCCTGTAAGTTGGCATCTGCTTTTCCTGTGATCATAATTTGATCTGTTTGATTTGTATGTGAGGATGCAATTGTAAGTCCCTGTAAGTTGGCATTTGCTTTCCTATGATCATGTGTTGCTTCTGTTCTTGTATGTGAGGATACAATTATAAGTCCCTGTAAGTTGGCATTTGTATTCCTAGGACCATACTGTGGAGGTTAGAGTAAGCCCAGACAGATTGGCATCTGACATCCATGTTTTGTTTTTCTTTGTTTATGTGAGGTTGCAACTGTAAGTCCCTGCTAGTTGGCATTTGCTTTCCTATGATCATAGATTGGATATTGGTATAAGTCCAGACAGATTGGCATCCGGTATCCAAGTTTCATTTTGTTTTAGGAGATTAGTGTAAGTCCATTGAGTGGCCTCTGATATCCAGTTTTGTTTTTAGGAGACTGGCGTAAATCCATCTATTGGTATCCGGTATCCGCCTTTTATTTCTTTGTTTGAGGAGATCAGTGTAAGACCATTGAGTGGCATCTGACATCCAGTTTTATTTTAGGAGATTGGTATAAGCCCAGTGATTGGCATCCGATATCCGCTTTTGTTGACTTTCTTGTTTGTTTATTATTATCCATTGCTATTCCAAAGGACACACTTGGATCATCCTCTATATGATCTCAAGAAGTGAACCTTCTAAGAAGTTTTACAATCCATTTCCATCCATTCATTCTCATTATGTCCTAAACCTTTTCACATTACTTTCAAACTTGACATTAGATATTGTGCAAACATCTTCATGTTTTCAAAACTAAAAACCTGGACCCCAAGTCCTTGACTTTTTTCAAACTCCATTTTCATAATACTTCTTTCAAATCAATCTTAATCATACTTTGACTTCACTTTCATAATCACAATCAATTAACTTCACTCATTCAATTGTTTTGGCTTTGTCCATTGTTAATCTTTTCATGCATTAGCCCTAGGTTTCAATTATCATTGTGGTTGATGTAAATCTTGCCTATCCTTAGTGAGTCGACAGTAAGACTTCCGTACTGAAAACAGGGCTAACCCCTCTAGTACGTCGAAGCTATCCTCGCATGGTGGATGTTGGTCTTGGTCGAGTTTTCTCCCATTGATAATGAAAAGCCTCAGTGCTTGTGTTTTAAATTGAATCCACCAACTTTTGGAAATCTTTTAGCCGAACTACGGCGTTTTGATCCTTACCTTTGATGGAAGGTACGTAGGCAGCGGGTTCATCCGTTCGAACACAATAACACAAAAATAACTAACTTGTACATTCTTTTCTCATCATCCCAATCATGTTTGCACAATCTTTATGTCATAACAAATAATAATTTAGTACAACAAGTGTGAAAAGGGCTCCCTAGGAGTACCTAGGACGTAGTGGGTGCCTAACACCTTCCCATTGCGTAATTTACCCCTTACCCAGACTCTCTGATCTTTTTATTAGTTTTCTACGTGTAAAACTTCTTAGGCTTTTGTTCGCTTTTTAGCCAGTCCTTTGGATAAATAAAAGTGCGGTGGCGACTCGAAATTTCATTGTATGCTTTGCTTATGGTTTAATCGATAAATCATATAGCGACGAATACCCCGCTACAGAAAAGTGGCGACTCTGCTGGGGATAAATCTCACCAGAATCCTTGGTGGTATTGCCTACTTTTCACCCTTGTTGTGCTATATTATTATTTGTTATTTGACATATTTTTGTACAATTTGGGATCACTGTATTGATTGTAATGTGTGAATTGCTTGATATACAATTGCTGTTTGCTTTGGTGATCTGTGAGATGAGTTCTATACCCGAACTCGAGTGCACTCTAGGATAGGAGAATGGCATAGTCTTGTTGACTGGTGTGGAGTATTCCTTAGCCAGTTGACTTGCGAGCCCATTCACTTGGTGGAGGTCATGTTGAACTAATAATGTCACACAAGTTATTTGTGGTTAGGCATTATTCTTTCAATCATGTGCCGCAGAAGCCAAGGACCTTAGTTTACCAAACCCATCTTGGCCTATTTTTAGGACCGTAGTGCGGAGGTCGTTCAGATGTCAGTTCTGATACGATTGTTACGCGATACTACACTCATAAGAGTTTCTCTTGAGAATATTCTTGGAATACGAGTATTCGTTCCTCCGATAATATTCGAAAGATGGAACGATGATTATGGGAACCTCTGATAGAACATGTCTGGCAGGTTTAAACCCTAGTACACTCCCTTTGGGTGGTTCTTAACCGAGACTCCATGCTCGTGACTCTCAACAAACCCATGATTCGTGGTTGAGTCGTTCAAACATTGTTAATATCAATGGATCCCGGATCAGGTGTAAAACCTAAAATCCATCAAAGCGGCTGGTTGATATTAAGAATGTTAGAACCGGTTCAGGTACCGTTAATATCAATGGAACTTGGGTGTCGATAAGGTGAAAACCTAAATCCACCAAAATGGATGATTGATATTAGGGATACAACGAGCTTTCCCACGACCTTTGTTTGGTGTGCTTTGCTTGATCCTTGAGTGTGTTTGTTGCATTCATGCATTCACGCATTCATCCGCATTCATGTCATCACAAAAAGAAAATTTTCAAGGAACTTAAAGGGGTTATTTGCAAAATTTTCAGACATGGAAAGACCAAAAAGGCATACAAAGAAGTACAGCTTCAAGCAGCCCGATGTAAAAGAATTAAGGAATCTGACATCGTATGTATTAGATCCCTTGGGTTTCAAAGCTCGCTTTGGGAAACTTCTACCGCTGCTCACCACTCAGGTTGACGAAGGATTAATGAGTACTCTGGCTCAGTTCTACGATCCGTTGCATCATTGCTTCTTATTTCCGGATTTCCAGTTGTTGCCGACTTTGGAAGAATACTCTCATCTTATTGGGATTCCGATTCTGGATCAAGTGCCGTTCAGTGGCCTAGAGAGTATTCCATCTGCTCGAGAGATTTCCAGCTTGTTGCACATAGATGAAGATTTGATTAGAGCTAATCTGACTACCAAAGGCGGAATTCAGGGTTTTCCTTCCGAGTTCCTCATTGCCCAAGCTACCTTTTATGGGAAGGCCATGAGTGAGGATGCCTTTGAGGCTCTATTTGTACTGCTCATCTATGGATTGGTGCTGTTTCCCAACTTCGACAAGTTCGTGGACATGAACGCCATTAGGATCTTTTCAGTCCTTAATCCAGTTCCGACCTTGTTGGGTGATACATATGTCTCCATGCACCTGAGGAATATGAAGAATGGAGGAGTCATTGTCTGCTGTTTACCCCTGCTGTACAAGTGGTTTATTTCGCACTTGCCGCAGACAGTTGCTTTCAAGGAGAACAAGGGATGTCTACGGTGGTCTCAGAGACTCATGTCTCTCACCAATGATGATATCACCTGGTATGATCGCGTGTATGATACCGTCCAGATCATCGATTATTGTGGGGAATTCCCTAATGTGCCTCTTCTTGGTACATGTGGTGGGATTACCTACAATCCAATTCTTGCACGTCGTCAGCTTGGGTTCCCCCTGAAGGATAAACCTAATAACATTCTGTTAGAAGGTGTGTTTTTCCAGGAGGGTAAAGATCCCCAAGGCCTGAAAGCCAGATTTGTCCGTGCTTGGCGCAGTATTCATAAGAAGAGTAGGAATGAGTTGGGTCCGAAGAACTGCATTGCTTTGGAGCCATATACCTCTTGGGTCAGACAAAGAGCTGCCACCTACCTGATGCCGTATGATCATCCAAGACCTACACTGTTGGATGTGGCTGGGCCTTCAACCCTCCCTACCCAACGTGTAGAGGAGTTGAGAGAAGAAGACCTTTCGCGTGCTTGGATCCGCGAAAGAGAGGAATTGCTGCAGCAGCTCAAGGAGAAGGATGCTATGATTGAATTTCTCGAGCACCGAGTGATCGACGATCCGAATGACACTTGGACTTCTCTGCTTCCTCAGTCATCCAAATTCTGGAAGAGGAGGTATGATCGACTTGCAAAAGAGAAAGCTGATATGGAGGCTGCCTATGAGAGAGAGATCAAGAAGTTGTGCACTTCTCGTCTTCCAGCATCCCGAGCTTCTAGGGATCCATAGGATGTCATTTACCTTTCCTCTTTGTAATGAATCAAAAATGTTGTATTTCTTTGTTTTGATATATTGAATGAAATATTTTCCATGAGCAATTAAAATGTTTAAATATTCAAAATATTGCAACAAATACCCTAAGGGTTCCTTGAAAACAAAGCATTTGCATAAGCATTTCATGCATCATTCTTGCATAAACAGATACTCCTTTTCTGGTCTTCTGGTTCTAACCTTTGTTCTTCATTTATTTTGAAGACAAGCTGACTCACCGGTATTATACAAGAGTCAACTCTGCCAGAATCATGGAGCAATTGGAACAAGAGAACCGAGATCTGAGAGACGAGGTCGCCAGACTTGGCACTTTGATGGAGCAACTCCTTGCTGCTCAGAATCAGCCTGCTCCACAGCCAGCAACTCCCGTTCAGCGGACGGTTATTTCTGAAGTCTCTACTTCAACGGTGCCAGTCAGTGCCCATCAGCCCAATGCCATGCCTCCCGGTTTTCCTTGGGGGATGCCTCCAGGCTTTATGCCTGATCTGCCAGCTCCTACATTCGTTCAAATGCCGGCATCTAGCCCGGTCCCTGTTCCCGTTCCTCCTGTCGTGCATACCATGCCTAGGGTAGACGACACCATCTATCACTCTGAGGCTTCTGAGGGCTCAGATGTTCACGAAAAGATGGACGCAATGAACGATCAATTCCTTGAGCTGAGAAAGGAATTGAGGACTCTTCGAGGCAAAGATCTCTTCGGCAAGTCTGCAGCCGAACTTTGCTTAGTTCCCGGTGTGAAAATACCGATCAAGTTCAAGGTCCCAGACTTTGAAAAGTATAAGGGGAACACCTGTCCATTGGCTCACCTGGTCATGTACGCCAGGAAGATGTCAACACAGACTGATAATGATCAACTCTTGATCCATTATTTTCAAGACAGTTTGTCTGGTGCCGCGCTCAGATGGTACATGAGCCTGGACAGTGTCAATATCCGATCTTTCAACGACCTTGGCGAAGCTTTCGTCAAGCAATACAAATACAATGTCGATATGGCGCCTGACCGTGATCAACTCAGGTCCATGTCGCAGAAAGATAAAGAATCGTTCAAGGAGTACGCCCAGAGATGGCGTGAGCTGGCAGCTCAAATCACTCCACCGTTGGAAGAGAAAGAGATGACCAAGATTTTTCTGAAAACTCTTGGTTCATTTTACTATGAACGAATGGTGGCAAGCGCTCCCTCTGATTTCACCGAGATGGTGAACATGGGGATGCGTCTTGAAGAAGGTGTCCGCGAAGGACGGTTAGCCAAAGATGATGGTTCTTCCTCTAAGCGATATGGAGCGTTTAAGAGGAAAGAAGGCGAAGCGCATGCTGTGCAGTCTCAGCCGAAGCATAGAAGATCCTCTGTTCAGAGGAAGCCTGCACGACATTCCGGACATCAGCACCAGGTGGCTCATGTAGCGCCTGTATTCAAAGATAATGCTCAGCAGTATCAGCATCAACAGCAATATCAGCAACCGCAGTACCAACAACAACAGCAGCGTCCACAGCAACAGGCTTACCAGCCTCGTGGAAGTACAACCAATCAAGCTAACATGAATTATGATAGGAAGAGGGTCAGCTTCGATCCAATTCCTATGACATATGCAGAGCTTTATCCCTCCTTGTTGGAGAGGAAATTGGTTTCTCCCAAGGATCCTACTGCTATTCCTGCAAACCCGCAATGGTGGTACAAACCAGACCAGCATTGTATCTACCATTCCGGTGCTCCGGGCCACAATGTAGAAAACTGTTTCCCGTTGAAGAATAAGGTGCAAGACCTTATGAGAAGCGGAATTCTGAGTTTTGAAGACTCAAACCCGAACGTCACCAGGAACCCATTGCCTTCGCATGGGAAGTCTGTGAACATGATTCAGGAATGCCTTGGGAAGTACAAGGTTAAGTACGTCAGCCACATCAGGCAGTCGTTGGTTGATTTACATAAGATGCTGTGCCAGTACAGCTATTTGGATCATAACCACGACAAGTGCCGCGTCTGTTCGGTCAATCGCTTGGGTTGCGACCAGGTCCGCCGTGAACTTCAGAAGATGTTGAATGAAGGTACCATTGAGATTCTCCAGAATCGCAATGTTGATATAGTCGAACCTGAAGTGAATGTCATCTCGCCAGTGTTCAAGCTACCCGAGCCCGTTGTTATTCGCTACAACAGCAACAAGTCGAAGACTTCACCTTCTTTGATCATCAAACCAGCAGGCCCTGTGCCTTATACATCTGATCGAGCTGTGCCATTCCGGTACAATCCTGTTGCCGTCCAGGATGGAGTCGAAGTACCTTTGCCTTCCACTTCTGTGACCACTGTTGCTGATATCAGTGGATTGACCCGAAGCGGTCGTGTATTTTCTGCGCCTCCGAAGGCTACTGTTTCTGATACTGTTGAGCGCCCTGTGGGAACCGCTGTGAATGTTCAGAATTCGGCACTTGATGTTGCCAAACCCTCCTCATCTGTACAAAAGACTCCTGTTTCTTCAGTTGGCCCAAGCGGCATTGTTGATGAAGAATCTGATGAGATGCTGAGGCTCATCAGAAAGAGTGAGTACAATATTGTAGACCAGCTTCTACACACGCCCTCCAAGATTTCTATTCTTTCTTTACTGCTGAATTCAGAGCCTCATAGGGAGTCTCTGCAGAAAGTCTTGGATTTGGCGTACGTTGATCACGACGTCACCCTGGAACAATTTGATAGTATTGTTGCAAACATTACCGCTTGCAACACTCTGAGCTTTTGTGACGCTGATCTCCCTGAGGAGGGAAGAGACCACAACATGGCTTTACACATCTCTATGAATTGCAAATCTGATGCAATGTCCAATGTGTTGGTGGACACTGGATCTTCTCTTAATGTATTGCCAAAATCCACACTCTCTCGTCTGTCATATCAAGGTCCTCCTATGAGGCAGAGTGGGGTTGTTGTGAAAGCTTTTGATGGGTCGCGCAAGACCGTGATTGGGGAAGTTGATCTCCCAATCAAGATAGGACCAAGCGATTTCCAAGTTACTTTCCAAGTAATGGATATCCACCCATCATACAGCTGTCTCTTAGGCAGACCATGGATTCACGAGGCTGGCGCCGTGACATCCACCCTACACCAGAAGCTGAAGTTTGTGAAAAACAAGAAATTGGTTGTAGTAGGGGGAGAAAAGGCTCTCCTGGTTAGCCATCTGTCTTCTTTCTCGTACATTGACGCAGAGGATGAAGTTGGAACTCAGTTTCAAGCTTTATCTATTGATGAACCAATCGAGAAGAAGTCTCCTTCATTCACTTCCTACCGAGATGCGAAGCTGGCCATTGAATGTGGTGCAGTTGCTGGATTAGGGAAAGTGCTTGAACTTGAAGATAACCGATCCGGGCTGGCATTGGCTATGGTTCTGGGGCATGCAATGAGCAAGGTTTGTTCACGAGTGGAGGATTCATCCATGCTGATCAACCTGCAGAAGAGGAAGCTGCCGCTATCATTGAAGAAGAAGATGCAGAAGACTTGAACAATTTTGTTATTCCTGGTGGTGTCTGCCACAATTGGGTCGCTGTGGATGTTCCTACAGTTATCCATAGATCAGAGTAAATTGTTCACTTTGTTTAAAACCCTTCTCCCATGCCAAAAGGAGAAGTGATGACATTGCTGGCAAAGCATATATACAATGATATTTTCATTCAATTTTTGCATTGTTAAACATTTGTTTTTCCTTTGTTTTCACTTTTTGCTTTTCTTTATGAAATCAGTGATCACAAAAAACCATAAAAACAAAAGCAATAAAAGCAAACATTTTTCATCTGCATAATGATTTGCTTGTCTAAATTCTGAAGTTTTTCTTAACCAAAATCATTATGCAGGTTGATCCTAAAACCCATTGAACATAATGATCCAACGCCATCTCCCAATTTTGAATTCCCTGTATTTGAGGCAGAGGAAGATGACGTTGAAGAGATTCCTGATGAGATCACCCGTCTCCTTGAGCACGAAGAGAAGATCATTCAGCCGCATCTCGAAGACTTGGAAACAGTCAACTTGGGGTCTGAGGATTGTGTTCGCCTGGTGAAGATTGGGGCACTTCTTGAAGAGTCTGTTAAGGAAGATTTGATCAGCTTGCTACGAGAATATTCAGATATCTTTGCTTGGTCCTATGAAGACATGCCGGGTTTAGATACAGATATTGTGCAACATTTCCTGCCTTTGAAGCCTGAGTGCGTGCCTGTGAAGCAGAAGCTCAGAAGAACTCATCCAGATATGGCAGTGAAGATCAAAGAGGAAGTTCAGAAGCAAATTGATGCGGGGTTTCTGGTGACTTCGACATATCCTCAATGGGTGGCCAATATTGTGCCTGTTCCTAAGAAGGACGGAAAAGTTCGTATGTGCGTTGACTACAGAGATTTGAATAAAAGCTAGCCCGAAAGACGATTTTCCTCTACCACACATTGACATGTTGGTAGACAATACAGCTAAGTTCAAAGTCTTTTCCTTTATGGACGGATTTTCCGGATATAATCAAATCAAGATGGCACCAGAGGATATGGAGAAGACAACATTCATCACACCTTGGGGAACATTCTGTTATCGAGTGATGCCCTTCGGTTTGAAGAACGCCGGAGCCACGTATCAACGAGCTATGACTACCTTGTTCCATGACATGATGCACAAGGAGATAGAAGTCTATGTTGATGATATGATTGCTAAGTCCCGAACGGAAGTTGAGCATATTGAGCATTTGTTGAAGCTTTTCCAGCGTTTGAGGAAGTTCAAGCTTCGTCTGAATCCGAACAAATGTACTTTTGGAGTCCGTTCCGGCAAGTTGTTGGGTTTTGTGGTAAGTGAAAGAGGTATTGAGGTTGATCCTGCAAAGGTCAAAGCAATACAAGAGATGCCCGCACCCAAAACTGAGAAGCAAGTTCGAGGTTTTCTTGGCCGCTTGAATTACATTTCCAGATTTATATCCCACATGACTGCCACATGTGCGCCGATATTCAAGCTCCTCCGGAAAGATCAGTCTCATGATTGGACCGAGGATTGCCAGAAAGCTTTCGACAGTATCAAAGATTATCTGTCCGAACCTCCGATTTTGTCTCCGCCTATGGAAGGAAGACCTCTGATTATGTACTTAACAGTTCTTGAAGACTCAATGGGTTGTGTACTCGGTCAACAAGATGAATCAGGGAAGAAGGAGTTTGCTATCTACTACCTCAGTAAGAAGTTTACTGATTGTGAGTCTCGGTACTCTACGCTTGAGAAGACGTGCTGTGCTTTAGCTTGGGCTGCTAAGCGTTTGCGCCAGTACATGATAAATCATACAACTTGGTTGATATCCAGAATGGATCCAATTAAGTATATCTTCGAGAAGCCTGCTTTAACTGGGAGGATTGCCCGTTGGCAGATGTTGTTGTCTGAGTATGATATTGAGTATCGAGCTCAGAAAGCTATCAAAGGTAGTATCTTGGCTGACCATCTAGCGCACCAGCCAATTGAAGATCATCAGTCTGTTCAGTATGACTTCCCGGACGAAGAAATTCTGTATTTGAAGATGAAGGATTGCGATGAGCCTACACTTGATGAAGGTCCAGAACCTGGTTCCAGATGGACGATGGTGTTTGATGGCGCTGTTAATCAATATGGGAATGGAATTGGGGCAGTGATCATTACTCCTCAAGGTTCACACATTCCGTTTACAGCAAGGCTAACTTTCAAATGCACGAATAATATGGCGGAGTATGAAGCCTGTATTATGGGACTGGAAGAATGCATTGACTTGAGGATCAAGTATCTTGATGTCTATGGTGATTCAGCTTTAGTTGTCAATCAGATCAAAGGTGAATGGGAGACGAATCAGCCAGGTCTCATCCCATACAGAGATTATGCAAGGAGGATTTCAACTTTCTTTACAGAAGTTGAATTTCATCATATTCCTCGAGAGGACAATAGGATGGCAGATGCTCTTGCAACGCTTGCTTCCATGATAGTAGTCAGATGGTGGAATGATGTCCCCAATATTACTGTGATGCGCTTGGACAGACCCGCTCACATATTTGCAATTGAAGACGTGAAAGATGACAAGCCTTGGTATTTTGATATCAAGAATTTCCTCCAAAACCAGGTCTACCCGCCTGGAGCATCTGTGAAAGATAGGAAAACTTTGAGAAGGTTGTCAGGCAGTTTCTACCTCAGTGGTGAAGTGCTATACAAGAGAAATTTTGATATGGTTTTGCTCAGATGCGTGGATAGACACGAAGCAAACCTGTTGATGACTGAGGTCCATGAGGGTTCATTTGGTACTCATTCCAATGGACATGCCATGGCTAAGAAGATGTTGAGAGCAGGCTACTATTGGCTGACAATGGAGTCTGACTGTTGCAAATATGTGAAGAAATGTCACAAGTGTCAAATTTATGCGGATAAGATTCATATTCCTCCGACACTCCTGAACGTGATTTCATCACCATGGCCTTTCTCTATGTGGGGAATCGACATGATCGGCATGATTGAGCCGAAAGCGTCCAACGGACATCGGTTTATTCTCGTAGCAATTGATTACTTCACCAAATGGGTTGAAGCCGCTTCGTATGCGAATGTAACCAGACAGGTGGTTGTGAAGTTTATCAAGTACCAGCTGATTTGCCGTTATGGTGTGCCAGAAAGGATCATTACTGATAATGGATCCAATTTGAATAACAAGATGATGGATGAGTTGTGCGCTGAATTCAAGATTGCACACCATAATTCCTCTCCTTACAGACCTAAGATGAATGGGGCTGTTGAAGCTGCTAACAAGAATATCAAGAGAATTATCCAGAAAATGACTGTCACGTACAAAGATTGGCATGAGATGCTGCCATTTGCTTTGCATGGATATCGTACGTCTGTACGCACTTCAACAGGGGCAACCCCTTTCTCTCTTGTTTATGGCATGGAAGCCGTTCTCCCAGTAGAGGTGGAGATCCCATCAATGCGAGTATTGATGGAAGCCAAGTTGACTGATGCTGAATGGATTCAGAGTCGTTATGACCAACTGAATTTGATCGAAGAGAAGCGTTTAACTGCCATGTGCCATGGTCAGTTATATCAACAGAGAATGAAGAAAGCATTCGACAAGAAGGTCAAGCCTCGTGTGTTCCGAGAAGGTGACCTCGTGCTCAAGAAAGTTTTGTCTTTCGCGCCCGATTCCAGGGGCAAGTGGACTCCAAACTACGAGGGTCCATATGTTGTTAAGAGAGCCTTTTCAGGCGGTGCTTTGATGCTTACAACAATGGATGGGGAGGATTTCACTCGTCCTGTGAATTCAGATGCGGTCAAGAGATACTTTGCCTAAAAAAAAAAAGTATATGCAAATGAAAAAAGAATGAAAAACAGAATAGCTCGCTAAGTTGAAAACCCGAAAGGGCGGCTTAGGCAAAAATGAGCGTCTCGGTGGAGAACCCGCAAGGGTAATCCAGGCAAAAATTAGAGACTTGAAAAAAAGAAGAATATTTGCATCCCGCTAGATTGAGTACCTCACCCTGGGGCAATCTAGGCAAAATTAGGGATTTGGCAAGTAACTGCATCCTAACAAGACTTTCTGGTTTATCAGTCGTCATTTCGTCAGAAGATTCTCGATTCGTCGTCAACTGAAGCTTCGGATACATCGAGATTCAAATTGGTAGAGAAAGGATCATTATGTTCAATGTAGCCCTCTTCCAATATATATCACTGATTTCAAAATTTGTACAGATCTATGGAGTCTTGCCATTTGCAGGCTACCATTCTATCAAATCAATTTGAGCTTTTTATCCAATTATTTGCACTCGTATTTGTTTCAATTCAACAAATGTTTTGCATGTTTAAATTGATAAAATATCATTGTTTTAAACAAATCAAATTTTTCAAAATATATCATTTTTCAAACAAAGTGAACATTCACAAGATTGAAAGGATACTCAAGAATATCTCAGTGCTCTCCCGAGGGTGGCATGATTCCCGACAGGTAAGACATTTGTTCATATTCCTGGTTTGGTGGTATCTTCTTTCTTCAGATCTTTGTTGAGGTTGTTCCTCAAACAGAGTTGTTGTTGGGGTTGTTCCCCAGTATAGTCATAAGCAGAGTGTTGTTGAAGACTTCGTTTTCTCCAGCAGCAGTTTTCCCTAGCATGGGTGTTTCTTGTAGAAGTTTCGGCGGTTGATGTTTTGTCATCTTGGTGCCCCGTCACTTTCTTCAGTGGGTCGTATGCCCCAGACTTCATTTGTCTCCTCAACACAGTCGTGAGTATAACTATTGATTGATATTCTCCTCGGAGTCGCGAGTAGAGTTGTTATTTGATATCCCCATCGGATTTGCGAACAGAGTTGTTATCACTCTTCCCAGTGCAGTTGCCAGCGGATTTGTCTGTTTCCTCAGCATGATCGTTTTCTTTTTGAAGACTCGGTAAGTCAGTGGTTTGATACCCAGTACTTTACCTTTTCCCCGGCAAAGTCGTCTGCGGAATTGTGGCTATCTCTCCATCAGAGTTTTTCTCTTCAGCAGAGCAGGATTTATTTTCCTATTCGTTATTTGATTTGGGTTGACATCCCAGTATTTGCAACCATCTTTTCCTCTGCTTAGTCTGCAGATGGTTTGTTGTGGCAGTTTCGCCTGTTGAATACTCCTTCAATCCCCGGTATGGTCGGATGATGGCTCTAGCCTCCAGAGAACGGATTAATTTCCTGACCATTTGTGATCCCCAGTAGAGCGGCTTATATTGCAGAATCTACTTGTCGTGATCAGTTTACTTTGTATATTCTCCCCAAGTGGAGCGGTTCGTTGCAAAGCCACTTGTTTGATCTGTCCTCCCTCAGTGGCTTGTCCCCCAAAGAGAGTAGCCGACAGTTTTCCCCAATAGAGTTGCTTATGCAGTTAGATTCTATTTGGATGATATCATTCTCCCTCAGTGGGTTGTTCCCCAGCGGAGTTTTGTGGAGTTGCTTCTACAGCAGTTCGTGCTTATGCCCTTTTTGTTTCTCAGTTGACACTGGGATCCCCTGCAGATATCTTGGGTTTTCTCTTGTTCCCCTACAGATTCGTCTTGGTGGCTGTTTTGCCCGTTGTGACTTTCTGTACCCTGATGGGGTCGTTTCCTGATATTTCTGATCCTCTGCTTCTTCAGCAGTACCCGCAGATCTTTGCTTTACAGCATGTAGATCTCCGCAGATTGGCTCTCCAGCTGGTTTTTTCCCCTGGAAGTATAATACCGGGCGTTTAGTTCCTGAACCTGGTTGTGTTAGAATTGTCTGTTTTGTCAGCATTCATCAAACATAAATCACGCATATTCATGCATTATTCATAAACATTCAGATATTCATGTCGCATTTCTTGCCATATATCTTTTGTCGTGTTTCCTGCTATGGTGATATAGATCTCTTTACAGATCTCCCCAAGCAGATGTCGGGTGTTATAAATCTCTCCATATAGAGTCAGCCCATAAGCAGAAAATGTTGTCTTTCCTTCTGCAGTTCCCCACTGAGATATACCCTCGTGGATGACGGTTTCTTCCGTTTCCTCCCAACACATATATTGGGATGGATTTTCCTATTTGAGTTACATCCTCATTAGGACGTGTCTTTATTCAGTCTGTCTTTTCGGATTATTCCCGAATCGGCTATTTGTCAAATGTCTTGTGCTTCCCAGTGGGTTGTTCCCCAGCGGAATGTTTTTGGGCCTCTACCCTCTAACCGGTAGTTGTAAGTCCTATCTTTCCTGGCTTTCTTAACAGAATTTGTGGTTATACACCTTTTATTCTCCAGCCAGAGTTTTGGTTTTCTACCTACTACCCGGTAGTTGTAAATCCTATTTTCCTGCTCTTCAGCAGTTTGTGGTTTGTTATCAACCCTATTTTTGTTTCCCGTGCGGATTTGTGATTTGTTCTATCCCCACGCGGAGTTGTTGGTCTTCTACCCCGTATTCGGTAGATGTAAACCCTAATTTTGTTGGTTATCTTCATCTAGTATTTGATGTTGATTTTCCTTTGCTTGTATAAGTTGCTCAGATCAGCACTTATATCCTCAGCAAGTCTTTTGTGGATAATTGCCGTATGCTAGCAATTTTATCCCCAGTGGATCCTTTCACCGTTTGCTCGTGATTTGTTCCCCGGATCATTGGTTGTACACCAATGCATCCCCAGCTAGTCCCTGTGGATAATTGCCGGATGCTTGCAATTTATCCTCAGCAGATCGCCTTTCATTTACCCTTTTGTTGGTAACGTCTGTTGCTCCTTTTGATTGGTTATCATTATATACCTAATTTGGTATCCCGGTGCCTTTCTTTTCGGTTGATTTATCCTTTATTAACCCAGTAACCGGTTGTGGATAATCTTCCATGCGAGTATATTATTCACGGTCTGCCGGTAATGAATAATATATCTCATGCGCTCTTTAGTTGGAATCCTTTGTTGATTTTCCCCAACTGAGCAAGATTCGTATTCTTTGCAGAATCGAATATCCATCCTTTAACCAGTTTGTGTTTTGGATGATGAGTGTTTTGGAAGTGAAATCCAATTCACGTTTTCGGTAAATCACCTATTATATACCCAGTAACCGGTATCTCTGGTGTTTCTTACCATGCGAGTTTATTATCTACGTTCTGACGGTAATAGATAATATATCTCATGCGAGTATCTTATCCACGGTCTGCCGGTAATGGATATTATATCTCATGCACTCTTTGGGTTTGTGTCCCCAGTTGAGTAAGATTCGTTTTCCCGTTGTGGATTCGAATGACCATCCTGTAAGTCGATTTGCTTTTTCAAGCCCTCCTTTCGGATGATGAGTGTTTTGGAAGTGAAATCCAATTCACGTTTTCGGTAGATCACCTATTATATACCCAGTAACCGGTATCCCTGGTGTTTCTTACCATGCGAGTGTATTATTCACGGTCTGCCGGTAATGAATAATATGTCTCATGCGCTCTTTGGTTGGAGTCCTTTGTTGATCTTCCCCAGTCGAGTAAGATTCGCATTCCTTGTGGAATCGAATGTCCATCCTTTAAACAAGTCTGCTGTTCTAGCTTTCTTCAGGATGATGAGTGTTTTGGAAGTGAAAACCAATTCACGTCTTCGGATCTTATCCTATAAACAACCCAGTAACCGGTTCAGGATAATTTTCCTTTCGAGTATATTATTCACGGTCTGCCGGTAATGAATAATATGTCTCATGCACTCTTGGATTAATCTTTTGATTGTTTTCCCCTCAGAGTAAGATTCGTATTCTTTGTAGAATCGAATATCCATCCTTTTAAACAAGTTTGCTTTCGCTCTCTTCAGGATGATGAGTGTTTTGGAAGTGAAATCCAATTCACGCTTTGGTCGGTCACCTATTATATACCCAGTAACCGGTATCCTTGGTGTTCCCTCCTTTCTGCTCCCTATTATGACCTCGGTCCCCCTGTGGAGTCAGATCTTCCTGAGTTTGTTACCCTTATACCGATAACATCTCATTTTCTTTGGTGCTTCCTCAGTGAAGTTTTCTTTTTGCTTCTCCCCAGGAGTCAGCTTGTGTCTCTCCAATGGATTTATTTTCCTTTGGAAATCTTTTCCCCAGTGTGAGTCCTTCACTCCCCAGTGAGTTCTCCAGTCTGTTTTCTGTTATTTCCCTAATCAGAGTCGTGTCTTGTTCACGCTGTGTCAGTTTTGTTTATTCCCAACTAGAATCTTGTAGAGTCTCTGTTCCTGGTGAGTGTGTTACTCCGGTGGATCGTCTTTTCTTCTGTGTGAATCATATTCCCCACAGAATTTGTGTCTTTTGCATGCATACATTTGCATCATGAGGTCTCTTAGGGACCAAAATTTGTCTCATTACTGTTATTTAAGCCCATTCTACCGCGTCGAGACGAAGATTTCTAAACTTCACTTCTCCGGCTAGAATGACCTTAAATAGGGGCATCTGTAAGACCCCAATTTTGGCCCTAAGATCCCTCATGGCCCATAGCATATCATATCATGGCCTCAGGGATCATTGCATGCCTTAGCTTCCCTCCTAGTGGGTGGGTTGCCTTGTGGGCTGATTCTTGATCACCAAGCATGCCTTGCATTTGTATATCTTTGCTTTTCATATGTTTACTAACCCAAAAAGTACAAAAATATTTTCAGTCTAACCTTGTTGCTTGCAGTTGAAGCAATCATCAGCAATTAGGTCAAAGACAGTCAGCAGTCAGTCAAAGCAGTGGATGGTGGCCATTCTTGCAGAATTTTGGCACCATGATCAATAATCAAAGGTTCATATAACTTGGGACATCATTTGAAGTCAAGTTCTCAAGGAATTAGGGTTTGGAATTCATCAGAAGTGCTCCAGTCACCCAAAACCATAGAAAAGTCAACAGAAAGTCAAACTTGGTCAACTGTGGATTTAATCAGTGATTTGATGGATGGAATTGATTTGAAGGAGCTCATCCATGTCTATACAAGCCTCATATATCATGCCAAACCTCATCATGGAAGAAAATCAAGTCAAACAGAAAATTTCCCAAAATAGAAAGTGGACCTGTAATTTCAACTGCCAAAAATGGAAACTTCTTGATCTTAAACTTACATCATGATACAAGCTTCAAATGAATTTTTGCCCAACATGAAAGTTGAAGATCTTGTTCTCCCATTTTCAAAAAGTCCAAGAACACCCAAATCCCATGGATGGTTTGCAAGATATGATCATTTCATTTTCACAAATTTATGAACTTCAACAAGCCATATCTCATGAACCATAAGGCCAAATTTGGTGGGATTTTTTCCTACAAACCACATTTCTTCTCCTCTTTCCAAAAATATAAATTTCATGAACCAAAACCTTGCCAATCAAAATGGCATTTTTTGACTTGTTTCATTTAAAATTCAAGTTTGACTCAAGTTTGACTTTTTGATTTAAACATTTTTGACACAATTGGCCATTTGGGACTTGTTCTAAATGATGTTTGCAACATGTTCCAAACCTAAATTTGTGCTCATGCTGCTATTATACCTCTCCCATGTGCATATTTTGGAAATTAGCAAATAGTGCATTTTTGGTTCATTCAAGTGAAACAAGTTAACCACTCCATCAGCAAACTTAAAACAGCAAATATGATGGTCATTTGCAGCCTGTTTACAAGCCCAATTCGTGTACAACACCACACCTCCACTTCCATATTTTCCAAACTTAGCAAAATGGCAAATGGTCCTCATTAAGTTAAACAAGCTTAGCATGTGATTAAGGGACCTTAAACAGCAAATATAAGTGAACTTTCTGTCACTTCTAAACCCTAGCCACAGCCTTTGCGCAGTAGAATTTCTCACTCTCTCACTTTTGCATTTTGACTTTTTTTGCAAATTCTGTCAAAAACTTCAAAAGACCTCAAGCTACTTTTGGTTGTTCCATCATCCATCATCAATATTGAGCTTGTTCCAACCATCAAATCACAACTGGACATCCATTTTCTAACTCTGTTTTTCGAAGGACCAGTCATGGTGAAATCGAGATTTGGAAGTTTCAAGCAAGTTTGAGTTAAAGTTCTTCAAGGTTTCTTCATTCCAAAGCATAGTGGACCTCTGTTTGAGCTGGAAGCATACAAACAACCACTGTTCCTTGATTTTCTTCACAGCCAAGTAAGATTTCGACTATCCTTTCTCACCGAACCATGCCATGTTTAACGTAGAGCCTAGCATGCTGATTGCAATGAAGTTTGTCTCATGTAATTTGGTTGACTAGTTTGCAAGAAATCTGAAAAAAATAAGATGGATAATCATTTGCATTTTTGCTCGAATCTCTTACCACAGTTTGTTTCCATGAAAACTAAGTTTGGATTTGTATTGTATATGCTCTAATGGTCCTGTTGGTATGCCATTTATTCATTTCTGAAACTTTTCATTCATGAGCAAAGTTTGATGTTCATATTTCTTCTGCTCGATTCATGCATATGACTGTGTTTTGTGGAAAATCAATGTTGGATTGTTGTTCACCTTGCCTTGCTGATCATGCCTATGTATTTATTTGGGATTTCTGGAAAATTTCATCAAGCACGATTTTGTAGATGATGAATGTTGTTACTGTATGTTTAAAAACCCTAAGTTGCCCAGAAAAGTGAATGGTGATTGGCTGCTGTTGCTCATTGTACTGTTCCATTGGCCATCAGCCAATTAAAACATTTCGTGGCCATAGCCTGTACGCAGTCGTTTTGTTAAGTGAGGCGCACAATTACAAGTGTGCCACTCGGTCAACCATGTTTGACCTTCCCTTCATGTTATTTGTTCATGTTTGGTTCCAATTGTACCTCAACTTCCAAAAATCATTTCTAATTCATTTCAACTCCAAAAATCATGGGATTTTTTGTATCTTGATCATGAAAATGTCTAGTTTTTTACCTTTATTTTTCCAGATTTTTCTGATCAATGAATTTTAATTGGCCTTAGGGTTTATGTAAAGTGACCAAAAATGATACATATTGCCAAAACCCTTGTGAAATGATGAGTTTGTATCCATTGGTTCTGAAAATTTTTGTGGTTAAACTAGACTCATTCATCTTTGTTTTGATGTAGAGTTTGTGCATTTATCATTTGTGGTTTGCTAGATACAAATTTTGAAGTAAGGTGTGACAATTTGTGTCACACCAATGTTATGCAAATTCATGATTTTTGTTCACATGCTTCCTGGCTTCCAAATAACTTGAAATTTTGCATGAATGTTCTCTCATATGTCTAGTTTGTGCATGAATTTTCTTGGATTTAATGATGCCATTTTCCATTTAATTGTGAATTTTCTTCCCTGCCTAGTCAAATGTTGACTTTTTGTGCTACACATTGCCATTTCATTTGGGAAATCCTCATGCCTTATCATATGATCATGAAATTTTGCATGTGCATACTAGACATCTTGAGCTTTGCATTGGTGTTAATCTCATTCATTTCTAATCTGTTTTCATTTTGTTATGATTTTTTGAAGATGACACATGTTTTGTTGACTTCTTGGTGCATACTTGAAAATGTGTTGACTTCCTGATTTTATTTGACTATCTTCCCATGATCCAATTGAGCTGAAATTTCATATGCATGCTATGTTATGGATTTTGTTTGAGTGTGAATTATTTCATGATTTTTGGAATTGATTATGTTTGCTTTTGAGCTTGGTCTTGCTGTTGACCTTTTGTGTGCTCCCTCTTGCCATGTTTTGACTTCTTTGGTCTATAAAATGACAATGATACATGATTTGATTGTGAATCCAATTGAGGTAGCTTCTTAAATGTTTGAACATGAATTGGGTTGACTTTTCTTTGCTGTTTTGACCTTTTCTTTCATCTTTGACTCTAGGCTAGTCCTAGTGGTCTTTTGAGCTTACAATTGAGTTAATGTTTCAGGTTAAGCACCAATGCCTCAAAGATCATTCAAATTTGATTGAGTTGGATTATATATATCATATGCTAACCCTTGTTTTGTAGGTGTGACTCATATAGTTGAGTCTTGTGCTTTGCACATTGGTCCCTCTGTGGTTGACTATTGTTTATCCATTCCTTTTGTTTTAAACTGTTGAACTATTTACTAATTGGTTTGACTTTTTCAGGTACTTTAGTTGCTTAAGTTCTTTGAACTTGCTTTGCTTTGCTATTTAGCAATTTGCTTTGAGGTATAATTACCTCTTTCTTCATGTAGTCTGGAGACCCGGCCTGTTATTTGGCCGGGCAAACTGTCTGAAGTCCTCCTTAAGAGGCAATGTTTGTGTGTGTTTAAAATTGTCCCAAGCAGGAAAAGTCCTTCAAGTAAGGCAATTGGTAGATCAAAGGGATAAGTAGCCTATCCCCTACTATTCAGTGAGTCCTCTCCTTGCTCCCATTACATGGTTGTAGCATTGAGATAAAAACCCAAGATCTATTGAGTCAATATGTGGAGAGAGTTCCTACTTTCTGAACTCCCACACTTTCTGAAATGCTCTCCCTGATCAGGGATAAGAGCAATGAGGCACACCCCTCATCTCCTTTCATCTGCTTCACCTTAGCCTCTCAATGGCAAGGTTAAGAGCAAATCTTTGACCCTATTCCAGTTGGCCTCAGTGCCTAACCCTCTTGTATGAGCCTCCTTGTTTGGATATAGAGTGTGCTGATTGATTCTCATTGATTGCTTGATTGCTTCATATACACATGTTTGCTTGCATGCTTTGTGCATCATCATCATTAATTGCTCATTAATGCATAATCATCTCATTTGTCTTTATGACTTATCATTGCTGTTTACCCATTGAGGACAATTGTAAGTCCATTTCTTTGGCCTTTGCTCCTATGATATGGAAGTAAGTATAAGACCATCACCTTGGCCACTCATCTTATCTTTGCCTGATGCATTTATTTGATTGTATGTGAGGAAGCAGTTATAAGTCCCTGTAAGTTGGCATCTGCTTTCCTGTGATCATAATTTGATCTGTTTGATTTGTATGTGAGGATGCAGTTATAAGTCCCTGTAAGTTGGCATCTGCTTTTCCTGTGATCATAATTTGATCTGTTTGATTTGTATGTGAGGATGCAATTGTAAGTCCCTGTAAGTTGGCATTTGCTTTCCTATGATCATGTGTTGCTTCTGTTCTTGTATGTGAGGATACAATTATAAGTCCCTGTAAGTTGGCATTTGTATTCCTAGGACCATACTGTGGAGGTTAGAGTAAGCCCAGACAGATTGGCATCTGACATCCATGTTTTGTTTTTCTTTGTTTATGTGAGGTTGCAACTGTAAGTCCCTGCTAGTTGGCATTTGCTTTCCTATGATCATAGATTGGATATTGGTATAAGTCCAGACAGATTGGCATCCGGTATCCAAGTTTCATTTTGTTTTAGGAGATTAGTGTAAGTCCATTGAGTGGCCTCTGATATCCAGTTTTGTTTTTAGGAGACTGGCGTAAATCCATCTATTGGTATCCGGTATCCGCCTTTTATTTCTTTGTTTGAGGAGATCAGTGTAAGACCATTGAGTGGCATCTGACATCCAGTTTTATTTTAGGAGATTGGTATAAGCCCAGTGATTGGCATCCGATATCCGCTTTTGTTGACTTTCTTGTTTGTTTATTATTATCCATTGCTATTCCAAAGGACACACTTGGATCATCCTCTATATGATCTCAAGAAGTGAACCTTCTAAGAAGTTTTACAATCCATTTCCATCCATTCATTCTCATTATGTCCTAAACCTTTTCACATTACTTTCAAACTTGACATTAGATATTGTGCAAACATCTTCATGTTTTCAAAACTAAAAACCTGGACCCCAAGTCCTTGACTTTTTTCAAACTCCATTTTCATAATACTTCTTTCAAATCAATCTTAATCATACTTTGACTTCACTTTCATAATCACAATCAATTAACTTCACTCATTCAATTGTTTTGGCTTTGTCCATTGTTAATCTTTTCATGCATTAGCCCTAGGTTTCAATTATCATTGTGGTTGATGTAAATCTTGCCTATCCTTAGTGAGTCGACAGTAAGACTTCCGTACTGAAAACAGGGCTAACCCCTCTAGTACGTCGAAGCTATCCTCGCATGGTGGATGTTGGTCTTGGTCGAGTTTTCTCCCATTGATAATGAAAAGCCTCAGTGCTTGTGTTTTAAATTGAATCCACCAACTTTTGGAAATCTTTTAGCCGAACTACGGCGTTTTGATCCTTACCTTTGATGGAAGGTACGTAGGCAGCGGGTTCATCCGTTCGAACACAATAACACAAAAATAACTAACTTGTACATTCTTTTCTCATCATCCCAATCATGTTTGCACAATCTTTATGTCATAACAAATAATAATTTAGTACAACAAGTGTGAAAAGGGCTCCCTAGGAGTACCTAGGACGTAGTGGGTGCCTAACACCTTCCCATTGCGTAATTTACCCCTTACCCAGACTCTCTGATCTTTTTATTAGTTTTCTACGTGTAAAACTTCTTAGGCTTTTGTTCGCTTTTTAGCCAGTCCTTTGGATAAATAAAAGTGCGGTGGCGACTCGAAATTTCATTGTATGCTTTGCTTATGGTTTAATCGATAAATCATATAGCGACGAATACCCCGCTACAGGCGCTACCAATTTGAAAGAAAATTGGTTTTGAAAATTTGTTTTAAATGCGGAAGCGGCCGAGGAAAATTTTAGTCTAAACGAACCGTTATTGGAAAACCGGATATGCGTTAAGCTAATGGATTAGAGATAAAATGAAATACTAATCACTACACTATTTGCACACTCAATTGATATATTTCACTAACTAGCAAGCCTAGTTCCAATGATCCAAAATGCCAAATTAAACAGAGTGCAAACTTAAGACAACTTTGGCTTATGCAAATTTACAAACACTTGGTGTGCATACACTCCAAGAGATATTTGAGTTGAGTAAGTAATTCAAATTTATCTAGTACAATAAACTATTGTACTTTGTATTCAAACAACAGTTTCAATTTCTTACTCAACTTATATCAACGTTTGGTAAAATTGCTTAAACTAAAATCACTTAATTTTTTAAGCTGAAAAGCACTTATGCAGAAAATTAAAGAAGACAGAGATTTGATGAGGCAGTTCCCCCGCCGTCCTCGCTTCGGGGTACGTCTGCCCTCAATTCTAAAACTAGAATTGAGATGATTAATTAGATATCACCTGTGAAATTTAATCGTTTATACAAGGATTGCAAAGCATGTAAACAACAGAACTTCCAATATGTTGAACGATGCTTCCTATCCTTGCTCCTTGATTCAAGATGAATCAAGACCTTCGATAGTTAATGCTAGACCTCCGATTCCAGCCCCTTTGTTGAAGAATCTTCCGTTCTTCAAACCCTCGGCCCGGCTGATCTCAAACACAACGAGTCGAACCCGAATCCTTCAATTCAATGCCACCGAATCCGCTACTAGACTGATGAAGACTTTCCTCTTCTCAATCACCTTCGCTCGGATGAATATTGATGAAGCGATTCGTGCAAAAACCCCCAAACACAAACCCGTATTGGAGGACAAAACCCTAATGGTTTTATTCAAGAAAGAACCTGCCACAAGCTTCAACCCGAACTGGATTCTTCGATCACAGCTTCGAACCTTATCACCTATAATCGATCACTAACCACATCAAAAGTAATTGTTTGCAGATGATGAGTTATGAAATGTTGAAGATGAAGATGATGAGTCTTGGACACCTTTTTCACTCTTTCTTGTTTCCTTGAACACTTGAACTCAAATTAGCAAATGTTGGTTAATAAAAGTGTTTTAACTTCTATATATAGTAACAGACAAAACCATTTAAAAATAACAGAATTTCAAACATTGGAAATAACTCAGAAAACTGAGTTTACGCACAAGCGGTCGACCATAGGTCGGCGTGCGCTGAGCCGTGCGTGATGCGCCGACCCCTATGGTCGACCCATGGTTCTATGCGCTGACCCAGGGTTAGTTCATTATGCCATACGCTGACTTCTGGTCGACGCAAGGAGTTTTTGCGCTGACCCGTGAGTTATGCGCCGACCCTTATGGTCGATGCAAAGGAGCATGCGCTGACCAATCTCAGTTCTGCTGAGCTTTGCGCTGACCCGTGAGCTTTGAGCTGACCCCTATGGTCGACTCAAGGCCTTCAAATCTGCATAAAACTGTGTTTTGTGATTTTCATGCATTTCGTCATGATTACACTTTGTCCACATATGTTTTTGATCATTATAATAGGTTTAGACAAACGTAGAAAAGGATATAGTGGATAATGTGTTTCATTTGTTCGTAGACGTGCATGATGGTCTTTTGTCATCATCGAAACTTGCGATCGTATGTTGTCTGACTCTTTGTCTTTACATACTCCCCCTTTTTGATGATGACAACCTGTATAATTCAGCATGACGAACAGCATGCGATATTGACACATTTTCCACACTCCCCCTTTCTTTTGTAATCTAAGGCTATCTGCAGAAAGCTACTGTTGGTTGTGGGCATTTTTGTCTGCCTGCTTTGTGCACCTTTCTCCCCCTTGACAACATCAAAAAGAGAGACAGAGTGATTTTTCAAAATATCAAGGAAATTTCACAGGAAATAACATAAACATATAATAGTAACATGAGATTTTGCAGAGAGAGAAAGAGAGGAACAGTATCACCTCAATGCCAGAGTGACTTAGTGAACGGTAGACTTGTGCTTACAACAACATAGTTTGGTTAGAGGTACAAGATTAAAGTCTTATATGTAATAAGGTAAAACAGCAGATTACAGTCCCCGTTCCGAAATATCGAGAATGCCAAGTTCTCGGCGGATATGAAAGAAAGGTTCAGTGGCTAGCGGCTTTGTGAAAATGTCCGCTAGTTGATTTTCAGTATTGACATGTTCAAACACGATGTCACCTTTCTCTACATGATCCCGAAGAAAGTGGTGTCGTATTTCGATATGTTTGGTGCGAGAATGTAGCACAGGATTCTTGGTTAGGTTAATGGCACTTGTATTGTCACAAAAAATGGGAATACGTCCAAGTTTGAGGTTAAAATCCAATAGTTGTTGCTTAATCCATAGGATTTGGGCATAACAACCACCGGCGGCAACGTATTCCGCTTCGGCGGTTGACAAAGCAACAGAAACCTGTTTCTTGCTATGCCAACTGACCAAAGAGTTTGAAAATAAGTGACAAGTGCCACTGGTGCTCTTCCTATCCGATTTGCAACCGGCAAAGTCGGAATCAGAAAAACCTACCAATGAACAATCATTACCTTTGGAATACCATAGTCCATACTTCGGATGTACCGGATAGGTATACGAAGTATTCGTTTGACGGCTTTTAAATGGGATTCCTTGGGACATGATTGATATCTTGCGCACATGCATACGCTAAACATAATATCGGGACGAGAAGCAGTAAGATAAAGGAGTGAACCAATCATACCTCTATACCGTTTTACATCTACTTCCTTACCGTCTTCATCTTTGTTCAAGTTTGTACACGTAGGCATGGGGGTGTCTATGGCCTTAGCTTTTGCCATGTCAAATCTCTTGATAAGGTCCAAACAGTACTTTGTCTGGCTCACGAAAGTTCCTTCTTTGAGCTGTTTGATTTGCAGACCGAGAAAGTATGTGAGCTCCCCCATCATACTCATCTCGAATTCGCCCTGCATAAGGTCAGAAAACTCTCTCACAAGATTCATGTTAGTAGATCCAAATATGATATCATCTACATAAATTTGCACTAATATCAAGTTGCTTTCCTTGACGTTTAATGAAGAGGGTTGTGTCAACCTTTCCTCTTGAGTATTTTTGATCGAGTAAGAATTTGCTTAGCCTCTCATACCAAGCTCTAGGAGCTTGTTTGAGGCCATACAAGCTCTTTTTAGTTTATAGACATGATCAGGATACTCATGGGATTCGAAACCCGGAGGTTGTGCGACATAAACCTCTTCATTTATGTGACCGTTAAGGAATGCACTCTTGACATCCATTTGGAATAGCTTAAAGTCTTTTGCACATGCGAAAGCAAGGAGAAGGCGTATAGCCTCGAGTCGGGCAACCGGCGCATAAGTTTTCTCATAGTCGATGCCTTCCTCTTGGTTATACCCTTGCGCGAATAAACGCGCCTTATTACGGGTTATTACCCCGTTTTCGTCCAGCTTGTTCCTAAACACCCATCGGGTGCCGATTACTCGATGATCTCGCGGAGGAGGGACAAGGTCCCAAACCTCATTTCTGGTGAACTGATTAAGTTCCTCCTGCATTGATAAAAACCAGTGTTCATCGAGTAGGGCTTCTTTAGGGTTTTTAGGTTCCATCTGCGAAACGAAAGCGAAGTGATAACAGAAGTTACTTAGCTTAGATCGAGTTGTTACGCCCTTTGATATGTCCCCGAGAATGTTGTCTATTGGATGGTCTTTGGAAGACTTCCAAGCTTGAGGAAGATCATCGTTTGAAGGCGAATGAACTACCTCGGTTTCCTCATGGTGTACATCTTTGTCCTCCTCAATTTTGACTATGTCGGGTTGATCAATCCCCGGCTCGCCACCTTTGAGTATGTCTTCAGTAGATGTACCTGCACCATGTAAAACACTACCCTTTCCGACATTTCTCAGATTGGATTCATCAAAAGTGACATGTACAGACTCTTCTACAGTAAGTAATCGCTTGTTGTATATTCTATATGCTTTGCTAGATTGAGAGTATCCGAGGAAGATACCTTCGTCGGCTTTGGAATCGAATTTCCCTAAGTTTTCCTTTCCATTGTTCAATACGAAACATTTGCAACCAAAGACATGTAAGTGAGAAACATTTGGCTTTCGCCCTTTTAAAAGTTCATACGGTGTTTTGTTTAGAATGGGGCGAATGAGCACCCTATTCAAAACGTAACAAGCCGTACTAATGGCGTCAGCCCAAAAATATTTCGGTAAGCCACTTTCATTGATCATTGTTCTTCCCAATTCTTCCAAAATTCGATTTTTACGCTCCACAACCCCATTTTGTTGAGGAGTACGTGGAGCAGAGAAGTTATGATCAATACCATGGTTACCGCAATATTCTTCAAATAAGTGATTTTCAAATTCACCTCCATGATCGCTTCTAATTGCAACAATGTTTGTATTTAGTTTATTTTGGGAAAGCTTAGCAAATCGTTCAAAGGCGGCGAATGTGTCACTCTTACTTACTAAGAAAATAGTCCAACAAAATCGAGAAAAGTCGTCCACTATTACGAAACCATAATAGTTTCCTCCTAGACTTTTAATCCTAGATGGCCCAAATAAATCCATATGGAGAAGCTCGAGAGGTCTTGTTATTGAAACGATATTTTTGGATTTAAATGAGATCCTCGTTTGCTTCCCCTTTTGACAAGCATCACAAAGGTGATCCTTGGTGAACTTAATTTTGGGGAGACCTAGGACTAGATCTTTTGAGACTACTTTGTTGAGTAAGTCAAAGTTAACATGTGCTAAACGCCTATGCCATAACCATGAATCTTCACTCATTGTTACGAGGCATTTGTCACTTGTTAACGATACTTCATTTAAGTCAAGCATATAGACATTGTTCACACGAAGACCATTAAATATACTCTTCTTATCATCATTATGTACAATTTTGCAACAATATTTTGAAAACGATACATTGTATCCTTTGTCACATAATTGACTAATGCTAAGTAGATTGTGTTTAAGACCTTCGACAAGCAACACATCAGAAATAGTAGTAGAGGAGGGATTACCTACACTACCTTTACCAAGTATTGCTCCACGGTTGTTATCACCATAAGTTACATATCCCTTCTTCTTAGCCACAAAGTCAATGAAGAGAGATATGTCACCTGACACTGTGCCTAGAGCATCCACTGTCGAGAAACCATCTTCTCTCGGTAGTCTCGAGGCATTGTACCTGTGACAAGATAATTAACAAGAGAAGGTACCCAATTGCTTATTGGGTCCTGAGTGGTGAGGAACGAAATGGTTGCATTTGGGCATCCATTGATAAATGCCTTTAGGAACTAAAACCTCCTAAATCTACATTTAGCAATGGAATGACCTTTCTTGCAACAATAGAGACAAGAGAGCTACATTTGGATTGCTTTTGCTATCTTCATCTTTTATAACATATTTATATTTTTGATATGGATTAACCATACTTTTTCGAAAATAGATTTGTTGATAGCAAAAGTAATCTTGGGCTCAAGAGCCTTGTCAAGTTTGGCTTTTAGGTTTCTTACTTCACCTTGCCAAATGTAACAAGTATCACACCCAAAGTTCATCATTCTACTTTTAAGGTCCTCATAACTTGTTTTTGTGCTTTCCACTATAGAAGCTTTAAGAGCCTCAAGTTTCCGTTCGGATTCTTGAATTTTATGTTCCAAATGAGAAAAAAATTTCTTATTTGAGGCAAGCCTTTTAAAGGCTTCTTTTGCTTCATAGTGTAAAGTATCAAAAGCAATTTGCAATTCATTATGAGACATACTAGAGGATTTTTCATATTTAGCATGTCGTACCTGTTTCTTTTTGTTCTTTTGATGAGCAGAAAGGCATAGATTTGCATTTTCATCTTCATCACTAGAGCTTTCATCATCAGAGGAGTCGCTATCGCTTTCCCAAGCGATGTATGCTCTCCTTGGCTTTGATGGTTTTTCTTGTGGTTTGTATGAGTCTTTTTCTTTTGTCTTTTTGTTCATCGGACAGTCCGGTTTGTAGTGACCCGACTTTCCACACTTATAGCACGACCCTCTAGTTGTTTTTCCTTTTGAGTCATCATTTTTGGAGAACCTAGATTGCTTCCGGAAGTTTACCAGTTCTTCTCGGAATGTTGGATGCCGTTCTTTCTTACGTACCGGTTGTAGCGTTTGACGAACAGCCCCATATCTTCACTCTTGTCCTCTTCTTCTTCGTCACTCGATGTATAATCACTTTGCTCTTTTGCTTGAGACTTTGAGGAGGAAGTCTTTAGAGCTATTGATTTCTTTTCACTCACCTTTGCTTTGTCTTTCTTGTCTTTCTTTTCGTGTTGTTCCAGGCTTAAGAGAACTTGTTCGTGCTCTTGTAGTTTACCGAACAATGTTGTCAAGTCCAATGTGGTAAGATCATTTGCCTCTTTTATGGCGGTCACTTTCGGCTGCCATTCCCTGTTAAGACATCTTAAGATCTTATTAGTAGCAATATCATTGGAAACAGGCCTACCAAGTGAATGTAATCGATTGATGAGATGAGTGAATCTCTTTTGCATGTCGGCAATGGTTTCCCGTTGCTCCATGAAAAAGAGATCAAACTCTTGTGTTAGTGTATTGATTCTAGCCAATTTAACATCATTTGTCCCCTCATGGGCAATTTGTAGTGAATCCCACATAGCCTTAGCGGTAGGACAATGGGATACACGATAGTATTCATCTACGCCTAATGAGGAGATTAGAATATTTTTGGCTTTCCAATCATAATTGTATTTCTTTTCATCATCATCGGTCCATTGTGCTTCGGGTTTAGGCACAACTTCGTTGTTCTCATTGGTCATGGTTATTTGAATTGGACCATTGAGAATAACATTCCATATTTTTCTATCTATGGAATTTATGTGCACCCGCATACAGTCTTTCCAATAACTATAATTTTCACCATTGAAAACGGGAGCTCTATTGTAAGCCCCTTTAGGTTCGTTAGCCATTTTCTATCAACGTTGTATTTTGAAGCACGGAGTGAACCGGAGCTCCTGATACCACTTGTTAGACTATGGCACGGATCTAGAAGGGGGGTTGAATAGATCCCAATTAAAACTTGAGTCGGCGCTACCAATTTGAAAGAAAATTGGTTTTGAAAATTTGTTTTAAATGCGGAAGCGGCCGAGGAAAATTTTAGTCTAAACGAACCGTTATTGGAAAACCGGATATGCGTTAAGCTAATGGATTAGAGATAAAATGAAATACTAATCACTACACTATTTGCACACTCAATTGATATATTTCACTAACTAGCAAGCCTAGTTCCAATGATCCAAAATGCCAAATTAAACAGAGTGCAAACTTAAGACAACTTTAGCTTATGCAAATTTACAAACACTTGGTGTGCATACACTGAAGGAGAATTTCCATCCAAGGCGCAGCGGAATTTAAAAATTTCTCCATTTAGTGATCCTTACGAATGGGCATGATCAGTGATAGAATCGTTACCTCTTGTGGCAATTCAAACCTTTGGTGCAGATCTCTGATTATGATCAAAACCTTTGATACAGATCCACGGGGCGATCACGAACGTTGAACGATGACAACGTCTCTACTCAGTCCACACGAACGGATTCCTTCAATCACAGTGCTAGTTGTTATGAATGAAGGCTTTGAGTGAGAGAAAGAGGGAAACAAAATTCCAAGTCTCTACTTGAATTTCTGTCTGAGTGAATTGTGTGACAATGCTTCTACCCAAGGGGTTCTATTTATAGAACCACTTGTGTGGGCTTCAAGCCAAAAAGCCCACTTAAGTGCATTTTGGCCCATATCTCATAATATGCCAAAATCACTTAAGTATTTGGTACCTTACCATATTTCGTCTCCCACTTAAGTGCACCGTACCTTACGGTGTTCCTTAATTATTCTATCTCTCATCAATCCGTCCTTTGTGTGTGACCCTATAGGTTTTCGCGACGTTGGCAATTATATTAAATCACGCATTTAACATAATAAACAGTGAGCGGTATCTAGCAACACATCACTGCTACCCAAGTCACGAAAATGTCATGTGATCTGACAAAACCTCCTGTGATAATAATTATGTGTATAATTACCCCTTTGCCCTTATGTCTATATTGAACACAAGGTATAGACCGTGTCACCCTTGTCCAGTTCAATATTGGGCCCATAGACATTTATCCTGTTAAGCAGGATTGGCAAATTCCATCTAGGACACTCATGTCCCTCAGCATGCTTCGTGGAGTACCCATCAACTGTCTTTATGGTTATCCAGTTACGGACAACGTTGGATCAGCAATAAAGCACTCGACTCTACATCTAGGATCCATAGTGGTTTCAGGTCGAAGAGTGGTATACACTATTATCACCATGAGAATAACTTATGACACTTTGCATAACTTTCTATATAGTATTCTCATAGCGGGTCAATCCGGTATAAATATTACTCCTAATATTCATACCTATGTTTAAGACTTGATAACTCTTTATCCATGATCCATGAGATGTGATCATCAGTCTACAAACATAATAGTCTTAATGCTTTAATGTTATCCCACTTCACATTAAAGCTCGACTACGGATACTTTAAGAATAGTGCCCTTATGTTTAATATGTTCTCATGATTAAGTCATACTTAATACATTAAACGGACTATCTATTCTAGGGACTTTATTAATCAACCATAATAAAGAAAATGCCTTTTTTATTAATAATAATTCGATACAAGTACCAAAAGTATTGGCCTCTAGGGCTTACACCAACAATCTCCCACTAGCACTAGAGCCAATCAGGCATACCCAGTATGCCCATTGATCTAGTATGGCCAGCATGCTTCTGCTGCGCAAGAGGCTTTGTCAGTGGGTCAGCTATATTGTCTAGTGTAGGTACTTTACATATTTTCACATCTCCTCTATCTATTATCTCTCGAATGAGATGATAACGCCTAAGTATGTGTTTGGATCGTTGGTGAGATCTAGGCTCCTTAGCTTGTGCGATAACACCATTGTTATCATAATAGAGACCAATGGGATCCACAATGCTAGGGACTATGCCAAGTTTATTGATCCAAACAGCTTCCTTTGCTGCACTTAAGGCAGCAATATACTCGGCCTCAGTTGTAGAATCAGCAACTGCATCTTGCGTTGAACTTTTCAAGCTCACAGTGCCACCATTTTAGCAAAACACATAACCAGATTGGAATCATTCATATTAAAGCGTCTCAGCACTTTGTCTATGTACTCTGACTTAGGCCAAGCATTTCATGATCTATCTCTATAGATTCTGATAGGCTGCTTCACCCAGGTCCTTCATAGAAAAGCATTTCCCCAACCAAGACTTTACTTGTTGCAGGGTAGGGATATCGATTCCAATGAGTAATATGTCATCTACATATAATACCAGGAATACGATCATGCTCCCACTAACCTTCTTGTAGACACAAGTCTCATCTTCGTTCTTGATGAATCCATACAGTTTTACTGTTTCATCAAAACGAAGATTCCATGAGTAGGTCACAGGCTCATCTTGATCCATGAGTAATACATCACCTAGATCAGATATCCATATATCTTAGGTAGGTGACGTATCCTGCCTGACCTACGCTGATCTTGTTCTACTTGAGCAGGTTGCTCTTACACAACTACTTATGTTTCCTGCTCTAATTCCTCCATAGGTGTATCGATACTTTGTGATTCTTGAATTTCTTCAAGTTCTACTTTCCTCCCACTGATTCCTTTGGAAATAAAATCCCTTTCTAGGAAAACTCAAGTTCGAGCGACAAACACTTTGCCTCAGAAGGATTGTAGAAATAATATCCTCTTGTTTCTTTAGGATACCCCACAAATAAGCATTTGTCAGATTTGGGCTGAAGCTTAGTTGAAATTTGTCGTTTCACATAAACTTCGCAACCCCAAATCTTCATGTAAGACATATGTGGTCTCTTACCACTCCATATCTCATATGGTGTCTTTTCAACCTTTTGGATGGAACACGGTTAAGTGTGTAAGCTGATGTTAATGGTGTATGTCCTCAAAAGGAGTTTGGAAGATTGGTGTGACTCATCATGAATCGGACCATGTCCAACAGGGTTCGATTTCTTCTCTTAGATACATCCTTCCATTGGGATGTTCCATGAGGAGTAAGTTGGGATAGGATCCCACACTCTTTCAGATGGTCATCAAACTCTAGGATTAAATACTCATCACTTCGATCTGATCGAAGAGTTTTAATATTCTTGCCTAGTTGGTTTTAACTCGTTAGGTTTCACCCTTTTGTATTAATGTTATTAATAGGCATTTCAAGATCAAGGACATACAGTCCATTGTTCATTTGTGCAGTAGCATAGAATATATCATTCAAATAAATTGAGCAACAATTGTTCTTTATTATAAATGAAAAACCAAACTTGTCCAAACAAGCAATGGAAATAATATTCCTGCTAATTGCAGGTACATAATAACAGTTCACTAACTGAATTATTAAACCACTAGGTAAAGTCAATACAAAAGTTCCTACGGCTAAAGCAGCAACCTTTGCTCCATAGCCAACTCGTAGGTCGACTTCACCTTTTGCCAAATCTCTACTCCTTTTTAGTTCCTGCACATTTGTACAAATGTGAGAACCGCATCCAGTATCTAATACTCATGATGTAGAAGTAGATAAATTAATAACAAAAATACCTGAAGTTGAAGTCTCTACTCCATTCTTCTTATCTTCCAGGTACTTTGGGCAGTTCCTCTTCCAGTGTCCGGTCTTACCGCAATGGAAGCAGGTGCCTTCTTTTGCTATGCCTCCATTAGGCTTCAAAGCAGCAGTGGGTCTGGGATTGGCAACTTCCTTGCCCTTCCCCTTATCACTATGCTTAGTGGGCCTTTTGTTCTGTTTCTTTCCATTTCCGATCATCAGAATGGACTTCCCTTTTGACTTCAGATTCTGCTCGGCAGTTCTTAACATGGCGAGCAGTTCAGGAAGAGATTTGTCCATATCAATCATATTGAAATTTAGGACGAATTGACTGAAACTATCTGGCAACGATTGCAAGATCAAATCAGTTGCAAGTTCCTTTTCGAGGGGAAAACCCAATCTCTCAAGGTTTTCCACATACCCAATCATCTTGAGTACATGGGGACCTACAGGGGCTCCCTCAGCTAACTTGCTTTGAAAAAGGGCTTTTGAAACTTCAAACCTCTCATGCCTTGCTTGCTCTTGATAGAGCAACTTCAGGTGTTCGATCATATCGAACGCTGACATGTTCTCATGTTGCTTTTGCAATTCTGAGTTCATGGTAGCCAGCATGAGACACGCAGTTTCATTGGCATCATCGACATGCTTCTTATAAGCATCTCTTTCTGCCTTAGGTGCAGAACTAGGAGGTTCCTCTTCAGGAACAGGTGTCTCCAAGACATACAGCTTTTTATCATGTTTGAGGACAATCCTCAGGTTTCGGTGCCAATCCAGAAAATTTGTCCCAGACAATTTTTCCTTGTCAAGGATTGATCGCAGGATGTTGTTAGAGGTGTTTGCTGTCATGGTAATCTACATAAGGATTAATGAAAATATAAGTATCATTGACATATTCAATTAGGCCTTAATTAAATATGCTCCCACTATTTTACTCAAAACAAATGACCCTCATCATCTGATTCGGAAAATCCCGTTGGAAGATTTTCTAGTGGGTCGAGATCCATATTTCACTTCGTTCTAAGTCCGCGTAGGCGGATTACACAAAACTAGGTTATTTAGGTAGGAACTCCTTCCAATTGTATCTCATACAACTCTCGAACATTTCAGTTGGGTGAATAACTCCTTATTCTAATCCATCATGTGGATTATTCCCAACTCTTGCTTCTAAACATATATATAATCTTATTATAATTTGTTTAGTTAAGTTTGACCCATTGTTTTAACAGTTGGATATTACAATTATCCCATCGCACCTTACTAATATATAGATCATGCACCTCGCGTAGGCGAAACCTACATTATCCATTACTAGTCTTGATGAGTGTTAAAACTTGGAAAGCATAAAACTTAATATTTAGTTTTGAGGGAATTTCAATTTTTCTGATCTCACCGCTTGTTTATCATATAAACCGTCTCTCACATGCATCAACATACATACAAACAAAAATGAAACAGTTATGGCCCCTAGCGCAATTGTTCTCCCAAGCCAATGAGAGAACCTAAGCTAACCTACAACGATCTAAGCTTCTCCAAGCAAGATCTTCAAGGTTGTCCTCCTTTGGCACTGACTTCTTTGCTTTCTTCATATCATTACATTACATGAAAGAAACTCGTTTTACATACGAGGGAGTGAGATGAGAAAAGAAGTTACATTTGGGAGATTAAGAGAGAGGCACGACACGCAGGTCGTATTTTAAAATCCAAACAAAACAAAGGAAAACTAAGGCCATAACCGATCACCACAAGACAATAATAACACTTTATTATTATTATTAATTCCTTTAATTAATCAAATTAAATTTCGACAACCGATCACACTACGCAGAGTTAGCCGGGGGTCCGCTGCCCGGACAGCGGGAACGGGTGTTCCGCTGCCCGGTCAGCGGACGGTGGTTCAGTGATAGAATCGTTACCTCTTGTGGCAATTCAAACCTTTGGTGCAGATCTCTGATTATGATCAAAACCTTTGATACAGATCCACGGGGCGATCACGAACGTTGAACGATGACAACGTCTCTACTCAGTCCACACGAACGGATTCCTTCAATCACAGTGCTAGCTGTTATGAATGAAGGCTTTGAGTGAGAGAAAGAGGGAAACAAAATTCCAAGTCTCTACTTGAATTTCTGTCTGAGTGAATTGAGTGACAATGCTTCTACCCAAGGGTTCTATTTATAGAACCACTTGTGTGGGCTTCAAGCCAAAAAGCCCACTTAAGTGCATTTTGGCCCATATCTCATAATATGCCAAATCACTTAAGTATTTGGTACCTTACCATATTTCGTCTCCCACTTAAGTGCACCGTACCTTACGGTGTTCCTTAATTATTCTATCTCTCATCAATCCGTCCTTTGTGTGTGACCCTATAGGTTTTCGCGACGTTGGCAATTATATTAAATCACGCATTTAACATAATAAACAGTGAGCGGTATCTAGCAACACATCACTGCTACCCAAGTCACGAAAATGTCATGTGATCTGACAAAACCTCCTGTGATAATAATTATGTGTATAATTACCCCTTTGCCCTTATGTCTATATTGAACACAAGGTATAGACCGTGTCACCCTTGTCCAGTTCAATATTGGGCCCATAGACATTTATCCTGTTAAGCAGGATTGGCAAATTCCATCTAGGACACTCATGTCCCTCAGCATGCTTCGTGGAGTACCCATCAACTGTCTTTATGGTTATCCAGTTACGGACAACGTTGGATCAGCAATAAAGCACTCGACTCTACATCTAGGATCCATAGTGGTTTCAGGTCGAAGAGTGGTATACACTATTATCACCATGAGAATAACTTATGACACTTTGCATAACTTTCTATATAGTATTCTCATAGCGGGTCAATCCGGTATAAATATTACTCCTAATATTCATACCTATGTTTAAGACTTGATAACTCTTTATCCATGATCCATGAGATGTGATCATCAGTCTACAAACATAATAGTCTTAATGCTTTAATGTTATCCCACTTCACATTAAAGCTCGACTACGGATACTTTAAGAATAGTGCCCTTATGTTTAATATGTTCTCATGATTAAGTCATACTTAATACATTAAACGGACTATCTATTCTAGGGACTTTATTAATCAACCATAATAAAGAAAATGCCTTTTATTATTAATAAATAATTCGATACAAGTACCAAAAGTATTGGCCTCTAGGGCTTACACCAACAATCTCCCACTAGCACTAGAGCCAATCAGGCATACCCAGTATGCCCATTGATCTAGTATGGCCATCATGCTTCTGCTGCGCAAGAGGCTTTGTCAGTGGGTCAGCTATATTGTCTAGTGTAGGTACTTTACATATTTTCACATCTCCTCTATCTATTATCTCTCGAATGAGATGATAACGCCTAAGTATGTGTTTGGATCGTTGGTGAGATCTAGGCTCCTTAGCTTGTGCGATAACACCATTGTTATCATAATAGAGACCAATGGGATCCACAATGCTAGGGACTATGCCAAGTTTATTGATCCAAACAGCTTCCTTTGCTGCACTTAAGGCAGCAATATACTCGGCCTCAGTTGTAGAATCAGCAACTGCATCTTGCGTTGAACTTTTCAAGCTCACAGTGCCACCATTTTAGCAAAACACATAACCAGATTGGAATCATTCATATTAAAGCGTCTCAGCACTTTGTCTATGTACTCTGACTTAGGCCAAGCATTTCATGATCTATCTCTATAGATTCTGATAGGCTGCTTCACCCAGGTCCTTCATAGAAAAGCATTTCCCCAACCAAGACTTTACTTGTTGCAGGGTAGGGATATCGATTCCAATGAGTAATATGTCATCTACATATAATACCAGGAATACGATCATGCTCCCACTAACCTTCTTGTAGACACAAGTCTCATCTTCGTTCTTGATGAATCCATACAGTTTTACTGTTTCATCAAAACGAAGATTCCATGAGTAGGTCACAGGCTCATCTTGATCCATGAGTAATACATCACCTAGATCAGATATCCATATATCTTAGGTAGGTGACGTATCCTGCCTGACCTACGCTGATCTTGTTCTACTTGAGCAGGTTGCTCTTACACAACTACTTATGTTTCCTGCTCTAATTCCTCCATAGGTGTATCGATACTTTGTGATTCTTGAATTTCTTCAAGTTCTACTTTCCTCCCACTGATTCCTTTGGAAATAAAATCCCTTTCTAGGAAAACTCAAGTTCGAGCGACAAACACTTTGCCTCAGAAGGATTGTAGAAATAATATCCTCTTGTTTCTTTAGGATACCCCACAAATAAGCATTTGTCAGATTTGGGCTGAAGCTTAGTTGAAATTTGTCGTTTCACATAAACTTCGCAACCCCAAATCTTCATGTAAGACATATGTGGTCTCTTACCACTCCATATCTCATATGGTGTCTTTTCAACCTTTTGGATGGAACACGGTTAAGTGTGTAAGCTGATGTTAATGGTGTATGTCCTCAAAAGGAGTTTGGAAGATTGGTGTGACTCATCATGAATCGGACCATGTCCAACAGGGTTCGATTTCTTCTCTTAGATACATCCTTCCATTGGGATGTTCCATGAGGAGTAAGTTGGGATAGGATCCCACACTCTTTCAGATGGTCATCAAACTCTAGGATTAAATACTCATCACTTCGATCTGATCGAAGAGTTTTAATATTCTTGCCTAGTTGGTTTTAACTCGTTAGGTTTCACCCTTTTGTATTAATGTTATTAATAGGCATTTCAAGATCAAGGACATACAGTCCATTGTTCATTTGTGCAGTAGCATAGAATATATCATTCAAATAAATTGAGCAACAATTGTTCTTTATTATAAATGAAAAACCAAACTTGTCCAAACAAGCAATGGAAATAATATTCCTGCTAATTGCAGGTACATAATAACAGTTCACTAACTGAATTATTAAACCACTAGGTAAAGTCAATACAAAAGTTCCTACGGCTAAAGCAGCAACCTTTGCTCCATAGCCAACTCGTAGGTCGACTTCACCTTTTGCCAAATCTCTACTCCTTTTTAGTTCCTGCACATTTGTACAAATGTGAGAACCGCATCCAGTATCTAATACTCATGATGTAGAAGTAGATAAATTAATAACAAAAATACCTGAAGTTGAAGTCTCTACTCCATTCTTCTTATCTTCCAGGTACTTTGGGCAGTTCCTCTTCCAGTGTCCGGTCTTACCGCAATGGAAGCAGGTGCCTTCTTTTGCTATGCCTCCATTAGGCTTCAAAGCAGCAGTGGGTCTGGGATTGGCAACTTCCTTGCCCTTCCCCTTATCACTATGCTTAGTGGGCCTTTTGTTCTGTTTCTTTCCATTTCCGATCATCAGAATGGACTTCCCTTTTGACTTCAGATTCTGCTCGGCAGTTCTTAACATGGCGAGCAGTTCAGGAAGAGATTTGTCCATATCAATCATATTGAAATTTAGGACGAATTGACTGAAACTATCTGGCAACGATTGCAAGATCAAATCAGTTGCAAGTTCCTTTTCGAGGGGAAAACCCAATCTCTCAAGGTTTTCCACATACCCAATCATCTTGAGTACATGGGGACCTACAGGGGCTCCCTCAGCTAACTTGCTTTGAAAAAGGGCTTTTGAAACTTCAAACCTCTCATGCCTTGCTTGCTCTTGATAGAGCAACTTCAGGTGTTCGATCATATCGAACGCTGACATGTTCTCATGTTGCTTTTGCAATTCTGAGTTCATGGTAGCCAGCATGAGACACGCAGTTTCATTGGCATCATCGACATGCTTCTTATAAGCATCTCTTTCTGCCTTAGGTGCAGAACTAGGAGGTTCCTCTTCAGGAACAGGTGTCTCCAAGACATACAGCTTTTTATCATGTTTGAGGACAATCCTCAGGTTTCGGTGCCAATCCAGAAAATTTGTCCCAGACAATTTTTCCTGTCAAGGATTGATCGCAGGATGTTGTTAGAGGTGTTTGCTGTCATGGTAATCTACATAAGGATTAATGAAAATATAAGTATCATTGACATATTCAATTAGGCCTTTAATTAAATATGCTCCCACTATTTTACTCAAAACAAATGACCCTCATCATCTGATTCGGAAAATCCCGTTGGAAGATTTTCTAGTGGGTCGAGATCCATATTTCACTTCGTTCTAAGTCCGCGTAGGCGGATTACACAAAACTAGGTTATTTAGGTAGGAACTCCTTCCAATTGTATCTCATACAACTCTCGAACATTTCAGTTGGGTGAATAACTCCTTATTCTAATCCATCATGTGGATTATTCCCAACTCTTGCTTCTAAACATATATATAATCTTATTATAATTTGTTTAGTTAAGTTTGACCCATTGTTTTAACAGTTGGATATTACAATTATCCCATCGCACCTTACTAATATATAGATCATGCACCTCGCGTAGGCGAAACCTACATTATCCATTACTAGTCTTGATGAGTGTTAAAACTTGGAAAGCATAAAACTTAATATTTAGTTTTGAGGGAATTTCAATTTTTCTGATCTCACCGGCTTGTTTATCATATAAACCGTCTCTCACATGCATCAACATACATACAACAAAAATGAAACAGTTATGGCCCCTAGCGCAATTGTTCTCCCAAGCCAATGAGAGAACCTAAGCTAACCTACAACGATCTAAGCTTCTCCAAGCAAGATCTTCAAGGTTGTCCTCCTTTGGCACTGACTTCTTTGCTTTCTTCATATCATTACATTACATGAAAGAAACTCGTTTTACATACGAGGGAGTGAGATGAGAAAAGAAGTTACATTTGGGAGATTAAGAGAGAGGCACGACACGCAGGTCGTATTTTAAAATCCAAAACAAAACAAAGGAAAACTAAGGCCATAACCGATCACCACAAGACAATAATAAACACTTTATTATTATTATTAATTCCTTTAATTAATCAAATTAAATTTCGACAACCGATCACACTACGCAGAGTTAGCCGGGGGTCCGCTGCCCGGACAGCGGGAACGGGTGTTCCGCTGCCCGGTCAGCGGACGGTGGTTCAGTGATAGAATCGTTACCTCTTGTGGCAATTCAAACCTTTGGTGCAGATCTCTGATTATGATCAAAACCTTTGATACAGATCCACGGGGCGATCACGAACGTTGAACGATGACAACGTCTCTACTCAGTCCACACGAACGGATTCCTTCAATCACAGTGCTAGCTGTTATGAATGAAGGCTTTGAGTGAGAGAAAGAGGGAAACAAAATTCCAAGTCTCTACTTGAATTTCTGTCTGAGTGAATTGAGTGACAATGCTTCTACCCAAGGGGTTCTATTTATAGAACCACTTGTGTGGGCTTCAAGCCAAAAAGCCCACTTAAGTGCATTTGGCCCATATCTCATAATATGCCAAAATCACTTAAGTATTTGGTACCTTACCATATTTCGTCTCCCACTTAAGTGCACCGTACCTTACGGTGTTCCTTAATTATTCTATCTCTCATCAATCCGTCCTTTGTGTGTGACCCTATAGGTTTTCGCGACGTTGGCAATTATATTAAATCACGCATTTAACATAATAAACAGTGAGCGGTATCTAGCAACACATCACTGCTACCCAAGTCACGAAAATGTCATGTGATCTGACAAAACCTCCTGTGATAATAATTATGTGTATAATTACCCCTTTGCCCTTATGTCTATATTGAACACAAGGTATAGACCGTGTCACCCTTGTCCAGTTCAATATTGGGCCCATAGACATTTATCCTGTTAAGCAGGATTGGCAAATTCCATCTAGGACACTCATGTCCCTCAGCATGCTTCGTGGAGTACCCATCAACTGTCTTTATGGTTATCCAGTTACGGACAACGTTGGATCAGCAATAAAGCACTCGACTCTACATCTAGGATCCATAGTGGTTTCAGGTCGAAGAGTGGTATACACTATTATCACCATGAGAATAACTTATGACACTTTGCATAACTTTCTATATAGTATTCTCATAGCGGGTCAATCCGGTATAAATATTACTCCTAATATTCATACCTATGTTTAAGACTTGATAACTCTTTATCCATGATCCATGAGATGTGATCATCAGTCTACAAACATAATAGTCTTAATGCTTTAATGTTATCCCACTTCACATTAAAGCTCGACTACGGATACTTTAAGAATAGTGCCCTTATGTTTAATATGTTCTCATGATTAAGTCATACTTAATACATTAAACGGACTATCTATTCTAGGGACTTTATTAATCAACCATAATAAAGAAAATGCCTTTTATTATTAATAAATAATTCGATACAAGTACCAAAAGTATTGGCCTCTAGGGCTTACACCAACAATCTCCCACTAGCACTAGAGCCAATCAGGCATACCCAGTATGCCCATTGATCTAGTATGGCCATCATGCTTCTGCTGCGCAAGAGGCTTTGTCAGTGGGTCAGCTATATTGTCTAGTGTAGGTACTTTACATATTTTCACATCTCCTCTATCTATTATCTCTCGAATGAGATGATAACGCCTAAGTATGTGTTTGGATCGTTGGTGAGATCTAGGCTCCTTAGCTTGTGCGATAACACCATTGTTATCATAATAGAGACCAATGGGATCCACAATGCTAGGGACTATGCCAAGTTTATTGATCCAAACAGCTTCCTTTGCTGCACTTAAGGCAGCAATATACTCGGCCTCAGTTGTAGAATCAGCAACTGCATCTTGCGTTGAACTTTTCAAGCTCACAGTGCCACCATTTTAGCAAAACACATAACCAGATTGGAATCATTCATATTAAAGCGTCTCAGCACTTTGTCTATGTACTCTGACTTAGGCCAAGCATTTCATGATCTATCTCTATAGATTCTGATAGGCTGCTTCACCCAGGTCCTTCATAGAAAAGCATTTCCCCAACCAAGACTTTACTTGTTGCAGGGTAGGGATATCGATTCCAATGAGTAATATGTCATCTACATATAATACCAGGAATACGATCATGCTCCCACTAACCTTCTTGTAGACACAAGTCTCATCTTCGTTCTTGATGAATCCATACAGTTTTACTGTTTCATCAAAACGAAGATTCCATGAGTAGGTCACAGGCTCATCTTGATCCATGAGTAATACATCACCTAGATCAGATATCCATATATCTTAGGTAGGTGACGTATCCTGCCTGACCTACGCTGATCTTGTTCTACTTGAGCAGGTTGCTCTTACACAACTACTTATGTTTCCTGCTCTAATTCCTCCATAGGTGTATCGATACTTTGTGATTCTTGAATTTCTTCAAGTTCTACTTTCCTCCCACTGATTCCTTTGGAAATAAAATCCCTTTCTAGGAAAACTCAAGTTCGAGCGACAAACACTTTGCCTCAGAAGGATTGTAGAAATAATATCCTCTTGTTTCTTTAGGATACCCCACAAATAAGCATTTGTCAGATTTGGGCTGAAGCTTAGTTGAAATTTGTCGTTTCACATAAACTTCGCAACCCCAAATCTTCATGTAAGACATATGTGGTCTCTTACCACTCCATATCTCATATGGTGTCTTTTCAACCTTTTGGATGGAACACGGTTAAGTGTGTAAGCTGATGTTAATGGTGTATGTCCTCAAAAGGAGTTTGGAAGATTGGTGTGACTCATCATGAATCGGACCATGTCCAACAGGGTTCGATTTCTTCTCTTAGATACATCCTTCCATTGGGATGTTCCATGAGGAGTAAGTTGGGATAGGATCCCACACTCTTTCAGATGGTCATCAAACTCTAGGATTAAATACTCATCACTTCGATCTGATCGAAGAGTTTTAATATTCTTGCCTAGTTGGTTTTAACTCGTTAGGTTTCACCCTTTTGTATTAATGTTATTAATAGGCATTTCAAGATCAAGGACATACAGTCCATTGTTCATTTGTGCAGTAGCATAGAATATATCATTCAAATAAATTGAGCAACAATTGTTCTTTATTATAAATGAAAAACCAAACTTGTCCAAACAAGCAATGGAAATAATATTCCTGCTAATTGCAGGTACATAATAACAGTTCACTAACTGAATTATTAAACCACTAGGTAAAGTCAATACAAAAGTTCCTACGGCTAAAGCAGCAACCTTTGCTCCATAGCCAACTCGTAGGTCGACTTCACCTTTTGCCAAATCTCTACTCCTTTTTAGTTCCTGCACATTTGTACAAATGTGAGAACCGCATCCAGTATCTAATACTCATGATGTAGAAGTAGATAAATTAATAACAAAAATACCTGAAGTTGAAGTCTCTACTCCATTCTTCTTATCTTCCAGGTACTTTGGGCAGTTCCTCTTCCAGTGTCCGGTCTTACCGCAATGGAAGCAGGTGCCTTCTTTTGCTATGCCTCCATTAGGCTTCAAAGCAGCAGTGGGTCTGGGATTGGCAACTTCCTTGCCCTTCCCCTTATCACTATGCTTAGTGGGCCTTTTGTTCTGTTTCTTTCCATTTCCGATCATCAGAATGGACTTCCCTTTTGACTTCAGATTCTGCTCGGCAGTTCTTAACATGGCGAGCAGTTCAGGAAGAGATTTGTCCATATCAATCATATTGAAATTTAGGACGAATTGACTGAAACTATCTGGCAACGATTGCAAGATCAAATCAGTTGCAAGTTCCTTTTCGAGGGGAAAACCCAATCTCTCAAGGTTTTCCACATACCCAATCATCTTGAGTACATGGGGACCTACAGGGGCTCCCTCAGCTAACTTGCTTTGAAAAAGGGCTTTTGAAACTTCAAACCTCTCATGCCTTGCTTGCTCTTGATAGAGCAACTTCAGGTGTTCGATCATATCGAACGCTGACATGTTCTCATGTTGCTTTTGCAATTCTGAGTTCATGGTAGCCAGCATGAGACACGCAGTTTCATTGGCATCATCGACATGCTTCTTATAAGCATCTCTTTCTGCCTTAGGTGCAGAACTAGGAGGTTCCTCTTCAGGAACAGGTGTCTCCAAGACATACAGCTTTTTATCATGTTTGAGGACAATCCTCAGGTTTCGGTGCCAATCCAGAAATTTGTCCCAGACAATTTTTCCTTGTCAAGGATTGATCGCAGGATGTTGTTAGAGGTGTTTGCTGTCATGGTAATCTACATAAGGATTAATGAAAATATAAGTATCATTGACATATTCAATTAGGCCTTTAATTAAATATGCTCCCACTATTTTACTCAAAACAAATGACCCTCATCATCTGATTCGGAAAATCCCGTTGGAAGATTTTCTAGTGGGTCGAGATCCATATTTCACTTCGTTCTAAGTCCGCGTAGGCGGATTACACAAAACTAGGTTATTTAGGTAGGAACTCCTTCCAATTGTATCTCATACAACTCTCGAACATTTCAGTTGGGTGAATAACTCCTTATTCTAATCCATCATGTGGATTATTCCCAACTCTTGCTTCTAAACATATATAATCTTATTATAATTTGTTTAGTTAAGTTTGACCCATTGTTTTAACAGTTGGATATTACAATTATCCCATCGCACCTTACTAATATATAGATCATGCACCTCGCGTAGGCGAAACCTACATTATCCATTACTAGTCTTGATGAGTGTTAAAACTTGGAAAGCATAAAACTTAATATTTAGTTTTGAGGGAATTTCAATTTTTCTGATCTCACCGGCTTGTTTATCATATAAACCGTCTCTCACATGCATCAACATACATACAAACAAAAATGAAACAGTTATGGCCCCTAGCGCAATTGTTCTCCCAAGCCAATGAGAGAACCTAAGCTAACCTACAACGATCTAAGCTTCTCCAAGCAAGATCTTCAAGGTTGTCCTCCTTTGGCACTGACTTCTTTGCTTTCTTCATATCATTACATTACATGAAAGAAACTCGTTTTACATACGAGGGAGTGAGATGAGAAAAGAAGTTACATTTGGGAGATTAAGAGAGAGGCACGACACGCAGGTCGTATTTTAAAATCCAAAACAAAACAAAGGAAAACTAAGGCCATAACCGATCACCACAAGACAATAATAAACACTTTATTATTATTATTAATTCCTTTAATTAATCAAATTAAATTTCGACAACCGATCACACTACGCAGAGTTAGCCGGGGGTCCGCTGCCCGGACAGCGGGAACGGGTGTTCCGCTGCCCGGTCAGCGGACGGTGGTTCAGTGATAGAATCGTTACCTCTTGTGGCAATTCAAACCTTTGGTGCAGATCTCTGATTATGATCAAAACCTTTGATACAGATCCACGGGGCGATCACGAACGTTGAACGATGACAACGTCTCTACTCAGTCCACACGAACGGATTCCTTCAATCACAGTGCTAGCTGTTATGAATGAAGGCTTTGAGTGAGAGAAAGAGGGAAACAAAATTCCAAGTCTCTACTTGAATTTCTGTCTGAGTGAATTGAGTGACAATGCTTCTACCCAAGGGGTTCTATTTATAGAACCACTTGTGTGGGCTTCAAGCCAAAAAGCCCACTTAAGTGCATTTTGGCCCATATCTCATAATATGCCAAAATCACTTAAGTATTTGGTACCTTACCATATTTCGTCTCCCACTTAAGTGCACCGTACCTTACGGTGTTCCTTAATTATTCTATCTCTCATCAATCCGTCCTTTGTGTGTGACCCTATAGGTTTTCGCGACGTTGGCAATTATATTAAATCACGCATTTAACATAATAAACAGTGAGCGGTATCTAGCAACACATCACTGCTACCCAAGTCACGAAAATGTCATGTGATCTGACAAAACCTCCTGTGATAATAATTATGTGTATAATTACCCCTTTGCCCTTATGTCTATATTGAACACAAGGTATAGACCGTGTCACCCTTGTCCAGTTCAATATTGGGCCCATAGACATTTATCCTGTTAAGCAGGATTGGCAAATTCCATCTAGGACACTCATGTCCCTCAGCATGCTTCGTGGAGTACCCATCAACTGTCTTTATGGTTATCCAGTTACGGACAACGTTGGATCAGCAATAAAGCACTCGACTCTACATCTAGGATCCATAGTGGTTTCAGGTCGAAGAGTGGTATACACTATTATCACCATGAGAATAACTTATGACACTTTGCATAACTTTCTATATAGTATTCTCATAGCGGGTCAATCCGGTATAAATATTACTCCTAATATTCATACCTATGTTTAAGACTTGATAACTCTTTATCCATGATCCATGAGATGTGATCATCAGTCTACAAACATAATAGTCTTAATGCTTTAATGTTATCCCACTTCACATTAAAGCTCGACTACGGATACTTTAAGAATAGTGCCCTTATGTTTAATATGTTCTCATGATTAAGTCATACTTAATACATTAAACGGACTATCTATTCTAGGGACTTTATTAATCAACCATAATAAAGAAAATGCCTTTTATTATTAATAAATAATTCGATACAAGTACCAAAAGTATTGGCCTCTAGGGCTTACACCAACAATCTCCCACTAGCACTAGAGCCAATCAGGCATACCCAGTATGCCCATTGATCTAGTATGGCCATCATGCTTCTGCTGCGCAAGAGGCTTTGTCAGTGGGTCAGCTATATTGTCTAGTGTAGGTACTTTACATATTTTCACATCTCCTCTATCTATTATCTCTCGAATGAGATGATAACGCCTAAGTATGTGTTTGGATCGTTGGTGAGATCTAGGCTCCTTAGCTTGTGCGATAACACCATTGTTATCATAATAGAGACCAATGGGATCCACAATGCTAGGGACTATGCCAAGTTTATTGATCCAAACAGCTTCCTTTGCTGCACTTAAGGCAGCAATATACTCGGCCTCAGTTGTAGAATCAGCAACTGCATCTTGCGTTGAACTTTTCAAGCTCACAGTGCCACCATTTTAGCAAAACACATAACCAGATTGGAATCATTCATATTAAAGCGTCTCAGCACTTTGTCTATGTACTCTGACTTAGGCCAAGCATTTCATGATCTATCTCTATAGATTCTGATAGGCTGCTTCACCCAGGTCCTTCATAGAAAAGCATTTCCCCAACCAAGACTTTACTTGTTGCAGGGTAGGGATATCGATTCCAATGAGTAATATGTCATCTACATATAATACCAGGAATACGATCATGCTCCCACTAACCTTCTTGTAGACACAAGTCTCATCTTCGTTCTTGATGAATCCATACAGTTTTACTGTTTCATCAAAACGAAGATTCCATGAGTAGGTCACAGGCTCATCTTGATCCATGAGTAATACATCACCTAGATCAGATATCCATATATCTTAGGTAGGTGACGTATCCTGCCTGACCTACGCTGATCTTGTTCTACTTGAGCAGGTTGCTCTTACACAACTACTTATGTTTCCTGCTCTAATTCCTCCATAGGTGTATCGATACTTTGTGATTCTTGAATTTCTTCAAGTTCTACTTTCCTCCCACTGATTCCTTTGGAAATAAAATCCCTTTCTAGGAAAACTCAAGTTCGAGCGACAAACACTTTGCCTCAGAAGGATTGTAGAAATAATATCCTCTTGTTTCTTTAGGATACCCCACAAATAAGCATTTGTCAGATTTGGGCTGAAGCTTAGTTGAAATTTGTCGTTTCACATAAACTTCGCAACCCCAAATCTTCATGTAAGACATATGTGGTCTCTTACCACTCCATATCTCATATGGTGTCTTTTCAACCTTTTGGATGGAACACGGTTAAGTGTGTAAGCTGATGTTAATGGTGTATGTCCTCAAAAGGAGTTTGGAAGATTGGTGTGACTCATCATGAATCGGACCATGTCCAACAGGGTTCGATTTCTTCTCTTAGATACATCCTTCCATTGGGATGTTCCATGAGGAGTAAGTTGGGATAGGATCCCACACTCTTTCAGATGGTCATCAAACTCTAGGATTAAATACTCATCACTTCGATCTGATCGAAGAGTTTTAATATTCTTGCCTAGTTGGTTTTAACTCGTTAGGTTTCACCCTTTTGTATTAATGTTATTAATAGGCATTTCAAGATCAAGGACATACAGTCCATTGTTCATTTGTGCAGTAGCATAGAATATATCATTCAAATAAATTGAGCAACAATTGTTCTTTATTATAAATGAAAAACCAAACTTGTCCAAACAAGCAATGGAAATAATATTCCTGCTAATTGCAGGTACATAATAACAGTTCACTAACTGAATTATTAAACCACTAGGTAAAGTCAATACAAAAGTTCCTACGGCTAAAGCAGCAACCTTTGCTCCATAGCCAACTCGTAGGTCGACTTCACCTTTTGCCAAATCTCTACTCCTTTTTAGTTCCTGCACATTTGTACAAATGTGAGAACCGCATCCAGTATCTAATACTCATGATGTAGAAGTAGATAAATTAATAACAAAAATACCTGAAGTTGAAGTCTCTACTCCATTCTTCTTATCTTCCAGGTACTTTGGGCAGTTCCTCTTCCAGTGTCCGGTCTTACCGCAATGGAAGCAGGTGCCTTCTTTTGCTATGCCTCCATTAGGCTTCAAAGCAGCAGTGGGTCTGGGATTGGCAACTTCCTTGCCCTTCCCCTTATCACTATGCTTAGTGGGCCTTTTGTTCTGTTTCTTTCCATTTCCGATCATCAGAATGGACTTCCCTTTTGACTTCAGATTCTGCTCGGCAGTTCTTAACATGGCGAGCAGTTCAGGAAGAGATTTGTCCATATCAATCATATTGAAATTTAGGACGAATTGACTGAAACTATCTGGCAACGATTGCAAGATCAAATCAGTTGCAAGTTCCTTTTCGAGGGGAAAACCCAATCTCTCAAGGTTTTCCACATACCCAATCATCTTGAGTACATGGGGACCTACAGGGGCTCCCTCAGCTAACTTGCTTTGAAAAAGGGCTTTTGAAACTTCAAACCTCTCATGCCTTGCTTGCTCTTGATAGAGCAACTTCAGGTGTTCGATCATATCGAACGCTGACATGTTCTCATGTTGCTTTTGCAATTCTGAGTTCATGGTAGCCAGCATGAGACACGCAGTTTCATTGGCATCATCGACATGCTTCTTATAAGCATCTCTTTCTGCCTTAGGTGCAGAACTAGGAGGTTCCTCTTCAGGAACAGGTGTCTCCAAGACATACAGCTTTTTATCATGTTTGAGGACAATCCTCAGGTTTCGGTGCCAATCCAGAAAATTTGTCCCAGACAATTTTTCCTTGTCAAGGATTGATCGCAGGATGTTGTTAGAGGTGTTTGCTGTCATGGTAATCTACATAAGGATTAATGAAAATATAAGTATCATTGACATATTCAATTAGGCCTTTAATTAAATATGCTCCCACTATTTTACTCAAAACAAATGACCCTCATCATCTGATTCGGAAAATCCCGTTGGAAGATTTTCTAGTGGGTCGAGATCCATATTTCACTTCGTTCTAAGTCCGCGTAGGCGGATTACACAAAACTAGGTTATTTAGGTAGGAACTCCTTCCAATTGTATCTCATACAACTCTCGAACATTTCAGTTGGGTGAATAACTCCTTATTCTAATCCATCATGTGGATTATTCCCAACTCTTGCTTCTAAACATATATATAATCTTATTATAATTTGTTTAGTTAAGTTTGACCCATTGTTTTAACAGTTGGATATTACAATTATCCCATCGCACCTTACTAATATATAGATCATGCACCTCGCGTAGGCGAAACCTACATTATCCATTACTAGTCTTGATGAGTGTTAAAACTTGGAAAGCATAAAACTTAATATTTAGTTTTGAGGGAATTTCAATTTTTCTGATCTCACCGGCTTGTTTATCATATAAACCGTCTCTCACATGCATCAACATACATACAAACAAAAATGAAACAGTTATGGCCCCTAGCGCAATTGTTCTCCCAAGCCAATGAGAGAACCTAAGCTAACCTACAACGATCTAAGCTTCTCCAAGCAAGATCTTCAAGGTTGTCCTCCTTTGGCACTGACTTCTTTGCTTTCTTCATATCATTACATTACATGAAAGAAACTCGTTTTACATACGAGGGAGTGAGATGAGAAAAGAAGTTACATTTGGGAGATTAAGAGAGAGGCACGACACGCAGGTCGTATTTTAAAATCCAAAACAAAACAAAGGAAAACTAAGGCCATAACCGATCACCACAAGACAATAATAAACACTTTATTATTATTATTAATTCCTTTAATTAATCAAATTAAATTTCGACAACCGATCACACTACGCAGAGTTAGCCGGGGGTCCGCTGCCCGGACAGCGGGAACGGGTGTTCCGCTGCCCGGTCAGCGGACGGTGGTTCAGTGATAGAATCGTTACCTCTTGTGGCAATTCAAACCTTTGGTGCAGATCTCTGATTATGATCAAAACCTTTGATACAGATCCACGGGGCGATCACGAACGTTGAACGATGACAACGTCTCTACTCAGTCCACACGAACGGATTCCTTCAATCACAGTGCTAGCTGTTATGAATGAAGGCTTTGAGTGAGAGAAAGAGGGAAACAAAATTCCAAGTCTCTACTTGAATTTCTGTCTGAGTGAATTGAGTGATAATGCTTCTACCCAAGGGGTTCTATTTATAGAACCACTTGTGTGGGCTTCAAGCCAAAAAGCCCACTTAAGTGCATTTTGGCCCATATCTCATAATATGCCAAAATCACTTAAGTATTTGGTACCTTACCATATTTCGTCTCCCACTTAAGTGCACCGTACCTTACGGTGTTCCTTAATTATTCTATCTCTCATCAATCCGTCCTTTGTGTGTGACCCTATAGGTTTTCGCGACGTTGGCAATTATATTAAATCACGCATTTAACATAATAAACAGTGAGCGGTATCTAGCAACACATCACTGCTACCCAAGTCACGAAAATGTCATGTGATCTGACAAAACCTCCTGTGATAATAATTATGTGTATAATTACCCCTTTGCCCTTATGTCTATATTGAACACAAGGTATAGACCGTGTCACCCTTGTCCAGTTCAATATTGGGCCCATAGACATTTATCCTGTTAAGCAGGATTGGCAAATTCCATCTAGGACACTCATGTCCCTCAGCATGCTTCGTGGAGTACCCATCAACTGTCTTTATGGTTATCCAGTTACGGACAACGTTGGATCAGCAATAAAGCACTCGACTCTACATCTAGGATCCATAGTGGTTTCAGGTCGAAGAGTGGTATACACTATTATCACCATGAGAATAACTTATGACACTTTGCATAACTTTCTATATAGTATTCTCATAGCGGGTCAATCCGGTATAAATATTACTCCTAATATTCATACCTATGTTTAAGACTTGATAACTCTTTATCCATGATCCATGAGATGTGATCATCAGTCTACAAACATAATAGTCTTAATGCTTTAATGTTATCCCACTTCACATTAAAGCTCGACTACGGATACTTTAAGAATAGTGCCCTTATGTTTAATATGTTCTCATGATTAAGTCATACTTAATACATTAAACGGACTATCTATTCTAGGGACTTTATTAATCAACCATAATAAAGAAAATGCCTTTTATTATTAATAAATAATTCGATACAAGTACCAAAAGTATTGGCCTCTAGGGCTTACACCAACATACACTCCAAGAGATATTTGAGTTGAGTAAGTAATTCAAATTTATCTAGTACAATAAACTATTGTACTTTGTATTCAAACAACAGTTTCAATTTCTTACTCAACTTATATCAACGTTTGGTAAAATTGCTTAAACTAAAATCACTTAATTTTTTAAGCTGAAAAGCACTTATGCAGAAAATTAAAGAAGACAGAGATTTGATGAGGCAGTTCCCCCGCCGTCCTCGCTTCGGGGTACGTCTGCCCTCAATTCTAAAACTAGAATTGAGATGATTAATTAGATATCACCTGTGAAATTTAATCGTTTATACAAGGATTGCAAAGCATGTAAACAACAGAACTTCCAATGTGTTGAACGATGCTTCCTATCCTTGCTCCTTGATTCAAGATGAATCAAGACCTTCGATCGTTAATGCTAGACCTCCGGTTCCAGCCCCTTTGTTGAAGAATCTTCCGTTCTTCAAACCCTCGGCCCGGCTGATCTCAAACACAACGAGTCGAACCCGAATCCTTCAATTCAATGCCACCGAATCCGCTACTAGACTGATGAAGACTTTCCTCTTCTCAATCACCTTCGCTCGGCTGAATATTGATGAAGCGATTCGTGCAAAAACCCCCAAACACAAATCCGTATTGGAGGACAAAACCCTAATGGTTTTATTCAAGAAAGAACCTGCCACAAGCTTCAGCCCGAACTGGATTCTTCGATCACAGCTTCGAACCTTATCACCTTTAATCGATCACTAACCACATCAAAAGTAATTGTTTGCAGATGATGAGTTGTGAAATGTTGAAGATGAAGATGATGAGTCTTGGACACCTTTTTCACTCTTTCTTGTTTCCTTGAACACTTGAACTCAAATTAGCAAATGTTGGTTAATAAAAGTGTTTTAACTTCTATATATAGTAACAGACAAAACCATTTAAAAATAACAGAATTTCAAACATTGGAAATAACTCAGAAAACTGAGTTTACGCACGAGCGGTCGGCGTGCGCTGAGCCGTGCGTGATGCGCCGACCCCTATGGTCGACCCATGGTTCTATGCGCTGACCCAGGGTTAGTTCATTATGCCATGCGCTGACTTCTGGTCGACGCAAAGAGTTTTTGCGCTGACCCGTGAGTTATGCGCCGACCCTTATGGTCGACGCAAAGGAGCATGCGCTGACCAATCTGAGTTCTGCTGAGCTTTGCGCTGACCCGTGAGCTTTGAGCTGACCCCTATGGTCGACTCAAGGCCTTCAAATCTGCATAAAACTGTGTTTTGTGATTTTCATGCATTTCGTCATGATTACACTTTGTCCACATATGTTTTTGATCATTATAATAGGTTTAGACAAACGTAGAAAAGGATATGGTGGATAATGTGTTTCATTTGTTCGTAGACGTGCATGATGGTCTTTTGTCATCATCGAAACTTGCGATCGTATGTTGTCTGACTCTTTGTCTTTACATGAATGATTGAGGTCACTCACATGAGATCATATATATGCACAAGAATGATGAATGAAAGAACTTCCCTTGATTGTATTTGATCATAGGTTGAGGTTGCCTCATGAGCAAGGCACAGTCAATGTACAGTTGAATTAGGGTTTCCTTGGGAAATAATTCTCAAGCCCTTTGGTTTATCTTGATCAAATTGACAAATTGAGATACTTGGGAGGCATATATGATGATTGAGAGCTTTGGTAACCATTGTCATGCTTGCTTTCACTTTCATCTGGCCACTTCAATGGGCATAAGGGCCTCCTAGGAGCCTTGGATCACATGACTGCTTAAGCTTCAAAACAAACAAAGTTAGTGAGATATTTTTGTGCTTTTGGTTAGTAAGCAAAATAAGAAAAGCAATAATATACAATTCAAGCATGCTTGGCGGTCTCAAACCAACTCACACAAGTCCCAACCCAAGGGTTAAGGAGCCAAGATGCTATGATCCTTGAGGCAAATGCAAAATGAGAAATGATATGATGTCATGAGGGATATTAGGGTTAACATTAGGGTCTTACAGATGCCCTTATTTAAGGTCACTCTAGCCGGCGATATGAAGGTTAAAATCTTCGTTTCGACGAGGTAGAATGGGCTTAATTAATAACAAAGAGACGAATTTTGATCCCTAAGAGACCTCATGATACAAATGTATGTATGCAAAAGTTAATACTTTGTGGGATATGTGTCCACAAAGCAAAAAAGAAAACAGGAGAAACTGAGAATCCAAAGGAGTAATACACTCACTAGGGAGACAAAGACTCTGGGGGAGTAAAGGGTAAAAATGTGTGATCAGGTCACGACTTAAAACTTGCTGGGAGACACGAAGGGATTCCATGAAAATAAATCAATGGAAAGACTCGAGCTGATGCAAAGATGCATGTATTGGGGAATATGCCAATACAGCAAACTATCTGTCGCATCGCGAAAAACAACCGGCGGGAAAAGAAAAACAAACAGAGCCGCCACCGTGCGTTATTTAACCCAAAGGAGGGAAAGGAAACGCTCAAAGTAAACCTGGAAAGGAATGGTCTTATGACCGGAGATTGCAAGGATCGGGAGTCGATTACGCAAGGGGAAGGTATTAGCACCCCTCACGTCCGTCGTACTCGACGGGATCCACGCTCAAGAGAATAGAATAAGGTTGCTGAATAATTGCTCAAAAGAATGCACGCACACTGGAATAAAACACAGATGGAAGAAGAGGAGAACGAGCTCGCTAGGATATCGCATCCTATGCCTACGTATCTCATCTGGAATGAGAATTAGAGCTACCGTAGTTCGGCTAACGCACGCCGAAACAAAACACACACAAAGACGCTGAGACGTCAAAAGAAACTCGCAAATGGAAACAGACTGCCAATGGCTGGTCTTACGTCCGACTCCGAACAAAAGAAACACAAACAGGAAACCGAATGCCAATCGCTGGACTTATATCAGACTCCACAAAGAAACACCAAATAGGAAACAGAATGCCAATCGCTGGTCTTACATCCAACTCCTAACACACACAAAAGGAGAAAGGGTTTCCCGGAGAGATCTTGCACGATCTCCTGCCTACGTACCTCATCTGGTATGAGGATCAGGGCGACGCAGTTCCCCTTAACAGGGAAAAACTTCTATCCTAACTAGAGACAAAGGGAAATAACAACTAAAAGGGAGACTACGACTCGAGCCTAGAAGTTGTCATGCAAATGATCCCTATATTGAAGTCTCTAACAAGAGTTTGACTCACACAGGCAGTGAGTCAACTCAAGTCTATCTCTACGTACGTTCAACTTCCTCGAAAGTTGATCATACGACTCCTACAGAAAGGAGATGAGAAGCAAAAACAGATAAACAAGCAGAGGTGAACATGTATCACACACTATACGCAAACAAGTGGCTCATACAAGGCTGGGCTTTAGTCGAGGGGTCATATCGACCTCGAAAAACAAGCTAACTGGAAGGGTATCTGAGGCTCTTAACCACTGACATCGACCGTCAGGGTGAGCAGATGAAATGGGAGATGAGGATTAGACCTCATAGCTCTTAACTCGGGCCTGGGTGAGCTTCAAATCAATGAAGGTGTGGGGGTCCAGAATGTGGGACCCTACTCCACAATGACTGACTCTATATACAAGATTTTGGGTGTTTATTCAAAATGCATCAGCACGTAGTGCGAGCAAGATGAAAGACTCAACTGAATAGCAGGGGATGGATTACACATCCCTTCTATCTGCCAATGCCTCTTCACTTAGGAGGTCTTTACATGTAACCATGCCTCATTGAGGTCTTTAGCACAAAATTAAACAATCACAAACATTGCCTCTTAAGGAGGGCTTCAGACAGGTGCCTGCCAAAAACAGCAGGTCTTCCAGACTACATGGAGAAAAGAAGTTACCTAAGTAGTATTCCAACCACAAGAAAAGCAAAGCAACTCAAATAATGAGTTAAAGCAGCTAAGGTACCTGTATGAAAAGCTAAACCATCAGTATTCTATTCATACAAACAACCAACAGTTAACAGATAACAACAGACAACCAATATACACAACATGTAAGCCATAAACTCAATTGAGTTCACCACCAAAGACCTACAACACAATCAACATTAGTTAAACAAAGTGACTTGCATCTCAAGCAAGGAGACCACATCATTCATTAGAACTTATTGCTTGCACCTGAAATGCACAACTTAAAATGTGAGTCCAAACCCCTAGGGCAAAGCCTAGGGTCAAAAGTGAAGCAAAAAATCAAAACAGCAACCAATATTCAACATAAATCACATTTAATCAAGTTAGAACATGTCCTAAAAAGGACCAAATCAAAATCATTAGGCAACGTCATGTAGTGAGCAAGAGAAGACAAAGGCAATTTCAAGGCACACAATTAGACATTAAGAATGAAAATTCCATATTAAAACAGAAATGAATCAAACAATTCTGGAAATTTTTATGTGCATACAACATGTCAAATATAATCATCATGCCAAAAATCAGAATCAACAGAGCTTAATTGATATGGCAATGAAAATGAATAAGATCAACATCAAATTGTGTGACATACATTGTCACACCATACAATCACATGCCTAAAACAGAAATAAAAAATGAGAAAAATACACAACCAAGCCTCAAAGGTCAACCATCATGTTAGGAATCATCATACAAAATTTCATGGCAATTGGATCATTATTGAGCATTTCACAATGGAAAGAATGAAGCATGTCACATTTTGCATATATGATCAATCAACCAATCACAATTCAAATTCCAGAGATGATAAAATCATGAAACCACCACCAAAAAATAATAGACAAACCCATGAACATTTTGCAAAAAATTGGGAATTAATTGGATGTGTTTTCAATTTTATATGATTTTTTGAAGTTGGAAAAAAAATTGAAATAAAATGTGGCATATGTACATGAAAATGGGTGGGAAATGAAATGTTAGGATTAAATTTGAAAAAAAATGGAAGAAGCTGGAATCGAAGTGAGGGGAGCGCCTGGACCAAAACGACGCCGTTTTGGCCAGTTGGAGGAAAAATAAAAAAAAAAGGAATAGAAGCGTTGTGCCTGGGAATCGAAGAGAGCGCCTGGCCTGTTCAAAACGGTGTCGTTTTGACGCCTTGCCCTAGCGAAACACCAGGCGGTGGCGCTGCACTACCAGGCGGTGGTTTCCACCATCTCCTACCTTGGGACGGTGGTTCCACTGTTCACGTGGATATTTTCTTTTGCAGAATTTGGAAATAATCACATCATTCGAAAGCATACAACAAACACAACACAAATCCAGCATCACTTAATCATAACAAGCCATGGATAATGAGAATCGAAGGAAAACATTCTAGATCTACAAACTTTAATTTCACATAACTTCTTCAAATCTCAACCAAATTCAATGAAATTTAGATCAGAATCACCAGCATGCAATGACCTATCTAATCATGTCCAAAAAATTAAGAAATAAGAGACTCGAAATTTCACCAACCTGGAATGGCAGTGATCAAAACAGTGTGTTCAAGGCCTCCAAAGTGTGTAGATCTCCTCCTTTGCTCTTGTTATGAAGCTTGATGTAGAAATGGATGCTTGCCACGACCTAGATCTTGCTCAATTTGCACTTGCCATTGTTGTGTTCATATGCTTGACATGCTTCAAAACTTGCTCAAATTCCACAAAAAATGGATGATTCATGCTTCAAACTTCATGATGATGATGGATCTATCAAGAAAATGTGTGGTTGTGTGGAGAAAATTTGAATTTCAATGAGAGAGAATTTTGGAGGGAAATTTTTTTCTAGATCTAGAATGATGATTATCAACCATTCTGTTATGATTTACCTTATATATGCTCTACTAATCACATCCTAATTACAATTAGCCATGAATTAATTAGGATTAGGCAAAAATAAGGTGTATGACAAATTTTGGAAAATTGGTGGTGCCATGCAAATGTACACGTGAATAGTAGCAAATGGCCATGCAATTATACTTAAAAACACTTCATGCACATGTTGGCAATGGTAATTTGTTCCCATGATGCACCAAATTCAAATTTGCAAATTTCCCTCCAAAATGGTCATGAATGGGCAAATGATTATATGATGAAATTTCATGCAATGCCATGAATGATTTGGAAAATATATGTCATGAGGAGCAAAGTGCAAAAAGAGGCACTCAATTTGGAGTTATGAGTCAAAAGTTATGGCCTTTTGAAGTTTCAAGCACACTTGGCAATGATTTGATCATATCTCCTCAACCATTCATCATAAATTCATGATCTTGGACTTTTTGGAAATGGGAGAGAAAGATATTCAACTTTCATGTTGGACAAAATTTCATTTGAAGCTTCTTTGATGATGTAAGATCAAGTTGAATTTGGACCAAAATCTTTCCATTTTTGGAAACTTTCAATTACAGGTCACTTTCCATTTTTGGAAACTTTTGATCTGACCTCAAATTCTTCAAGATATGTATTTGACATGATGAATAAACCTCTTTGGGACATGAATGAAGTGTCTCAAACCATTTCTCCACCTCCTAACCCTCAGTTGACTTTCTGTTGACTTTTATGGGCCTCTAGATGACTTGGCCATGCTCTGATCAGCTTGAGCCTCAACCACTTGAGGAATTTGCTTCAAAATGAACCTTGGCTCATATAAGCTCAATAGGATAATCATGTGATCCCCCTCTCCATAGAATACCTCATCTCCTTGAAAATCACTGATTGAAAGAAAGCATTGATTAGGGTTGACGAGAGGTCAAAACCCTAATCCAGAGGAATCTAAACATGAACAATGAACCCCTTGAGGATGACATAACCATGATGATGATGATGTACCCTTGCAATCAAAATAATGTTCAACCTCTGAAGGATCAGGAAACCCTAATGCACTGCAAACCCTCAAATGGTTGATGATCAACTTATGGAGACCCTCAGGCTTGAATCTCTTAACCTCTCTATCTTTTGACAAGACCTTAGAGGATGACCTTCTTATTATCACATGATATGCAAAATGCAAATGCCTAAGGTCCTAAAAAATGAAATGCAATATGCTAAGCTAGTCCCAAGAAGAGGAGGGCAAATTTTGAGGTGTTACACTATCCACAAAGGATACTTCGGATAAAAATCCGGACTCGGATGGGGAATATCCAGAAGGGGATTCAACCGAGGAAGAAACAATGAGATATTACCGGTTACTGGGTAATAAGCTCAAAGAGACATGTGATCAAAACACCGGTATAAGGGTGAAAAGGCAACATGCTCAGGGGAAAAGAATATCTAGGACCGGTATAAAGGTGAGAGATATCGATCGTCCGAACATCCGAGGGAAACCTAAAAGGTATGTTTCAACTCAGGAAAATCTGACTCCACAGGGGACAAAAAGTCATAATAGGGAGCAGAAAGGAAGGAACACCAGGGATACCGGTTACTGGGCATATAATAGGTCACCAACCAGGCGTGAATTGGGGAATATTTCCAAGACACTCATCATCCGAAAAGAGGGCTGAGAAAGCAAACTCGATTACAGGATGGACATTCGATCCCCTAAGAAAATTCGAATCTTACTCTCTTGGGAAAGAACAAAGGCTTTGACTGAAAAGCGCATAAGATATGTTATCTATTACCGTCAAAACATAGATAATATACTCGCAAGGAAGATTATCCACAACCGGTTACTGGGTTAATAAAGGATAAATCAACCGAAAAGAAAGGACATCGGGATACCGGCTACTGGGTATAAAATGATGACCAATCAATTGGAGAAACAATCATTACCAAACAAGGGTAAATGAAAGATGACTCACTGGGGATAAATTGCTTAATTAGAGCAATTATCCAAGAGATATATCACCGGTTACTGGGTGGTATACTCAAAACTGAAGGAGTATCAATACCGAATAATGGATAAAGATAACCAACAAAGAGGGGATTACATCTACCGGTTACTGGGTAGAAAACCATAGAAGAGAGTACCCGTCATCGGTTAGGATGAACAACAATCAAGGTTTAACTCTGCACGGGGACAAAATGGGGTTTACAACTACCGGTTACTGGGTAGTAAACCACAGAAATAGGACTTACAACTACAGGTTACTGGGTAGAAGGCCACAGAAATTCACTGGGGAGAGAATGGACAATTACAGTTTACTGAGTAATTGATCACCTGAACCACAGGGAACTGCAGGAGAAATAACAAGAGAGGAGTCAATCTAGGGACAAACTAGAGAGACACAATGAAACAAGACTCAACCCAACGAGGATATAACTCAGGGGGGGGGTAATTCCATCCCAATACATATTTAGGGAGGAAACTAAAGCAAAAATCATGCACGAGGACATAACTCAGTGGGGAATATGGAAGAAAGGATAGACACTTTCTGCCTATGGGGCTAACTCTACATGGAGAGATCAGACACAACCGTCTGCTTGGGGAAGGATATTTCACTGCTAGCAGGAGATAACAAACAAAGATATATGGAAAAGAATGCTACATGAATATTTGAATGCTATAATTATGCATGTATATGCGTGGTTTATGTATATTTAATGTTGAGAAATAGACATATCTAACACAAACAGGTCCAAGAATCAATGGACAGACATCCGGTACAACATCTCAAAAGAGAAAGCCAAGCCCACAGGAGATATCCAATCTGGTGGGGGTAACAAATACCAGGAAACCAATCACCGTTTAGGATCGAGCGAAGTCGTTGCCAGGGACAAAGACCACTGCTAGGGGAACAAGCAAGATCACTCGGGATCAGAGACCGCTGTTGGGAATAAGCAAAGGGTCACAACCACCAAAGCTGGGGATCTTCCAACAGTACGCAGAGACATGGATAAGATCAGTCATAGAAGAACTCTACTGGGGATCTTATCAGGAGGTGATATGGAATTCTGTGGGGAACAACCACCAAACAGAAGCACATCAAATCAAACATTCACTTCTATCCATCGAGGGAAACATCTCTGCTGTGGAGAAGGAGAACCAGTCACTCCACTGGGGAATGAATCAACATGTCTTCCTCGAAGTTCCAAAGCCAAACTAGGATCAGGTAGAGCCTTAGCTGGGGAAGCTACCCAGCCACCACCAGGGAGCTTAACACGGATAAGATCCACCATAGAAGTAACTTTACTGGGGAAAAACCAAGGAAAGATATGAAATTCTATGGGGAATTGTCGCATTACGCGAAAATCCGGCGGGAAAACGAAACAACAGAGCCGCCACCGTGCGTTATTTATCCCAAAAGAGAGAAAGGAAACGCTCGAAGTAAACCTGGAAAAGACATGGTCCCGCGACCAGAGAAAGATGGGATCGGGAGTCGGTTATACGAAGGGAAGGTATTAACACCCCTACGCATCAGTCGTACTCGACGGGATCCACGCACAAAAGAAAGGATAAGGTTGCTAAAAACTGCTCACAAACTGCACAAGGCTAGAAGGAACACACAGAAAGACAAAAGAAACAGGACTCGGCAGGATATCGCATCCTAGGCCTACGTAGTTTGTCAGACACAGACATCAGAGTCGACGTAGTTCGGGACAAGGGACACGTGCTCGCTAGGACGTCGCATCCTATGCATACGTATCTTCTCTAACTAGAGAAGAATTAGCGCACTCGTAGCTCGGCTAACGCACGCCAAACAAAACCACACAGGAAACCGACTGCCAATCGCTGGACTTATGTCAGACTCCAACAAGCAAACAAGACACAGAAAACCAACTGCCATCGCTGGACTTATGTCAGACTCCAACACACACAAAGGGGTTGAAAAAGAAAAAGGGCGCCCGGAGAGATCAGCTCATCTCCTGCCTACGTACCTCATCTGGTATGAGGATCAGGGCGACGTAGTTCCCCTACACAGGGAAAGAACTTCTGTTCCAACCAGAAACAAAGGGAGACACAAACTACTAGGGAGACTACGACTCGAGCCTAGAAGTTGTCATGCACACAATCCTTATGTTGAGGTTTCTATCCTAACTTGCACAGGAAGCTAGCTAACCTAATCAGCACAAACAATCACAAGCACAAAAGCAAGCACACACACTATATACAAACAAGTGGCTCACACAAGGCTAGGCTTTAGTCAAGGGGTCACATCAACCTCGACAAACAAGCCAACTGGAAAAGGGTGTGGTTAGCTCTTAACCCTAAAATTGAGAATTAGGGTGAAGCAGATGAAATGGGAAGTGAGGGTAAGACCTCACAGCTCTTATCCCTGGCCTGGAAGAGCTTGACTCAAAATAGAAAGTGTGGGAGTTCAGAATGTAGGAACTCTTCTCCACAGATGACTGACAAAACAAGATCTTGGGTTTTTATTCACAGTGCATCAACACAATGGTGTGAGCAAGGTGAATGACACACTGAATAGCAGGGGATGGATTGCACATCCCTTGTATCTGCCAATGCCTCTTCACTTAGGAGGTCTTTGAATGTACATGGCACAACATTAAACAAACACAAGCATTGCCTCTTAAGGAGGACTTCAGACAGGTGCCTGCCCACATAACAGGACAGGTCTTCCAGACTACATGAAGTCAGGAGATTATACCTCAGTAGTAAGCAAACCACAAGCTAGCAAAGCAAGTTCAAAATGAACCCAAAGCAACTTAGGTACCTTCTTGGAGCTCCAACAATGGCAGTGATGGATTCAAGTGTCAAAAAGCCTCCAAACCTCTTCTATCGACCTTGTTAACACCTCTGAAATTGAACTGGAAGCTTGAAACGAAATGAATATAGCTTCAACTCAAATCTCCATGTTCATGCTCATGTATGGAGATGCTTGATTCTTCACCAAATTTTACAATCCAGGGCTTGAAAGCTACCAATTGAGGATCAAGAACACAGAATATGCACTCAAAATCAAGTGTTATTTGGAGAATTTTTAAATTATGGTGGAGAGAAAATTTGGAGGGAGATTTTGGATCTAGATCTAGAATTGTGTAATGTGAAAATTCTGTTGCAATTATCTATTTATATGCTGGCTTAATCCATTTCCTAATCACACTTAACTTGGCTAATGAAATTTTAATTCAAAAATGAGGTGTTATGCCAAATTTGATTTTTTCACCTCATGCATGCAACATGCACGTGAACAGTAACAATGGCCATGCATTTTCACTTAAAACCATGCTATGAACATGTTGGAATGGTTAAAAAGTCCATATGATGCACCAATTTTGAATTCATGATTTTCCCTCCAAAATGTACTTGAATATGCATATAATCATATGATGAATTTTCATGCAATGTGATGAATGATTTGGAAAGTTCATGTCATGAGAAGAATTATGCAAAAAGAGCCACCAAATTTGGAGTTTTGGTTCAAAAGATATGGTCATTTGAAGTTTCAAGCACACTTTGCCATGATTTGATCATAACTCCTTAACCATTCATTAGAAATTCATGATCTTGGACTTTTTGGAAATGGGAGAACAAGATCTTAAACTTTCATGTTGGACAAAATTTCATTTGAAGCTTCTTTGATGTTGGAAAGTTGAGTTGAAGTTGGTCCAAAAACTTTCCATTTTTGGAAATTTCAAATTATAGGTCACCTGCTATTTTGGGAAAGTCTTGACTTGACTTCAAATTCTTCAACGTGAGTGTTTGAAGTGTCAAATGAGACTTGTTTGAACATGAATGAAGCATCTCTAACCACTTCCCACCTCCAAATCCAAAGTTGACTTTGCAGTTGACTTCTGTTGACTTTTATGGCCCTCAGATGACTTGCACATGCACTGATGAGTTCTAAGCCTTCAATACTTGGCCAAGCTACTTCAAAATGATCCTTGAGTCATGTGAGCTCAATGGAACAACCCTAGGGCTTTGATCTCATAGAAAATGCTCTTGTTGCCTTGCACAGTTGAATCTCCTGACCAGTCTTGCCTGATGAGATGTAATGGACTATGCAATATGAATGCAATGTTAATGACCTAAAAATGAAATGTATATACAAATGGGAGGTGCAAATTTGAGGTGCTACAGCTGCCCCTATTCAATCAACTGGGAACCTGAACGGATGAGAGCAACGACTGTCAGACCTTCAAGGTAAACAGGGATTGAATACCAAAGAACCGTAGAAATTTGCACTCTGCATGGATCCGAGAAAAGAAGGTTCACCAATGGCAACTTCCACTAGGGTCTGATACTTATCACTGGAGATTTTGATTTTTTTATCAATGGAAAGATACAGCCAGACGTCAACGGACGACTGGGAAAAACTCAACTTTTATCGACACCAACGGAGAGGTAACCAGACATCAACGAATGAATGGGAAAGGATACAACTAGACGTCAACGGACAAATAGGAAAAACTCAACGTTTATCGACACCAACGGAGAGGTGACCAGACATCAACGGATGACCTGGGAAGACTCGACCAAACATCAACGAATGCAAGGGAGGAACTCGACGTTTATCGACACCAACGGAGAGGTGACCAGACATCAACGGATGACCTGGGAAGACTCGACCAAACATCAACGGATGCAAGGGAGAAACTCGACGTTTATCGACACCAACGGAGAGGTGACCAGACATCAACGGATGACCTGGGAAGACTCGACCAAACATCAACGGATGCAAGGGAGGAACTCGACGTTTATCGACACCAACGGAGAGGTGACCAAACATCAACGGATGAATGGGAAGACTCGACCAGACTTCAACGGACGAACGGGAGATGCTCGACGTTTATCGACACCAACGGAAAGGTGACCAGACATCAACGGATGACCTGGGAAGACTCGACCAGACGTCAACGGACGAACGGGAGAAGCTCGACGTTTATCGACACCAACGAAAAGGTGACCAAACATCAACGGATGACCTGGGATAAAGGGACACAACCAGACATCAACGGACGAATGGGAAAAACTCAACGTTTATCGAAACAAACGGAGAGGTGACCAGACATCAACGGATGAATGGGAAGACTCGACCAGACGTTAAACGGGAGAAGCTCGACGTTTATCGACACCAACGGAAAGGTGACCAGACATCAACGGATGACCTGGGATAAAGGGACACAACCAGACGTCAACGGACGAATGGGAAAAACTCAACGTTTATCGAAACCAACGGAGAGGTGACCAGACATCAACGGATGAATGGGAAGACTCGACCAGACGTCAACGGACGAACGGGAGAAGCTCGACGTTTATCGACACCAACGGAGAGGTGACCAAACATCAACGGATGAATGGGAAGACTCGACCAGACGTCAACGGACGAATGGGAGAAGCTCGACGTTTATCGACACCAACGGAAAGGTGACCAGACATCAACGGATGACCTGGGATAAAGGGACACAACCAGACGTCAACGGACGAATGGGAAAAACTCAATGTTTATCGAAACCAACAGAGAGGTGACCAGACATCAACGGATGAATGGGAAGACTCGACCAGACGTCAACGGACGAACGGGAGAAGCTCGACGTTTATCGACACCAACAGAGAGGTGACCAGACATCAACGGATGAATGGGAAGACTCGACCAGACGTCAACGGACGAACGGGAGAAGCTCGACGTTTACCGACACCAACGGAGAGGTGACCAGACATCAATGGATGACCTGGGGAAAAAGATATACAACCATACGTCAACGGACGAATGGGAAAAACTCAACGTTTATCGACACCAACGGAGAGGTGGCCAGACATCAACGGATGAATGGGAGAAAGGGATGTTACAAACATCGGAAGATGATGTTTACCGACATCAACAAAGGGACGACCAGACATTAACGATGACTGGGGTGAGACTCGATGTTTACCGACACCGAAACAATGGTGTTTACCGACACCAAGGAAAGAACACACACAAGTGCTGACATGACACTTACCGATATCACAAGAATGACATCTTCAATACGTCAAGGCAAGGCTAAACACTTGCTGGGGATCTCACTGGGGAGAATCAAGCTTTCCTTTCACGGACGGGTGAGTAAATAAACCTCTCTGGGGAATTATCAATCCTGAATGCTGTCAGGAGCAACTGTAGCAAATATGCCGTACAGATGTTGAACAATGATCCGCCTCTGCCGGGGATACGGTCTGATTAGGTTTAACACATGAATGCATATGTTTGAATTTTTCTATGGCGTAATACTCCATATTGAATGGAAATGCTATGCGCTTTAAGGATGCAATGATTACTACATGCAAGATGCAAAATGATGAAAACTCCTGCTGGGGAGAAAACAGATTGCTCTGCTGAGCACACAAATCTGAAAGATTCTCCAACTCTGTGGGGAGACGCACTGCTGGGAGTGCTCTGCGGGTCTGATACTCTGGGGACGGCAGAGGAAACCAAGTCAACTCCGGGGAGACTCTGTCTGAGGAATACGCCAACTTCTCAACCGTGCTGGAGAATAGCATTGCTGCTGGAGAAAGGATAAATCCCACCGGGGACGACTTCCACTGAATTCAAACAATGCAAACCTCTACTGGGGAACAATTGCTAATCCTTGAGCAGGATAAACTCTACTGGGGATAATTTTCACCGAACCTGATCTACTTGGGGACTTCGCTGGGGAAAACCATCAACACAAACTCCGCTGGGAAAACTACCCACTTCAATGAGGAGCATGTTCACAACCCTACTGGGGAAAGGCATTCACGACCATGCTGAGGATTACAGTACTTCATACCCGACTGCTGAGGAACAAACTACTCACTGATACCTCCGCTGGGGATACAACAAACTTCAGATTTAGTGGGGATCAACATCCTTCGGACTAGCTGGGGAATCCCTGATCTTGAATATGCCGAGGAGACGACACTCCCAAATCCACTGTGGGGATACGGCCTATTCGACACGGAACACCCGTCGATTCATCGAGCACCGACATTCATCATCCAACCACAGTGTCAACTTTCCACTTTTGAGGGCTCCCAGACTCATCTGGTCTCTTCTGATACATCACCCAGTATTCTCGTCTCTCTCAGCTTTGAGACGAATGATCTCCTCAGATTCGGGCTAACTCTCTAATCTTCAGACTTTGAAGAGTCTTCTTGATTACCCTCTAGGATCGTCGTCGCAACTCTGTCACTGTTTTTTCACCGTTCGTCTATCCCTTGACCCTGATTGGACTCTGCGGGGATCTTCTGTGAAAATGTTACCCATCACCAACTACAAGTGAATGAAGATATCTAACAGCACCTGCACAAAAGATCGTTAGATAAAGGCCTGCCCCAGGCGTGCCAATATTTCAACACCTAGGTCACTCAAACTTCCGAATAAGATTTCACGCTTTCAATCTTATAAGCATGCATCGGAAGGGACCTCTATGTTTCAAAATGCAAATATGCTTATAAAAAATAAACGGATGTTTTTGCAATCAAAGCGGTAATGAAGACAAAAACAAAATTATTTGACTGAACCTGCATTTATTGACTGAAAAAAAAAGGTGGCTCAGAACCGAGCAATACACAGGAAGCAATCCCTGAAAAAAGGTGATTGCGCATAAAAGGAAAAACCTATCCTAATGGCAATGTGAAACCGTGATCTCATCGAGTTCCAACTCGGTTACACCCCACATGTCCTCAAGACTTTCCACACTTTCTGTCTTCTGAACAAGATGCTTCCGATCGATCTCTGCCGGGGATTATCCAAGTCATACCCAAAGCACAAACGATCATGCTAGACGCAGTTGTTCGTTTCATTCCCTCTTTTGCCTGGACCGCCCTTTCGGGTTTTCAGTCCACCGGGATACCCCTTTTTTGCCCAAGTCGCCCTTGTGGGGTTTTCAACTTGCCAGGTGTACGGTTTTTTCCTTTTATCCCTAACTTTTGCCCGAACCTTTTCTCTTTTTTTTTTGGTTCGCCGGGATGCCCTTTTTTGCCTGGACTCTTTTATTCTTTTCGTCCAGCGGGTCTCTTTTACGAAGTATCTTTTAACTGCGTCCGCATTCACGGGGTTGGAAAATCCTCGTCATCCGTGGTCGTCACCAACAAGGCTCTGCCAAAGAACGCCTTCTTGACCACGAATGGGCATTCATAATTGTATGTCCACTTGCCCCTACGATCGTTGAGGAGGGAGGATCCTTTTCAGTATCAGCTCTCCCACGTGGTACGCACGAGGTCGCACTTTTCGGTCAACAACATGTTTCATTCACTGGGTACAAATGCCCCATGACAAGTAACTGCCAGCCTCTTTTCCTCAGTCAGGCTCAATGCATCATACCGAGTCCTTATCCACTCAGCCTTCTCTAATTTCTCATTCATCAGGACTCTCCACAATGGGATCTAGACTTCAGTAGGTAATACCACTTCTATCCCATACACGAGCGAGCGCGGTGTTGCCCCAGTAGACGTATGCACCGAAGATCGATACCCAGGATACAAGCTTCGTACTCAGCCACCATTATTGGTGCATTCAAATGTTATCCGGGCAACAAAAGGAATGTGGGATATTTTCGGCGTAACCAAAACGGCACTAACTCATCCACATTAAGCTCCCCCCATCAGACATCAGAATCCGTTCGGATTCAGGGTCAGGCCCCTCCTCCAGGATCGGTTCCTCACAATCTTTCGATTTGAGCACCTCGAGATGTCCTCATCAGGGAACTCAAACTTCCTTGGTTGATAATCCTCAATGGGTTGCGGGGCGATGTAATCGGACAATACACTCCCCTCGATTGCTTTTTGAGAGGTATACTTAATATCGTATTCAGTCAACATCATCTGCCCTATCGCCACCCGTCCGGTCGATGTTGACTTCTCAAACGCATGCTTGATCGGATCCATCTTGGACATCCACAAAATGGTATGAACCAGCATATACTATCTCAGTCGGCGAGCAGCCTATGCCAAAGTACAACAAGTTTTCTCGAGCAGTGAATGTATTGTTTCACAGTCGATAAAATTTTTGCTAAGGTAAATTGCATGCTCTTTTCGACCAGACTCGTCATGCTGACACAATACGCACCTCATAGACCCCTCGAGGGCTGTCAAGTACCAGATTAACAGTTGTTCCTTCCACAGGAGGCATCAGAATCAGAGGTTCCTGCAACTTATTCTTTTATCTTTCAATGCCCATTGGAAATCATTATCCACCTGACCGTTTGCTCCCTTTTTTCTTGAATGGGTTCCCACGTGGCTATCAGATGAGATATGAACCGTGAAATGCAACTCAATCTATCTAAGAAACCACGAAACTTCTTTTGTTTTCGGTTCAGGCATTTCTCGTATTGCTTTTTCTTCTTTATATCTTTTTTTTTAGCAGGATCGACCTCGATTCCTCTTATCCGCTCACAATAAACCCCAGCAGTTTACCGGACAGCACTCCACAAGTGCACTGATTCGGACTCAACCTCAGTCTGAGTTGTCTCGATCCGGTCAAACAACTTGGCCAGATCCACCAGATGCCCCTTTTCTGTTTGGGACTTTGCTATCATGTCATCAACATATCATTCGATTTCATGATGAATCATATCATGAAACAGAGTCACTCTGATACGTGGAACCGACGTTCTGCTTCTCTAGAGGACAGTCTTCTCTCCATGGTAGCTTGTGCACAACGACATCGGTATCCGACCCTGGCATGTCCTGACACGACCAGGCGAAGGTATCCACATGCTCTTTCAACAGGGCTATCATTCTGCTCTCGACTCGCCTCTGAAGTGGCCCCAACTTTCACTTCCTTTCTGACCTCGGCGGTGCCTGGAATAACAATCTTGAATCGCTCCTCGTGCGGTTGAATCACCTCCTCCTCTTGTTTCAACGACCTGGCTAATCTTCCAGCAGACCACAATCTTCTTCGCCTTCTTCTTCGGCATGATAGATCGGATTTTCGAAGTCATACAGAGGTGTAACCGAATTTTTGTCAATGAGATCAGGAGGATAGTCACTTTTGAGGTCGGAACAAGACAAATCAAAAGGAAAGAAAAATGAAAATAACCATTGCCATTTTTTTATTTTTTAAAACTGCAAAAAGAAATGAAAGACAGGGAACACCGCTTCTAATCACAAAAACATCCATTTATTAATGATGCAAAATGTTGCAAAATGAAACACATGAGATGGCCCTTACAATGGACCATTACGTTTCAGGCAAAACGTATGGCTTTCATGCAAACAGAACTGAAATACAGAAATACTACTCTTCATGATGAGTGACGGTGATGATCTTTGAGGCCTTCCAAATCCCTGGTACGCACGATTTTATCCACGACTCAAGCTCGCAGTCACTGTCAATCTCTTCACCCACTGTACAGGCGTGACCTGGATCCAGCATTCCTGCACTGATGAATGTGAATGGTGGATGACGTCCTCTGTTTTGTCTAGACGAGTCTTGATCTGGCTGATAGCCAACCCCGAACATATCCGCTTTCACCACAATGTCTATGATCTTTCCCCAGCCTAGGGCTTCTCCGTTCTTCACCACTTCTAGGGCCTGTTTGTAAGAAGAAATGGACAGCTTCTTCTCTTTCTCAGCTAGAATAGCATCCTCTACCTTGACGGTTTCAACTGCCTGACTTAGTGTTTCAAATTTTTCACCGTCCATTTCTACTTCCATCATTCTCTGGATCGTTTCCCCCATTACTACACACCCATTTGTGGCGACGGCCGCACAACAGTTATCAACACTAGGGAATACACCCCTCTTCATCAGATGCTTTGGGATCACAGACACTGAAGTTTTTAACTGATCCCTATCAGTCACCTCTATTCCTCTCTTGTCCTTTGACATCACCTTCACCTCTACAGGACCATGCATTGGCACGGGGTTAGCATTATCATTCAGTATCGGTGTCAAACTGATGGCCTTAGAATCCATCATATCTTGGACGACATGCTTAAAAGCTCTACAACCCTCAATGTTATGTCCTGGTGCCCCAGAATGGAACTCGCACCTGGCATTCTCATCTTAGTTTGCAGGCCTCCGATGCAGTTCTACAGGAACCAATATCCTTGGCCGAACTAATCCAAGATCCCTCAACCTCTTGAACAGAAGGGTATAAGTCACAGGTGGCTTATCAAACTGACGATCCGTCCCCTTCTTCACTTGGCTCTTAGCTTTCTGTGCTTTCTGTCAAGGTGGCGGTTGTTGCTGTTGTACAGGTGGATTACCAACAGAAGTGGTTACAGTGGTAGCATAAGGGTGGTAACGATCCTTACCGCGTTCTTCTTTGGCCTGCACACCACCTAATTCAACCTCCTTCTTGAGCTGACCACTGCCAGAGGGCCTCTTTACTACGGATGCCGGAGCCTTTCCCTGAACTTTCTCCGTTATCAGCCATTTCTCAATCCTCTCCAACCTCTCAGCAATTGCTTTCTGCCCCAAGGCAAGCCCTTGCACGACTTTGAACAGTTCTCTCATCATCTCTTTCAATTCGAGAATGTCGGTGTTGGGTGGATCCATTAGTCTGAGATATCTGAACGGAAGAGCTATGCGCATCGGTTAGATACTGACACCTACAAAACAGCAAACAGGTTATTATGACTCACACATGCAAGGTCTATCCATATGAGGAATATCCTTTGATTCTGGCTTCATTGAGACAGATAATATTTCATCAACAACATTCTAACATCCGGATGTCTCTTGACCAGAATCTTAATCAAAAATGGACCCTGAGTACGGATAGACATGGGTTAAATGCGGATGAATGCGAAATGGGAATGATGCAAATGCATGCAGGCAGGTCACTGTGCCATCTTCCAAGTCAACTGAGGATCAACTGTACTTGACCGGTCTCTGAACTGATCACAATCATCTGAGGGCCCGAGTAACCATAAATCCAACTTGGGGAGTTCTGAAATAAACGGAACCGGGGAATATATCACTATCATTGAGGAAATCCACTGAACGGATAACAATCAGATCCTCTGAACCAATATCCTCAAATTCAACCCGGGGATCCGAAATAAACGGAACCCACTGATAGATATCACGGACAGAATTCTGGAGTGTCAGAGATAGATATCCATAAGTCCATCTGAACTATAGTCACCATCTGTACCTGTAAATGATTCATTCCCTCCCACTCACGGGTATCATCTAGGCCAGGGTAAGGTCAAGAGAAACGCAGGATAAACAACCCTTTCAAGAATATCATCCTGTACACACCCGATGTATGTACCGATAATACCCCATCAGGATCTGAACTGCTCGTGATATCGTGTTCCGCTAAGTGGCGCAATACCACCCGCTTCCCATGAATCACTCTATCCTAGGTGTCCTAGAGTTCACTCATAGCCTGGGTATTGGGCCTTTTACCTCTTGTAACTCCCACCCCACAGAGAAACAGGCACAACCAGCACAATGAAAGTATGATGCATGCAAACATAAATGCAAGCATAAATGCAAACATAAACAAATAAATGCAATAAATGAAATAGTAAAGCAACCGAACCCTATCCTAGAGAGCGCTAGGAATGACTCGCTTAGGGAAAATGGACCACCAAGAGGTCAACTTCTTTATAGTCCCCAGCAGAGTCGCCAGCTGTCGCATTACGCGAAAAACCGGCGGGAAAACGAAACAACAGAGCCGCCACCGTGCGTTATTTATCCCAAAAGAGGGAAAGGAAACGCTCGAAGTAAACCTGGAAAAGACATGGTCCCGCGACCAGAGAAAGATGGGATCGGGAGTCGGTTATACGAAGGGAAGGTATTAGCACCCCTACGCATCCGTCGTACTTGACGGGATCCACGCACAAAAGAAAGGATAAGGTTGCCAAAAACTGCTCACAAACTGCACAAGGCTGGAAGGAACACACAGAAAGACAAAAGAAACAGGACTCGGCAGGATATCGCATCCTAGGCCTACGTAGTTTGTCAGACACAGACATCAGAGTCGACGTAGTTCGGGACAAGGGGAACGTGCTCGCTAGGACGTCGCATCCTATGCATACGTATCTTCTCTAACTAGAGAAGAATCAGAGCACTCGTAGCTCGGCTAACACACGCCAAACAAAACCACACAGGAAACCGACTGCCAATCGCTGGACTTATGTCAGACTCTAACAAGCAAACAAGACACAGGAAACCAACTGTCAATCGCTGGACTTATGTCAGACTCCAACACACACAAAGGGGTTGAAAAAGAAAAAGGGCGCTCCGAGAGATCATCTCATCTCCTGCCTACGTACCTCATCTAGTATGAGGATCAGGGCGACGTAGTTCCCCTACACAGGGAAAGAACTTCTGTCCCAACCAGAAACAAAGGGAGACACAAACTACTAGGGCGACTACGACTCGAGCCTAGAAGTTGTCATGCACACGATCCCTATGTTGAGGTTTCTATCCTAACTTGCACAGGAAGCAAGCTAGCCTAATCAACACAAACAATCAATAGCACAAAAGCTAGCACACACACTATATACAAACAAGTGGCTCACACAAGGCTAGGCTTTAGTCAAGGGGTCACATCAACCTCGACAAACAAGCCAACTGGAAAAGGGTGTGGTTAGCTCTTAACTCTAACATTGAGAATTAGGGTGAAGCAGATGAAATGGGAAGTGAGGGTAAGACCTCACAGCTCTTATCCCTGGCCTGGGAGAGCTTGACTCAAAATAAAAAGTGTGGGAGTTCAGAATGTAGGAACTCTTCTCCACAGATGACTGACACAACAAGATCTTGGGTTTTTATTCACAATGCATTAACACAATGGTGTGAGCAAGGTGAATGACACACTGAATAGCAGGGGATGGATTGCACATCCCTTGTATCTGCCAATGCCTCTTCACTTAGGAGGTCTTTGAATGTACAGGGCACAACATTAAACAAACACAAGCATTGCCTCTTAAGGAGGACTTCAGACAGGTGCCTGCCCACATAACAGGACAGGTCTTCCAGACTACATGAAGTCAGGAGATTATACCTCAGTAGTAAGCAAACCACAAGCTAGTAAAGCAAGTTCAAAATGAACCCAAAGCAACTTAGGTACCTTCTTGGAGCTCCAACAATGGCAGTGATGGATTCAAGTGTCAAAAAGCGTCCAAACCTCTTCTATCAACCTTGTTAACACCTCTGAAATTGAACTGGAAGCTTGAAACAAAATGAATCTAGCTTCAACTCAAATCTCCATGTTCATGCTCATGTATGGAGATGCTTGATTCTTAGCTGTCGCATTACGCGAAAAACCGGCGGGAAAACGAAACAACAGAGCCGCCACCGTGCGTTATTTATCCCAAAAGAGGGAAAGGAAACACTCGAAGTAAACCTAGAAAAGACATGGTCCCGCGACCAGAGAAAGATGGGATCAGGAGTCGGTTATACGAAAGGAAGGTATTAGCACCCCTACGCATCCGTCGTACTCGACGGGATCCACGCACAAAAGAAAGGATAAGGTTGCCAAAAACTGCTCACAAACTGCACAAGGCTGGAAGGAACACACAGAAAGACAAAAGAAACAGGACTCGGCAGGATATCGCATCCTAGGCCTACGTAGTTTGTCAGACACAGACATCAGAGTCGACGTAGTTCGGGACAAGGGGAACGTGCTCGCTAGGACGTCGCATCCTATGCATACGGATCTTCTCTAACTAGAGAAGAATCAGAGCACTCGTAGCTCGGCTAACGCACGCCAAACAAAACAACACAAGAAACCGACTGCCAATCGCTGGACTTATGTCAGACTCCAACAAGCAAAAAAGACACAGGAAACCAACTGCCAATCGCTGGACTTATGTCAGACTCCAACACACACAAAGGGGTTGAAAAAGAAAAAGGGCGCTCCGAGAGATCATCTCATCTCCTGCCTACGTACCTCATCTGGTATGAGGATCAGGGCGACGTAGTTCCCCTACACAGGGAAAGAACTTCTGTCCCAACCAGAAACAAAGGGAGACACAAACTACTAGGGAGACTACGACTCGAGCCTAGAAGTTGTCATGCACACGATCCCTATGTTGAGGTTTCTATCCTAACTTGCACAAGAAGCAAGCTAGCCTAATCAGCACAAACAATCACAAGCACAAAAGCAAGCACACACACTATATACAAACAAGTGGCTCACACAAGGCTAGGCTTTAGTCAATGGGTCACATCAACCTCGACAAACAAGCCAACTGGAAAAGGGTGTGGTTAGCAATTAACCCTAACATTGAGAATTAGGGTGAAGCAGATGAAATGGGAAGTGAGGGTAAGACCTCACAGCTCTTATCCCTGGCCTGGGAGAGCTTGACTCAAAATAGAAAGTGTGGGAGTTCAGAATGTAGGAACTCTTCTCCACAGATGACTGACACAACAAGATCTTGGGTTTTTATTCACAATGCATTAACACAATTGTGTGAGCAAGGTGAATGACACACTGAATAGCAGGGGATGAATTGCACATCCCTTGTATCTGCCAATGCCTCTTCACTTAGGAGGTCTTTGAATGTACCGGGCACAACATTAAACAAACACAAGCATTGCCTCTTAAGGAGGACTTCAGACAGGTGCCTGCCCACATAACAGGACAGGTCTTCCAGACTACATGAAGTCAGGAGATTATACCTCAGTAGTAAGCAAACCACAAGCTAGAAAAGCAAGTTCAAAATGACCCCAAAGCAACTTAGGTACCTTCTTGGAGCTCCAACAATGGCAGTGATGGATTCAAGTGTCAAAAAGCCTCTAAACCTCTTCTATCAACCTTGTTAACACCTCTGAAATTGAACTGGAAGCTTGAAACGAAATGAATCTAGCTTCAACTCAAATCTCCATGTTCATGCTCATGTATGGAGATGCTTGATTCTTCACCAAATTTTACAATCCAGGGCTTGAAAGCTACCAATTGAGGATCAAGAACACAGAATATGCACTCAAAATCAAGTGTTATTTGGAGAATTTTTAAATTATGGTGGAGAGAAAATTTGGAGGGAGATTTTGGATCTAGATCTAGAATTGTGTAATGTGAAAATTCTGTTGCAATTATCTATTTATATGCTGGCTTAATCCATTTCCTAATCACACTTAACTTGGCTAATGAAATTTTAATTCAAAAATGAGGTGTTATGCCAAATTTGATTTTTTCACCTCATGCATGCAACATGCACGTGAACAGTAACAATGGCCATGCATTTTCACTTAAAACCATGCTATGAACATGTTGGAATGGTTAAAAAGTCCATATGAAGCACCAATTTTGAATTTATGATTTTCCCTCCAAAATGTACTTGAATATGCATATAATCATATGATGAATTTTCATGCAATGTGATGAATGATTTGGAAAGTTCATGTCATGAGAAGAATTATGCAAAAAGAGCCACCAAATTTGGAGTTTTGGTTCAAAAGATATGGTCATTTGAAGTTTCAAGCACACTTTGCCATGATTTGATCATAACTCCTTAACCATTCATTAGAAATTCATGATCTTGGACTTTTTGGAAATGGGAGAACAAGATCTTCAACTTTCATGTTGGACAAAATTTCATTTGAAGCTTCTTTGATGTTGGAAAGTTGAGTTGAAGTTGGTCCAAAAACTTTCCATTTTTGGAAATTTCAAATTATAGGTCACCTGCTATTTTGGGAAAGTCTTGACTTGACTTCAAATTCTTCAACGTGAGTGTTTGAAGTGTCAAATGAGACTTGTTTGAACATGAATGAAGCATCTCTAACCACTTCCCACCTCCAAATCCAAAGTTGACTTTGCAGTTGACTTCTGTTGACTTTTATGGCCCTCAGATGACTTGCACATGCACTGATGAGTTTTGAGCCTTCAATACTTGGCCAAGCTACTTCAAAATGATCCTTGAGTCATGTGAGCTGAATGGAACAACCCTAGGGCTTTGATCTCATAGAAAATGCTCTTGTTGCCTTGCATAGTTGGATCTCCTGACCAGTCTTGCCTGATGAGATGTAATGGACTATGCAATATGAATGCAATGTTAATGACCTAAAAATGAAATGTATATACAAATGGGAGGTGCAAATTTGAGGTGCTACAGGAATAACCACCAAACAAAAGTTCCAATAACCATCACATTTCCTCATACTACTGGAGAAACAATCTCTACCGAGGAGTAGAGAAACACCGCTCTGCTGGGGATAGAAAATAAACATTTTCATCACCCGCTCTGCTAGGAGGAAACTATCCAAGAAGGAGGAAGTAACAAGGCTCCGATCATGCAACTCCACTAGGGAAAAATCGCTGATGACTGTACCGGGGATAACCTGTAGGCGATCAGCTGGAGATAACATGCTGGTGACTAAACTGGGGAAGTCTAATGTGAGCAACCCTGCTGAGGATGAACGGTAGGCAAACCTGCTGGAGATCAATGTATGCGAATCCGCTGGGGATAAGCTACAAACTAACTTGTTGAAAATTCCCCTTATGCTGGGATTTCCTACTCACTCCACGGGAGATTTCCAATCTTAATGAGGGAAGACCAACTTCCTCGAAAAAGATAGCATGTCAATTTATCAATCTATAAGGGATTTTAGGTCAATCCACACAAGGGATGACAACCATATAATTGATAAAACACAGATGCTAGATCCAGACTCACTGGGGGCTAGAAGACTAAGACCAAACTCCAGACTCTCTGGGGACTTTGGTGGTGTATTACCTTTCTGCGCTCATTGAGGAGACAACCTGAAAGATGATGAAGAGGTCACAAATATGCTAGAAATATGAACAAATGCCTTACCCTTTTGGAAATCATACTATCCTTGGGAGAGCACTGAAGACATTCCATTTATCCTTTCAGTCATTGTGAATGTTCACTTTGTTTAAAAACAGTTTATAAAAACTTTATTTGTTTACAACAATTATATTTATCAATTAAAACATGCAAATATTTGTTGAACAGAAACAAATAAGAGTGCAAAGAATTGGATAAAGGCTCAAATTTATTTGATGGAATGGTAGTCTGCAAATGGCAAGACTCCATGGATCTTTAAAAATTTGAAATTGGTGATATATATTGGAAAAATGCTACATTGAACATAATGACCATTTCTCCACCAACTCTGAATCAAATGTATTTGAAGCTTTAGTTGACGATGACTGAGCGAGAATCTTTGACAGAAGACGGTTGAAAAACAAAGTCTTGTCAGGATGCGGTTACTTGCCAAATCCCTAATTTTTGCCTAGATTGCCCCAGGGTGAGGTACTCAATCTAGCGGGATATATATTCATTTTTTTATGTCTCTAACTTTTGCCTGGATCGCCCTTTCGGGGTTTCAATCCACCGAGACGCTCATTTTTACCTAAGTCGCCCTTTCAGGTTTTCAACTTAGCGAGCTATTCTGTTTTTATTTTAGGTGAAGTATTTCTTGACTGCATCTAAATTCACAAGACGAGTGAAATCCTCCCCATCCATAGTTGTAAGTATCAAAGCACTGCCTGAAAAGGCTCTCTTAATAACATATGGACCTTCATAGTTTGGAGTCCACTTGTCCCTGGACTCGGGCGCGAAAAACAAGACTTTCTTGAGTACAAGGTCACCTTCTCGGAACACACGAGGCTTGAACTTCTTATCAAAAGCTTTCTTCATCCTCTGCTGATATAACTGACCATGACACATGGCAGTCAATCTCTTCTCTTCTATTAAGTTCAACTGGTCATAACGACTCTGAACCCATTTAGCATCAGTCAACTTGGCTTCCATCAAGACTCTCATTGATGGGATCTCAACCTCCACGGGGAGCACAACCTCCATGCCATAAACAAGAGAGAAAGGGGTTGCCCCTGTTGAAGTGTGGACAGATGTACGATAGCCATGCAAAGAAAATGGCAACATCTCATGCCAATCTTTGTACGTAACAACCATCTTCTGAATAATCTTCTTGATGTTCTTATTAGCAGCTTCAACAGCCCCATTCATCTTGGGTCTATAAGGAGAAGAATTATGATGTGCAATCTTGAACTCGCTACACAGCTCTTTCATCATCTTGTTGTTCAAGTTAGATCCATTATCAGTAATGATCTTGTCTGGCACACCATAACGACATATGAGTTGATTCTTGATAAACTTCACAACCACCTGCCTGCTCACATTCGCATACGAAGCTGCTTCAACCCACTTGGTGAAGTAATCAATTTGCTACGAGAATAAATCTGTGACCGTTGGATGCCCTTGGCTCTATCATGACAATCATGTCAATTCCCCACATAGAGAAAGGCCATGGTGATGAAATCACATTCAGAAGTGTCGGGGGAATATGAATCTTATCCGCATAAATCTGACACTTATTTGCAGCAGTCAAACTCCATTGTCAGCCAATAGTAGCCTGCTCTCAACATCTTCTTTGCCATGGCATGTCCATTGGAATGAGTACCAAATGAACCCTCATGGGCTTCAGTCATCACCGGGTCTGCTTCGTGTCTATCCACGCATCTGAGCAAAACCATGTCAAAATTCCTCTTGTAAAGCACATCGCCATTGAGGTAGAAACTTCCTGATAATCTCCTCAAAGTCTTCTTGTCTTTAACAGATGCCCCAGGCGGGTAAATCTGACTCTGAAGAAAACACTTGATATCATAATACCATGGCCTATCATCTTTCACTTCTTCTACTGCAAATACATGAGCTGGTCTATCCAAGCGCATCACAGTGATGTTGGGGACTTCATTCCAGAATTTCACCACAATCATAGAAGCAAGCGTAGCGAGTGCATCTGCCATCCGATTCTCGTCTCGAGGAATATGATGGAAATCAACCTCAGTAAAGAACGTTGAAATCCTCCTCGCATAATCTCTGTATGGGATGAGGCCAGGATGATTCGTCTCCCATTCACCCTTAATTTGATTAACAACAAGGGTCGAATCACCATACACATCAAGATGTTTGATCCTAAGATCAATACACTCTTCCAAACCCATAATACAGGCCTCATACTCCGCCATATTTTACGTGCATTTGAAAGTTAGCCTTGCTGTAAAAGGAAAATGTGTGCCCTGAGGAGTAATAATCACTGCCCCAATACCATTTCCATATTGATTAACAACGCCATCAAACACCATGCCCCATCGGGAACCAGGCTCCGGCCCTTCATCGAGCATAGGCTCATCGCAATCTTTCATCTTCAAATTCAGAATTTCCTCATCAGGGAAGTCGTACTGAACAGACTGATAATCCTCAATTGGTTGATGTGCCAAGTGGTCAGCCAAGATACTACCTTTAATAGCTTTCTGAGCTCGATACTCAATATCATACTCAGACAACAACATCTGCCAACGGGAAATTCTCCCAGTTAAAGCAGGCTTCTCAAAGATATACTTGATTGGATCCATTTTGGATATCAACCAAGTCGTATGATTCAACATATACTGGCGTAAACGCTTAGCAGCCTAAACCAAAGCACATCACATCTTCTCAAGCATTGAGTACCGAGACTCACAATCAGTGAACTTCTTAATCAGATAGTATATAGCATACTCTTTCTTCCCTGATTCATCTTGCTGACCTAATACACAACCCATAGAGTCTTCAAGAACGGTCAAGTACATAATAAAGGGTCTCCCTTCCACAGGCGGAGACAGAATCGGAGGCTCGGACAGATACTCTTTGATACTGTCAAAGGCCTTCTGGCAATCCTCAGTCCAATCATGACGCTGATCTTTCCGGAGGAGCTTGAATATTGGCGCACATGTGGCAGTCATGTGGGATATAAATCTAGAAATATAATTCAAGCGGCCAAGAAAACCTCGGACTTGCTTCTCAGTTTTGGGCGCAGGCATCTCTTGTATTGCTTTGACCTTGGCAGGATCAACTTCAATACCTCTTTCACTGACAATAAAGTCCAATAACTTGCCAGAATGGACTCCAAATGTACACTTGTTCAGATTCAGACGGAGTTTGTACTTCCTCAAACGTTGAAAAAGCTTCAACAAATGCTCTACATGTTCAATTTCCGTTCTCGACTTTGCAATCATATCATCAACATACACCTCGATCTCCTTGTGCATCATATCGTGAAACAAGGTGTCGCATCACGCGAAAAACCGGCGGGAAAAGAAAGAACAACAGAGCCGCCACCGTGCGTTATTTATCCCAAAAGAGGGAAAGGAAACGCTCGAAGTAAACCTAGGAAAGAACATGGTCTCGCGACCAAAGAGGATGGGTTCGGGAGTCGGTTATGCGAAGGGAAGGTATTAGCACCCCTACGCATCCGTAGTACTCTACGGGATCCACGCACAAAAGGAAGGAATATTGGTTGCTAAACACTGCTCAAACACACGCACACTGGCTGAAAGAAGCGAAAGAGATTGACTGAAACTGACTCGGCAGGATATCGTATCCTGGGCCTACTTAGTCTATCAGGCATAGACATCAGAGTCGAAGTAGTTCAGACTGGGGAAACGACACATGCTCGCTAGGATGTCGCATCCTATGCATACGTATCTTCTCGGACGAAAGAAGAATCAGAGCATTCGTAGCTCGGCTGACACGCACACAAACAAACACAAACACAGGCAAACGTGGAGCCTGAAGGCCAATCGCTGGACTTACATCAGCATCCGAACCTAAGCACACGCAAAGAGGCAAACGTGGAGCCCAAATGCCAATCACTGGACTTACATTGACATCCGAACCTAAACACACACAGGAAACCAACTGCCAATCGCTGGACTTATGTCGGACTCCAACCAGAACACACACAAGGGTGGTTAAGACACAAAGGGTTGAAAAAGAAAAAGGGCGCCCGGAGAGATCAGCTCAATCTCCTGCCTACATACTTCATCTGGTATGAAGATCAGGGCGATGTAGTTCCCCTACGCAGGGACAAAGGTTCTAGCCTAACCAGATAACAGAGGGAGACACAACTCTAGGGAGACTACGACTCGAGCCTAGATGTTGTCATGCAAAGTCAACCCTAAGTTAAGGTTTCTAACTAAATGGCGCGAGGGCCAACCTATCCTAGACAAGGCTTGCACAGGAAGCAAGGATCTCGATTGCAACTAGGGCAAGAGAAAGGGGAGATCTCAATCACAGCAAGGGTGAGAGGAAAGAGAATCAGTGTTAGTGGTTAGTCAAACTCGGCAAGACATCGCGTCTCGTGCCTACGTATCTCATCTGGACATGAGAATCAGAGTTGCCGTAGTTCGGCCACACAACTCTAAGCATGGTTCACACAGGAAGCAAGCCACACAAACTTGACTCGCACAGGAAGCAAGTCAAGCACACCCTACCTTGCACAAGGGCAAGTCTAAGCTAAACCTAAAGAGGCAAAGCAAACAGGCAATCACAATCACAAGAAGCACACTCTATATGCATACAAGAGGCTCAAGCAAAAGGTTAGGCACTAGGGCCAACTGGAATAGGGTAAGTGTGCTCTTAACCTTGCCATTGAGAGGCTAAGGTGAAGCAGATGAAATGATGAGGTGAGGATGAGACCTCACAGCTCTTATCCCTGGCCAGGGAGAGCTAATAGACAAATGAGCATGGGTCCAGAAAGTGGGAACCCTTCTATACTCGAAGACTCTGACATTGTACACTTTGTACAAGATCTTGGGTTTGTATCCCAATGCGTCAACACACAGCAGTGTGAGCAGAGGGATGACACAACAAGAGTAGTGGGGGATAGATTGCATATCCCTACCTTCCACCAATTGCCTTACTTGAAGGACTTTTCCTGCTTGGGACAATTTTAAACACACACAAGCATGGCCTCTTAAGGAGGACTTCAGACAGTTTGCCCGGCCAAATAACAGGCCGGGTCTCCAGACTACATGAAGTAAAAGAGATTATACCTCAAGCAAGTTGCTAAAAAGCAAAGCAAATCAAGTTCAGAGAACTTAAGCAACTAAAGTACCTGAAAAAAGTCAGAACAATCAGCAAACAGTTCAAAAGTTTAAATCAAAAGGAATTGGTAAATAGTCAACACAGATGGTCAACTGTGCAAGGCATAGGACTCAAACACATGAGTCAAACCTACAAAACAAAGGTTAGCATAGGATAAAACAATCAAGTTCAAACAAGTTTGAATGATCTTTGAGGTATTGGTGCTTAACCTGAAACAGGAACTCAATAGTAAGCTCAAAAGACCACTAGGACTAGCCTAGGGTCAATGATGAAAGAAAAAGTCAAAACAGCAAAGAAAAGTCAACCAAAGTCAAGGTCAAACATTCAAGAATCTATCACAATTGGGCCCACATTCAAATCATGCATTATGATCATTTCATGAACATTTGAAGTCAAAGTAAGGCAAATGAAAGCTCAAAGAAATCAACAGAATGACTTGCATCAAAAGTCAACCCAAACCTTTTCAAAAATCATCAAATAAATCACACTCAATCCTAACATCAAGCATGGTATACATGTAAAATTTCATGGCATTTGGATGAGAGGAAGGCAGTCAATGAAAATCATGAAGTCAACATAATTTCAAGTAAGCACAATGAAAGCCAACAAACATGGGTCAACTTCAAAAAATCATATCAAATTGAAAACAGATGAGAAATGAATGAGATTAACACCAATGCAAAGCTCAAGATGTCTAGTTATCACATATGAAATTTCATGATCATACAATATGGTATGAGAATTTCCCAAAGGATTTGGCAACATGTAGCACAAAAAGTCAACAATTGACTAGGCAGGGAAGAAAATCTCAAATAAATGTAAAACAGCACAATTAATTCCAGGAAAAATCACACATGAACTAGGCATGTAAGGGAGGGATCATGCAAAATTTGGGGTCATTTGGATGTAAGGAAGCATGTCAAACAAAATTGGGAAAATGCACATTCATGTTGTGACACCAAATACAACCTCTAACTTCAAAAAATCATATCACACAAACCACAAATGGGAAATCCACAAACTTTATACCAAAATGAAGGTGAATGTGTCTAATTTTACCACAAAAAATTTCAAGCTCAAAGGATGCATCATGAGTATTTCACAAAAGAAATGGCAAGAGGTATCATTTTTTGTCACATTTCAAAAACCCTAAGGCCAATTAATATCCAATGATCATAAAAATTATTAAAAATAATGATAAAAAACTAGACAAACTCATGATCAAGATGCAAAAAATCCCATGATTTTTGGATGTAATTTGAATGAGTAATGAATTATGGAAGTGGAGGAATAATTGGAATAAAACATGAACAAAGGCATGGCATGGCAAGTCAACATAAGTTGACCGATGGCATTTTTGCAATTCTAACCATCACTTATCAAAACGGCTGTGTTTTGGATGGGCACGGGAAATGTTTCTATTGGCTCATTTTCAATGGAATAGTAACACAAGTAACAACAGCCAATCATCATTCAACTTTCTGGGTTTAGAAACCTTAGGGTTTGGAAATGCAGCAAACATCTTGCTCAAGCAATCATCATGAACAGCAAACATAACTTTACAAGCATCATGGCAACGAGACAATAAGGTTCATGCAACAACATACAAACAGTAAACCAACATATTCGTGTGAATTCTGGGCAAGTTAAAGGTTCAGCTACAGGGTATGAACTTCATCAGCATGCATTTCATTTATCCAACATCAACAAACAGAATTCGAACCCAGCATCACTCAAAAGCATGGCATAAGAATGGTTCATGCAGCATCTAAACAACATAAACCAGCATATTCATGAATTCTGGACAAGTTTAAAGGCATGAACAAACAGGGTATGAACTTCATCACCTTCATGAACTCAAAATTCCAAAAGCCCAGAATCAAAAATTGAGCATAGCAATCTCATCAGCATTCAACATACATTAAGAATCTAAGCATGGCTTTCCTTAAAACACTATATCCATCATGAATCGAAGGCAAATGCACTCATACATCAAATTTCAAATCAGAAAATCTTCCAGCATACTCAACCAATTAGCATGATATAAATAGCAATGGACTTAGCAATGAACATTCTACCAGAAACACAACATGGTTTGGAGAAAAAGGATGGTCGAAAAACTTACTTGTCTTTGAGAACTCAATGAAACAGTGTCGTTTGGAGTGATATAAGCTGAAACAGAAGAAGATAATGCTTGGTAGTGAAGGATCCTTGAAGCTAATCAACTCAAGAATGCTTGGAACTCCTCAGATCTCCTTTCACCATTGTCATGCTCTTTGAAAACAGAACAAGGAAGGGGCTGTGCAGATGATGATTGATGATTCACAATGCTTCACAAAGTTGTCCAGGTGATAGAAGAAGCAAGAACAGCTCGGGCTCTTTGAAGGTTTTGAGTAGAAATTGCCAATATGCAAAAATGCAAGAGAGGAGAGAATGAATGTTTCTGTGCGTGTATGGTGATCGCTCGACTGTGTGAGTCGAGAATGGGATACAAACTGCAAGTGCACAGTTCTATCGCGTAGTTTTAAAAGATATCGATCCCACAGGGACTTATGAATCGATATACCGTTATCTAAGGTCACTACGTAAATCTAAGGTGAAAATGTTTGATTGTTTGGGGAAAAACTAAGAGCTAAACTAATATCTAGGTTGAATATCAATAAAACGGATATCGGTATGTAGTTCGTCAAAACTAGGGAATCAATTCCTTGTCGGTCTCTCGGTTTTAAAATAAATCGTTTCGATTAACTTTATTGGTTAAAGGTTTTATCTCAAACTCTCGCTCTGTTGAATAAACCATGATTTTATATTAATGTTGCTGTCACTTATAATTAAGTCAAAAACCATATTTTGAAAACAATAAAGTTGCAGAAACTCTTTTTAAGAAAATACTGACCGTTTTAAACACCCTTATCTCAAACTTTCGCTCTGTTGACTTAGGTTATACGATTAAATCCAAATGCTTAACTCTCGTCCTCACATTCAATCTTTAAAAATACTTTTTGAAAAAAAGTCAGAATTTAATTAATTCTAAAACTTGCTCTCGCCCTGAGATAGACTTAATGACTAACTTACACTGTCCAGTTAAAACCTCAAACTCTCGCTCTGTTGGTTTCAACTTCTTTATGTCTTTTACTTTTGTAAAAAATCTTGTTATTAAACCTGTAAGTTAAGACCATAAAAAGATTGATTCTAATTTTAAGTTTGAATAGACCGACTGAGTCTTGACCCCTCTTTCTGCTTACTTTACATACCGATACCTAGGCAAATTAGCCAGACATGCTAACTAAATAATAATTATTATCATGCATACACAGACTCATTTCAGGCAGGCAATGTAAATAAACAGTAGAATAAAACATTAAAAATTAAATAACGATTAAAGAACCTGAATGCGTAATACAATGGTCTTGAACACTCCACCACAAGCCGGTAGGATTTGTTCTTGGATTCTTCAATTAAACAGTAAAATAAATCAAGGAAATAAAAAACTCGAATATAACGTAAGGTTAAATCCGGTATAAAGTTGCACAGTAGTTTCCGGTGTAGAAACTACTACGCGAAAAATATCTAAAAGCTAAGAACGGGGGAAAATAAATTGCAAGGGAAAAAGAAAATAAAGCTTGCAAAATAAAATAAATAAAGTGAACGATGCTGGAAAGGAAGAAAAATAGGCAAAGGCGTGAAAAGTAAATTTGGCAGAGCTTCCGCAAAACTGAGCGTGCAAAAACTGTGTGTTTTTTTTGGTTTGTGAGATGGCTATTTATAATAGCCTTGGTAACTGCATTCCGTTTCTCCCATTCTTCAGCGTGGCTATATCCACGGCGTGCATATAGGAGACCAACTCCTTAACGTTATTCTTCAAGTCTTTCTGAGGGCGATACTTGCGCCAAAAAGTAGTGGAGTTGTGTGACGCTCGTCACGCTATGTGTGACGTCCGTCACAAGTCTGTTTTGCGTGACGCTCGTCACGCACCCTGTGACGTCCGTCACAGGCACAGCGTTGATGACTTGTGCGCTTTGGGCTGGGCTTTGGCATTTGGTTCCTTTTCTCTCCTTTTTGTTCCTTTTTACACCTCCTTTTCTTCCCTTTTTCACTTTTGCTTCAAAATGGGTACCTGATATAAATAGAAGAGAAATACTGCATAATATCTGATAAAATGGAATAAATTAAAGTAAATGATAATATAATCTAATTAAATTGAGTCTTAAAATGTGATATAATTTCGCGTTATCAAACTCCCCCATACTTAAATCTTTGCTTGTCCTCAAGCAAAATTCAGTATAGTAAAAGTTTTAGCCAGATGAAATTTTAAAGCACACATCAATTCGTACTAGGTTGCCAATGGATTTTTGTTTAGGAGGACTTGAGTTTAATCTCGACATCAACAACTACCGTCACAACTTAGATAACCCTACCTTATGCCAATCAGTTCAAGTACCCTATGATAGCTATCCTGGTTCCTTTTGTCTTATTTTGCCCGTTTTCATTCTAGCGAAATCACATTAAGCCCTTTATCCTTTCGCGCACATAGTGGAGTAACCGGTTAGTGACTATGATCCTCTTTTAGCTAGAAGTTCTGGTACATAAGTCGGATAACTTCATTATTCAGCCCATTGCAAATTGCGGGGGATCGAACCGTAGTCCGCCCTACCAAGTTCAGTACCAGATTCCTACTGAACCAACTCATAATGGATCTTTCATATTGTGCTTTTACATGATCTGCAACCTTTAGATTAAATGATCCGGTAAGGATCACCTAATTTGATTAGTGCATTTCTTGATATATTTATGTATCTTAGGTTACTTTGGGGATCATTCACTTATATTCATCGGCTCTCCACGTAGTTTGCTATTAAGATGGTGCTGACTTCTGTATAAACTACTTGGGGTTGCCATAGAACTAAAAGTTCAAGGAATCGGTATAATAGGTACTTATCCTGATCTAACATATTGAGGTTCTCAGAGCGTTGTTATGGTAATGATTTTGTTTTGATTTCACTCAAATTTTATAAAGTAAGCAACCTTTATACTTATTGGGTGTGTTAAAATTTTTGTTATGGCTCAAGAAAGTTGAGGGAAATAGATAATAGAAAATTTTTTCACATTCAGGACTTAACTTAAAAAAATATTTTGTTTTTTTTTTTTTTTTGTTTTTTTTTGTTTTTTTTATAGGGAAATAACAATGAAAAGGGGGAGTACATACTTGAAACAAAGATGAGAATGGAAAGAATAATGTTTCCCCCCCATACTTGAACTAAACATTGTCCTCGATGTTTGAAAGGAAAGAAATACAAAATGGAAAGGAAAAAGAAAAATACAACTAAGGCTGCCTTCCACCTCTGGTTCTTGGTCCTGGTGATCTTTGACGTATGTCTAAGCTGTCGAATCTGCTAAACAACTCAGTAAACCGCTGGTCGGTTATGGCATTCCGAGCATCCTGTTGCTGTTGCATTTGACGCATCATCTGCATCATATCTGCATTCTGTGCCTGCATTCCATCGATAGCATCCATAATGTCGTCGTTGGTCGCAGGTCGTCTTCGTCGACGACGTTGGGAGGATGGGCCGGCTGCATTACTGGAAGGGTTGAGCGGGACTGATTGTTGTGTTGGCGGATGATCACCTTGTTCCATTTCTTCAAACTCATCTGTTTGCTGGTTTGTTTGTGAAGGCTCGGTGATTTCAGGAGCGCTAAGATCGTAGAGGTGGCGGTCCGGGTTTGTGACATCGGTTAGGGTGGTATTGGGTAGCACAACACTTGGGACTGCTTGGTTGTTCACCATCAGATAATAGCCTACGCCTACTCTGTTTTTAATCAGGCGGCTGGAGCGACAATAGCTGATATCCATAGACAGGGGTGGTAGGGATTCTAAAGTTTGGAGTTTATCCCCTAGGTTCAGGCCAAGTGCTATGGAGGTTATTAATCCACCAATTATGAATGGTTGCCGGCCTCTAGCACATAAGGTGCGGATATGATGAAAGAGAAAAGAGGCGGCGTTTACCTTAGTATCCGATTCGAAAACGCACTGGAGGAAAAAGAGTTCTTTTGAGTTGACCTTACTGTTGTTTGGTCTTCCAAAGAGTGTGTTTTGCAGGATACGGAGAAAATAACGGATGGTGGGGTTATGGATGTGGGAGAGAAGGAGTTCTTCCCAGTTGTAGGTATTTATACCGGAAATTTTCTTAAAAAGGTCGAAAACTAGAACTGTGTTCCAGTTTGAGGTTGGAGGGATTCTGGCATGGAGCAGACCTTCTGTGGGAAATTGCAGCATGGCACTCAATTGGCGTTGGGTTAGAGAGTACTCGGTGTTAAACATACGGAAGGTTGCTGTACCGGTTAGAAATTCACCTTCACCGGCGGGAGTGGTGTAGTTGTAAGAACTTAGGAATTCTAAGGTTAGGGAAGGATAGGTGGGTTGGTTATGGGTGCAAAGGAAGGTTAAATCGGCTCTACGGAGCATCCACTCGATACCTTGGAGTAAGCCCAATTGTTGTAAACAAGTTAAATCGGGGTACCTGGTGGAAGCGACGCCTCGCTGTTGGAAGCGCTCGAATTGCTCCTGCTGATAGTTGTCATCTCCGGATCGGAAGATGATATTTCCGAAATTTTGATTTCCCGCCATTGTGATGAGTTTTTGAATGAGTGATTTGGAAAGGAAAAGAAGTGTATATTTGATATGAGAGAATTGTTTGTGGTGAAAGAAGGAGGTTTGGAGGGTATTTATAGGAGAAAAAATGTTGGAGGTGAAAAGAAAGAGTGGTTGAAAAGTAATTAAATGTGGTAAATGAAAAATGAATGGGGAATGTAAAAAGGTAAGGGGTGTAACGTTCGTCTCCAACGGCTCCCTAACGTTCACACGTCTGAGGGGCGTTACGCTCGTCACAAAGCTGTGACGCTCGTAACAGGCACTAAGTGTGCCGTCCGTTATGGGTGGTGTGACGCTCGTCACACTTCCTTTTTGGAAAGGCTTAGTAGCGCTTCACAGAATCACTTTGGTAGCGCAATTTAATGTTTTATTTAGCTTATGGTTATTTTTAGTCTGCAATTTTAATGCACTGTGCACGTTACTTGCTTTGTATAATAATAATAGGTAACAACAGTAGAACGTAACAGGCATTTGCATAATGAAATTAACTAAACAGCTTCAATAAAAAGGATCATAATGTATTACAGGAAGGGAAAATAATAAAATGAAATAGAAATAAACATGAATTCAAATAACATTAATGAAAAAAATCTAGCCTAAAACTAAATAACTTAGAAAGGAAAAATAACTAAATTCCATCTATCTTCGGATCTCCGGCCGGAGGAGTAAAAGAGTTAACATGATGCCGTAACATACGTAACTGACTTGCCGTACTGCTCATGTGTTCTAGGACTGCAAGTCTCAAGCTGTGGAAATCTTCCCTGAGGGCGTTTTGTTCTGACATCAAAGCTTCAATGACGGTTTTAATATCTGTTCCTGGCATATGATGTCGGAGATCAGGCATGGCTGATTCTTCGGTCAGGACAGGCTGAGGAGGAGGATCAATATCATGGTAGCCGGATGGAGTCTGAGGGTCAGATTCAGCAAGAGAGATATGGTCAACATAGTGCTCATAGTCATCACAAATCTCATAATCCTGGATGGATTCAGTGGATCCAGCAGGAGTTGGGGTTTCATTCAGGTTATAGAGCCAGTTCCTTTGGTTATGAACACTAGTCCTAGGATCGGGCAGGGTGAATAGGCAGAGAACCTGGTTATCAATAACAAGCTCAAACTCATCAGACCCTATGTTTGCTATAAACATAGTGTTGAAGAGGAAAGGTATACTCATAGTGGTAATGCCACAAAAAGGGTTCAGGTCAAGCATAGGCTGACGTAATCCAATAGCATTACCTATCATAGTTATCAGGCCGCCTATTCTAATGGGTGCTCGCTCACCCTGGATAAGGTGGTCCAAATTAGCTAACATAAAAGTAGCACCGTTTACTGGACGGTTCTGGGAAGCACAAAATATGATGAAGAGTTCATCACGTGAAACTGAAGTACTATTTGGCTTTTTCCCAAATAAAGTGTGGGTCAGGATCTTATGGAAATAGCGAAAAGTCGGGTTATGTATGTTTCCAGAGAGAAACTCATGTTCTTCGGGCTCATCATTTCCAGTCAGCTTACCCCAAAAGTGTTCAAGCTCTCTATATTCAAAAAGTTCTTCCTGGCTTATAGTGAATGTATCAAAGGAGGTAGGAAAACCCAAAAGGTTGGTGAAGTCTCTAATATTAAATTGGTACTCCATATTGAACATTCTGAACTGGATAAAACCTCTGGTAATTCCTTTTCCATGGCTAGGTAGATAGATTAATGAACTAAGGAATTCTAGTGTGAGCCTCCGGTAGGTGGTGAAATGTCTCAGGATAGGGGAGGTCTCCCATCCTATCTGATTCAGCAAAAACAGGACACTCTGTCTCAGTCCAAGGGCAGTCATAGCCCAATCATCAGCATATAAACTAGGTAGCATCTCTCTAGTGGCTAGTTCTTCAAACCTTCGTTTCTGAGCCATTCCTCTGAACTTGATACCCATACGATCAAAATGTCCCATCTGGTTAGTGTTAACTAGAGAAAAGAAAACATGAATTTTAAGTCAGGATTTGGCCAAATGCCGAAAGAAGAAAAGAATTATTATGATTATATATAGATATATATATATATATATATTTTTTTTTTGAATAAATCAATAATGAATACTAAATAGAAATTAAAAGAATAATTAAGAGAAAAATAGAGAAATGATAATAATAATAGAATAATAAAATAACAGATTAATTTGTGGGTTGTCTCCCACTAAGCGCTTTGTTTAAATGTCGCAAGCTCGACAAAGAAATTGTTAAATATTGTCTATGAGTCCTGGGGGCGTTTCGTCTAAGTGTAGAATTTGCGAATCCTTGTTGGTTTCCGCATAGTGATAATGTTTCAGACGTTGCCCGTTTACGGTGAACGGTTCTGTAGATTGTCCTTTAATTTCTACCGCTCCACTGGGAAAGATTTTAGTGATATGGAAAGGTCCTGACCATCTGGATCGTAGTTTTCCCGGGAATAATTTTAGTCTGGAGTTAAATAAGAGTACTGCGTCGCCTTGCTTGAAGATTTTTCTTGATATACGCTTATCATGCCATTATTTTGTTCTTTCTTTATAGATTTTGGCATTTTCATAGGCGTCTCTTCTGAGTTCCTCTAATTCGTTTATGTCAAGGATTCTCTTTTCACCGGCGGCTTTATAATTCAAATTTAGATTTCTAATAGCCCAATAGGCTTTGTGTTCTAATTCTACCGGGAGGTGACAGGATTTTCCATAAATGAGCTTAAATGGGGTCGTCCCTATGGGAGTTTTATAAGCAGTTCGGTATGCCCATAAAGCTTCTGGTAATTTCAATGACCAATCTTTCCTTGAAGTGGCGACCGTTTTTTCTAGTATTTGCTTGATTTCTCTGTTAGATACTTCCACTTGTCCACTGGTTTGAGGGTGGTAAGGTGTTGCTATCCTATGTCTCACTCCGTATTTAAGTAGTAGTTTTTCGAGTACCTTGGATATAAAGTGCGATCCACCATCACTGACTACTATCCTTGGGATGCCAAATCTCGGAAATATAATATTTTTAAAGAGTCTAGTTACTACTCGGGTGTCATTAGTTGGAGAAGCTATAGCTTCGATCCACTTTGATACGTAGTCAACTGCCACGAGTATGTATTTGTTACCGAAAGAGGATGGAAATGGTCCCATGAAGTCTATTCCCCACACGTCAAAAATCTCTACTTCCAAAATACCATTTTGTGGCATCTCGTCACGTCTAGATATGTTTCCCGTGCGTTGACATCTGTCACACTCCTTAATAGCCGCATGTACGTCCTTCCATACGGTTGGCCAATAAAAGCCAGCTTGTAGGATTTTAGAGCAGGTCTTGGATGTACTTGTGTGTCCACCATAAGGCGCGGAGTGACAGTGTTGGATTATATTTTCTACCTCTTCTTCGGGTACACATCGACGGAAAATACCATCGGGGCCTCTTTTGAAAAGTAAGGGATCATCCCAGTAATAGTGTTTTATGTCGTGGAAGAATCTTTTCTTCTGCTGGTAAGATAAAGTAGGTGGAACTATTCCGGCAGCTAAATAATTGACTAGATCAGCGTACCATGGTATAACAGATATAGCTAAGGTGGTTTCTACTTGCATGTCGGAGTTGTTCTCTTCCAAAGTAGCTATGAGTTTGTCATACGAGAAATCATCATTAATGGATGTTCTTTCTGGTTCAAGGTTCTCAAGTCTAGAGAGGTGGTCTGCTACTACGTTCTCAGTTCCTTTCTTGTCCTTGATTTCTAGGTCGAATTCTTGTAGTAACAAGATCCATCTTAGGAGTCTAGGTTTAGCATCCTTTTTTGTTAGAAGGTACCTGATAGCAGCGTGATCAGTGTAAATTATTATTTTGGCTCCTACCAAGTAAGAACGAAATTTATCTAGCGCAAATACTACTGCTAGGAGTTCTTTCTCGGTTGTGGCATAATTCATCTGTGCTTCATCCAGGGTTCTGCTAGCGTAATATATAACATGAAGCTTTTTATCCTTTCTTTGTCCTAAAACAGCACCTACAGCATAATCACTGGCATCGCACATTATTTCGAATGGTTCATTCCAGTCTGGTGTCTGCATAATGGGTGCGGAGATCAATGCTTGTTTAAGAGTTTGAAATGCTTTTAAACAGTTATCGTCGAATATGAATTCAGCATCTTTCATTAATAGTCCGGTTAAGGGTTTAGTTATCTTAGAGAAGTCTTTGATGAATCGTCGGTAGAAACCGGCGTGTCCTAAAAAGCTTCGTACTTCTCTCACGGTTCTTGGGGGTTGAAGATTTTCGATTACCTCTATTTTGGCTTTGTCTACTTCAATTCCTCTGTTCGAGATGATGTGTCCTAAAACAATTCCTTCTTGTACCATAAAGTGGCACTTTTCCCAATTAAGTATTAAGTTTACTTTTACACATCGTTCAAGAACTCTTTCCAGGTTTTCAAGGCATTCTTCGAAACTTTGTCCGTATACAGAAAAGTCATCCATGAATACTTCCATGATGTTTTCGAGAAAGTCGGCGAAAATCGCCATCATGCATCTTTGAAAAGTTGCAGGGGCATTACACAGACCAAACGGCATTCGTCTATACGCGAAGGTACCAAAAGGGCATGTGAATGTTGTCTTTTCTTGGTCATCAGGGTGAATTGGTATTTGAAAGAAGCCTGAATAACCGTCCAAATAACAGAAATGTGAATGTTTTGCTAATCGTTCTAACATTTGGTCAATGAATGGTAAAGGGAAATGATCTTTTCGGGTTGCTTTGTTTAGTTTCCTATAGTCAATGCACATTCTCCATCCCGATTCGATTCGTTTAGTTATAGTTTCTCCTTTTTCGTTTTCAATAACGGTTATGCCTCCTTTCTTTGGTACAACGTGTACAGGACTGACCCATTTGCTATCAGATATAGGATATATAATACCTGCTTCCAATAACTTGGTTATTTCTTTCTTTACTACCTCACTTAGGATCGGATTTAGTCTTCTCTGGTGTTCCCTAGAGGTTTTACCGTCTTCTTCTAACATGATGCGATGCATACAAATAGAAGGGCTTATTCCTTTAAGATCGGTTATGTGGTATCCTAGTGCGGTTGGATATTTTCTTAAGATATGTAGGAGTTTTTCTGTTTCGAGTCTTCCTAGATCTGCATTGACTATCACAGGTCGTTCAAGTTCTAAGTCTAGGAATTCATATCTCAGATTTTTGGGAAGTGTTTTCAAATCAGGGGTTGGTTTGTTAAGACACTGCGTAGGATCTGGTGTTATTGCTAAGCATTGTTTAGATTTGTCTTCTAAAAGATAGTCTGATGATTTGTCTTCTCCTGACTCTGCTTCTTTTATGCATTCATCGATGATATCCATGAAGTAACATGTATCTTCTATTGCAGGTGCTTTCAAGAATTTGGAAAGAATGAATTCAATTTTCTCTTCACCTACTTCGAAGGTGAGTCTTCCTCGTTTTACGTCTATGATTGCACCGGCAGTTGCTAAGAATGGTCTTCCTAGTATAATAGGTGTAGTATCATCTTCTCTAATGTCCATAATTGTGAAGTCAGTGGGGATGTAAAACTGACCTATGCGTACGGGAACGTTTTCAAGGATTCCTACAGGATATTTGATGGAACGATCCGCTAGTTGTACAGACATCTTGGTCGGTCTTAATTCTCCCATTTCCAGTCTCTTACATATGGATAAAGGCATAACGCTAATTCCGGCTCCTAAATCGCATAAGGCTTTGTCGATGACAAATTTTCCTATGTGACAGGGTATAGAGAAGCTACCCGGATCCTTGAGTTTAGGGGGCATGTTTTGGATTATAGCGCTACATTCGGCAGGAAGTGTAACGGTTTCGCTATCCTCAAGTTTCCTTTTATTAGAAAGAATTTCTTTTAAGAATTTAGCATATGAGGGCATCTGCGTAATAGCTTCGGTAAATGGAATTGTAACGTTTAATTGCTTAAGGAGATCGACAAATTTTCTAAATTGGCCTACATCTTTGGTTTTAACAAGCCTTTGAGGGTAAGGTATAGGTGGTTTGTAAGGTGGTGGAGGTACATAAGGTTCCTTCTTTTCTAGGGTTTCCTTATTACTCTCTTCCTTTTCCTTAGGTTCACTTTCCTCAGTAGATTTCTTAGGGTTTTGGTTTTCTATCCTTGGATCAGACGGTCCTTCCACTTCCGTTCCACTTCTTAATATAATTGCATGAGCTTGGCTTCTCGGATTAGGTTGGGGCTGTCCAGGGAATGTACCAGTTGGTGCAGCAGTAGGTGCTTGTTGTTGAGCTACTTGAGATATTTGTGTTTCCAGCATTTTGTTATGGGTAGCCAAGGCATCTACTTTGCTTGCTAGTTGTTTAAGTTGTTCGCCAGTGTGTATGTTCTGGTTTAAGAAATCTTTATTGGTTTGTTGTTGGGAAGCTATAAAGTTTTCCATCATGATTTCCAAGTTGGATTTTCTAGGGGTATTATTGTTAGGATTTGGTTTCTGATATCCCGGAGGTATAGATGGGGTTTGATTCGGAGACTGTCCAGGTGCGTATAAAGCATTATTACTCTTATATGAAAAGTTTGGATGGTTCTTCCAATTTGGGTTATAGGTATTCGAATAGGGGCTTCCTTGAGCATAGTTTACTTGCTCTGTTTGGATTCCAGTTAAGAGTTGACATTCCGCAGGAGTGTGGCCTTGGATTCCACAGACCTCGCAATTCCGAGTTATAGCAACCACGGCGGTTGGTGGTGATACGTTTAAACTTTCAATTTTCTGGACCAAAGCATCCACTTTTGCATTAACGTGATCAAGGTTACTTATCTCGTACATGCCAGTTTTCGGTTGAGGTTTTTCCACTGTTGTTCGTTCGGCTCCCCACTGATAGTGGTTTTGGGCCATGCTCTCGATAAGCTGGTAAGCATCAGCATAAGGTTTGTTCATTAGTGCACCACCTGCAGCGGCGTCTATTGTTAACCTTGTATTGTATAAGAGACCATTATAAAATGTGTGAATTACTAACCAGTCTTCCAAACCATGGTGTGGGCAAAGTCTCATCATGTCTTTGTATCTTTCCCATGCTTCGAAAAGAGACTCGTTGTCTTTCTGTTTAAATCCGTTTATCTGGGCTCTTAACATAGCTGTTTTGCTTGGCGGAAAATATCGGGCAAGAAAAACTTTCTTCAACTCGTTCCATGTGGTGACTGAGTTGGAAGGGAGAGATTGAAGCCATCTTCTAGCGCTATCTCTTAATGAGAAAGGGAAAAGACGAAGTCGAATTGCCTCTGAAGTGACACCATTAGCTTTAACAGTATCAGCATATTGAACAAATACGGATAAATGAAGGTTTGGATCTTCGGTAAGATTTCCAGAGAATTGGTTCTGTTGCACAGCCTGCAACAGTGAAGGTTTAAGTTCAAAGTTGTTTGCTTCGATTGCGGGAGGAGCAATACTTGAATGCGGTTCATCTTGCGATGGAGCGGCGTAATCTCTAAGGGCACGAGCTGGTTCTGCCATCTCGGTTAAAGAAGGAAAAATGTTTTTGATATCAGGAAGGTTTATAGGAGGGAGATTGTTTTCAGCACGATATTCCCGAATTCGTCGTAAGACTCGGAGATATAGTTCGATATCGTTGATTCGTAAATAGAGCGGTTCGCCTTGAGAGCGAGTGCGTGGCATACAAATCAACGAAAGAAAGAATAGAAGGAAAAAGAAACCTTAGTCTCTACAGCGTAACGGAAGAGTTACGATATCGATTGAATAAAAGTCCCCGGCAACGGCGCCAAAAACTTGATCGCTCGACTGTGTGAGTCGAGAATGGGATACAAACTGCAAGTGCACAGTTCTATCGCGTAGTTTTAAAAGATATCGATCCCACAGGGACTTATGAATCGATATACCGTTATCTAAGGTCACTACGTAAATCTAAGGTGAAAATGTTTGATTGTTTGGGGAAAAACTAAGAGCTAAACTAATATCTAGGTTGAATATCAATAAAACGGATATCGGTATGTAGTTCGTCAAAACTAGGGAATCAATTCCTTGTCGGTCTCTCGGTTTTAAAATAAATCGTTTCGATTAACTTTATTGGTTAAAGGTTTTATCTCAAACTCTCGCTCTGTTGAATAAACCATGATTTTATATTAATGTTGCTGTCACTTATAATTAAGTCAAAAACCATATTTTGAAAACAATAAAGTTGCAGAAACTCTTTTTAAGAAAATACTGACCGTTTTAAACACCCTTATCTCAAACTTTCGCTCTGTTGACTTAGGTTATACGATTAAATCCAAATGCTTAACTCTCGTCCTCACATTCAATCTTTAAAAATACTTTTTGAAAAAAAGTCAGAATTTAATTAATTCTAAAACTTGCTCTCGCCCTGAGATAGACTTAATGACTAACTTACACTGTCCAGTTAAAACCTCAAACTCTCGCTCTGTTGGTTTCAACTTCTTTATGTCTTTTACTTTTGTAAAAAATCTTGTTATTAAACCTGTAAGTTAAGACCATAAAAAGATTGATTCTAATTTTAAGTTTGAATAGACCGACTGAGTCTTGACCCCTCTTTCTGCTTACTTTACATACCGATACCTAGGCAAATTAGCCAGACATGCTAACTAAATAATAATTATTATCATGCATACACAGACTCATTTCAGGCAGGCAATGTAAATAAACAGTAGAATAAAACATTAAAAATTAAATAACGATTAAAGAACCTGAATGCGTAATACAATGGTCTTGAACACTCCACCACAAGCCGGTAGGATTTGTTCTTGGATTCTTCAATTAAACAGTAAAATAAATCAAGGAAATAAAAAACTCGAATATAACGTAAGGTTAAATCCGGTATAAAGTTGCACAGTAGTTTCCGGTGTAGAAACTACTACGCGAAAAATATCTAAAAGCTAAGAACGGGGGAAAATAAATTGCAAGGGAAAAAGAAAATAAAGCTTGCAAAATAAAATAAATAAAGTGAACGATGCTGGAAAGGAAGAAAAATAGGCAAAGGCGTGAAAAGTAAATTTGGCAGAGCTTCCGCAAAACTGAGCGTGCAAAAACTGTGTGTTTTTTTTGGTTTGTGAGATGGCTATTTATAATAGCCTTGGTAACTGCATTCCGTTTCTCCCATTCTTCAGCGTGGCTATATCCACGGCGTGCATATAGGAGACCAACTCCTTAACGTTATTCTTCAAGTCTTTCTGAGGGCGATACTTGCGCCAAAAAGGTAGTGGAGTTGTGTGACGCTCGTCACGCTATGTGTGACGTCCGTCACAAGTCTGTTTTGCGTGACGCTCGTCACGCACCCTGTGACGTCCGTCACAGGCACAGCGTTGATGACTTGTGCGCTTTGGGCTGGGCTTTGGCATTTGGTTCCTTTTCTCTCCTTTTTGTTCCTTTTTACACCTCCTTTTCTTCCCTTTTTCACTTTTGCTTCAAAATGGGTACCTGATATAAATAGAAGAGAAATACTGCATAATATCTGATAAAATGGAATAAATTAAAGTAAATGATAATATAATCTAATTAAATTGAGTCTTAAAATGTGATATAATTTCGCGTTATCATATGGCTTGTGGCTAGGGTTTGAAACTGTCAGAAAAACACTTTATATATGCTGTTTAAAGTCCCTTAATCAAATGGTAATCTTGCTTAACTCATTTGAACAAAAATGCATATTTGCTAATCTTGCATAAATGGGTATGGAGGGGTATGGTTATACACGAAAATGGGCCTTGGCCAGTTGCAAAATGACCTATAATTCACCTGTTTTTGGTCTGCTCAAAGAATGGTTAACTTGTGTTGCTTAAAAGAACCAAAATGCCAAATTTACTTATTTTGACCAAGTTGGCAAGGAGGTGCATGGTCTGGCCAAGTTAGGGCTCTAGACAAGTTGCAAATGACATATAAAACCATTTCCCAATAGCCAAATAATGTAAAAAGTCTTAATTCAAAAAGTCAATGGTTGGTCAAACTTGAAATGAATAAAGTCAAGGCCAAAAATGCCATTTTGAATGGTAGGGTGTTGGTGAATGAAATTTATATTTTTGGAAAGAGGAGGAAAAATGTGGTTTGTAGGAAAAAACCCCACCAAATTTGGCCTTATGGTTTGAGAGATATGGCCTTTTGAAGTTCAAGATTTTGCGAAAATGATTTGATCATATCTTGACAACCATGCATGGGATTTGAGAGTTCTTGGACTTTTTGAAAATGGGAGAACAAGATCTTCAACTTTCATGTTGGGCAAAAATTCATTTGAAGCTTGTATCATGATGTAAGTTGAGGATCAAGAAGTTTCCATTTTTGGCGGTTAAAAATTACAGGTCCAGTTTCTATTTTGGGAAATTTTCTGATTGACTTGATTTTCTTCCATGATGAGGTTTGACATGATAGATGAGACTTATATAAGTATGAATGAGCTCCTTCAAATCAATTCCATCCATCAAATCACTGATTAAATCCACAGTTGACCAAGTTTGACTTTCTGGGGTTTTTGCCTGACTGTGCATGAACTGGTGACTTCTGAACATCCAACCCTTGACTTAAACACTTCAAATGGACCTCCAAGTCATGTGAACTTGATGGGCAAACCCTAGGGCTTTAGCTCCTTGAGAAACACCTCTGCTTGATTGGTTGACTGATCTCCTAATCAGTTTGACCTAATTCTTGACTTGCTTGCTCTTGAGGCAACTGGGGACAATGCAATGCTATGCAATGTATCATGATATGCTATGACCTAATATGAGATGGTATGTGCAATGATAGGTGCAAATTTGAGGTGCTACACAAGGTAGTCATGGCTCGTTGATACGTGGCTCCGGCGTTCTTCAAACCAAAGGGCATCACTCGATAACAGAATGTTCCCCAAGGTGTGATGAATGTTGTCTTCTCCATATCCTCGGGTGCCATTTTGATCTGATTATATCCGGAAAATCCATCCATAAATGAGAAGACATTGAATTTAGCTGTATTATCTACCAACATATCAATATGTGGTAGAGGAAAATCATCTTTCAGACTAGCTTTATTCAGGTCTCGATAGTCCACACACATTCGGACTTTTCCGTCTTTCTTAGGCACGGGCATAATATTGGCCACCCATTGAGGATATGTAGAATCACTAGAAACCCCGCATCAATTTGCTTCTGAACTTCTTCTTTAATCTTCACTGCCATATCAGGATGAGTTCTTCTGAGCTTTTGCTTCACAGGCACACACTCAGGCTTCAAAGGCAGGAAATGTTGCACGATATCAGTATCCAGACCAGGCATGTCTTCATACGACCAGGCAAAGACGTCGACATATTCTCGTAGTAACTCAATCAACCTCTTCTTCACATATTCTTCCAGGAGTGCCTCAATCTTCACTTCACGGACACAATCTTCAGACCCCAAGTTGACTGTTTCCAGATTCTCGAGATGTGGCTGAATGATCTTCTCTTCGTGCTCAAGCAGACGGGTAATCTCATCATAAATCTCTTCAACATCATCTTCTTTGGCCTCAAATACAGGGAACTCAAAGTTGGGAGATGGTGTTGGATCATTATGTTCAATGGGTTTGATCAACCTACATAATGATTTTGGATATGAAAGAGATTTTAGAATCAAGCAAAGCAAATCATTATGCAGATGAAAAGATTAATTTTATTCTCTTTTTAGGGTTTTTTGGTGATCACCAATTTCATGCAAAAAAGCAAAAAGTGAAAATAATTTGGAAAAACAAACATTTAACATGTAATTATGGTATGAATATCATTGTATTAATGTGCCAACAATGTCACCACTTCTCCTTTTGGCATGGGAGAAGGGTTTTTAAACAAAAATGAACATTACATGGACTTATGGACAACTGTTGGAACATCAACAGCGACCCAATTATTGCAGACTCCTTCACGGACGAAAAAGTTGCCAGAATCTTCCTCTGCATCATCCTCCACTATAGCAGCAGCCTCTTGGTCTTCGACCGTGTGGATGAAACCACCACTCTGAAACAAACTGTGCTTGTTGAAAGCGCCTAAAGAGTACCCTATGCCAGCCCGGGACTTATTGTATTCCAGCTTAATCATTTGTCCTAAACCAGTAGTTGCGCGATGCTCAATGGCCAACTTCGCATCATTGTAGGACACAAATGAAGAAGTTCCTTTCCTTAAAGGCTTAGCAATAGATAAGGCTTGGAACGGCGTCCCGACCTCATCCTCAACATCTATATAAGAAAAGGAAGACAAATGGCTTACCAATAGAGCCTTCTCTCCCCCTACCACCACCAACTTCTTGTTCTTCACTAACTTTAACTTTTTGTGTAGGGTGGATGTCACGGCGCCTGCCTCGTGAATCCATGGTCTGCCTAACAAACAGCTATATGATGGGTGGATATCCATGACCTGGAAAGTGATCTGGAAATCACTAGGTCCTATCTTGATTGGGAGCTCAACCTCACCAATCACAGTCTTTCTGGATCCATCAAAAGCCTTGACTATCACTCCACTCTGCCTCATGGGAGGCCCTTGATAAGAAAGTTTCGCCAGAGTGGATTTTGGCAACACATTCAGCGATGACCCTGTGTCTACCAGCACATTAGACAAGGCATCATCCTTGCAGTTCATAGAGATGTGTAGTGCCAAATTGTGGTCTTTTCCCTCCTCGGGAAGATCAGCATCGCAGAAGCTCAAATTGTTACAAGCAATTATGTTTGCAACAATGCTATCAAACTGTTCTATTATGACATCATGATCCTCGTATGCCACGTCCAACACCCTCTTCAAAGCTTCACGGTGTGGCTCAGAGTTCATCAACAAAGATAGCACAGATATCTTTGATGGAGTTTGAAGCAGCTGATCTACAACATTATACTCGCTCCTCTTGATGAGCCTCAACATCTCATCACAGTCCTCTTTCAACATGCCATTCTGGCCAACTGGGACAAGAGCTCTAACAGCAACGACAGGTTTGTTAACAACAAGTGCCGGATTCGGAGAAGTAGAAGAAATCCCTACAGGACGGGCGGCATTATCAATAGCATCAGTTCTTCTGGTGTCAACCTGGGGTTTCGGCGGCGCCAAAAAAACACGACCACTGCGGGTCAATCCATTGACATCAGAAATACTTGTCACAGAAGTGGAGGGCAGAGGCACCTCCTTCCCGTCTTCTAATGCAACTGCATTATATCGATAGGGAACAACCTTGTCTGAAGAGTATGGAACAGGGCCAGCTGGCTTAATAACGAGAGTAGGAGAGGCCTTTTGCTTGCTGCCATCATATCTGACAACAACAGGCTCAGGTATTCTGAAGACAGGGGATATAAAATTAACTTCATCCTCATCACGATTATGAAGTATCTCGATCACACCCTGATCCAACATTTCTTGGATGTCTTTCCTAACTTGACGACATCCCCTCTTATTGACAGTGCGTACACGGCAGCTGTCATGGTCATGCTCATAATGACTGTATCCACATAACAGTCTATGCATCTCGACCAAAGATCGTCTGATATGGCTGACATATCTGACCTTGTACTTTCCAGGACAACCCTGAACCATATTAACAGCAGATTTCCCATGCTCGGACAATGGTTTCTTCTTCACATTAGGACCTACGTCCTCAAAAAACAAAATACCGCTTCTAACAAGGTCTTGAACCTTGGTCTTGAGAGAGTAACAGTTCTTCACATCATGTCCGGGAGCACCGGAATGATAAACACAGTGAAGCTCGGGCTTGTACCACCACTGAGGATTGGTCGGTACAGCAGGTGGGTCACGTGGAGTAATCAACTTCCTTTCAATCAGTGAAGGATATAGCTCTGCATAAGTCATTGGAATAGGATCGAAAGTGACCATCTTCCTATCATAGCTAGTGCTGGTTTGATTGTTGTTTCGAGGCTGGTAGGCCTGCTGTTACGGACGATGCAGTTGCTGTTGATATTGTTGATGTTGTTGTTGCTGGTTCTGATGCTGATAATGTTGATTCTCCCTGAAGGCAGGAGCTATATGAGCCACCTGGTGCTGGCTACTAACCGGGCGCACAGTCTTCCTCTTCATAGAGGGTCTTCATTGTTTAATATGGGAGGACACAGCATGTGCCTCTCCATCTTTCTTCTTGGCAAATGCCCCATAACGTTTGGCAGAAGAGCCTTCTTCTCTGGTCAGGCGTCCTTCCCTGACTCCCTCCTCTAGTCGCATCCCCATGTTCACCATCTCGGTGAAATCAGAGGGAGCGCTAACAATCATCCACTCGTAGTAGAAAAAGCTTAAAGTCTTGAGAAAGATCTTCGTCATTTCTTTCTCTTCGAGCGGGGGCACAATCTGTGCAGCCAATTCACGCCACCTCTGGGTGTACTCCTTAAGTGTTTCTTTCTCCTTCTGGGATATAGCCTTCAGTTGGTCCCTATCGGGAGCCATATCAACATTGTACTTGTACTGCTTGACGAAAGCTTCGCCAAGGTCGTTGAAGGAGCGAACATTCACACTATCCAAGCCCATATACCATCTCAATGCTCACCGGACAGGTTATCCTGGAAGTAGTGGATCAGGAGTTGATCATTGTCAGTTTGAGTCGACATCTTGCGTGCGTACATCACAAGATGGCTGAGCGGGTACGTGTTTCCTTTGTACTTTTCAAAGTCAGGAACTTTGAAAACTTGATAGGAATCTTGACATTTGGCACGAGGCACAACTCAGCAGCAGATTTGCCAAAGAGGTCCTTTCCTCTTAGAGTTTTAAGTTTCTTGCGCAGCCCAAGAAGTTGATCATTCATAGCGTCCATTTTCTCGTACACATCTGGGCCCTCGGACGGCTCAGAGTGATAAATGGTGTCATCAACTCCCGGAAAAGTATGCACAACTGGAGGTGGCACAGCAAGGACCGGGATAGATGCCGACAAAGAAGCAAATGTAGGGGCAAGACCCTCTGGAACAAAATTAGCGGGCATCCCCCAGGGAAACTCGGCTGGCATAGCAGACGGAGCAAAATGAGCACTAGCAGCAGGCACGGTAGAGGAAGCAACCTCTGAAAAGACCGTCCTCTGTGGAGGAGTTGAAGGCGTTGGAGAAGACTAGCTTTGGGCGGTCAAGAATGACTCCATCAGGGCAGTCAATCTTGCCACTTCCTCCTTGAGTTCTCGGTTTTCTTGCTCGAGGTGATCCACTAGCTTTGAAGAGTTGGCTCTGGTGTAGTACCGGTGCGTCAGTTTGTCTTCAAAATAAATGAAGAACACAAAGTTAGACCACTAATCAAGAAGCCTGGAACAAAACCTGCTTATGCATATGATGCATGTAATGCTTGTGCATATGATTCATTTTTATCAGAGGAACTTTTAGAAATCTATTTGCAAATATTTGGAAATATTAATCATTTAGACATATAATGGAATAATCATATCAATAATATCTGGAAAAAATTTTACACCAAAGAAGTACAGTCTTGGTAACCAAAATACAATATAAGAGAGAAGGAAAATGAACATCCTATGGAACCCTAGAAACAATCGTCCAAAGCTCTCGAGACCGGAAGATAAGCTGCACGAAGCCTCTTCACCTCTCTCTCATAGGCTGCCTCCATATCTGCCTTCTCCTTGGCGAGTCGATCATACTTCCTTTTCCAAAACCTGGATGACTGAGGAAGAAGAGAAGTAACCACATCATCAGACTCGTCGATAACCTGATGCTCTAGAAACTCTATCAAAGCATCCTTATCTCTGAGTTGCTGAAGTAGCTCCTCTCGCTCACGGACCCAAGCATGCGAAGGTTTTCATCTCTCAACTCCTCTACTCCTTGGTTAGGGAGGGTTGAAGGCACAACCACAACCATAGGTGTAGGTCTCGGATAGTCAAAGGGCATGCAGTACTCAGAAGCTTTCTTCCTAACCCACGAGGTATAGGGTTCCAAAGCAATACAATTCTTCGGACCCAACTCTTTCCTTCCCTTTCTATGAATCTTGCGCCAGGCGCGGACCATTCTGCCCTTCAAGTTTTGGGGATCTTTACCCTCTTGAAAGAACACACCTTCTAACAGAATGTTATTAGATTTATCCTTTAAGGGGAACCCAAGCTGACGACGTGCCAAAACGGGGTTGTTGTTAATTCCACCACATGTACCAAGAAGAGGCACATTGGAGAATTCACCATAAGGGTCAATAATCTGCACACCATCATATACACGGTTATACCAAAAGATATCATCATTAGTGAGAGACATAAGTCTCGTGGACCACCGTAGACATCCTTTGTTCTCCTTGAAGGCGAGCGTCTGTGGCAAGTGCGAAATAAACCACTTGTACAACAGAGGCAAACAACACACAATGGTACCACCATCCTTTGCATTCCTCATATGCAAAGAGAAATAAGTGTCACCCAACAGAGTAGGAACAAGATTAAGAGTAGAGAAAATCCTAATAGCGTTCACATCCACAAAATTGTCGATGTTGGGGAATAACACTAGCCCATAGATGAGAAGTACAAATATGGCCTCAAAGGCGTCCTCACTCATGGCCTTCCCAAACATAGTAGCTTGAGGAATGAGGAAATCAGATGGGAGACCTTGAATTCCACCTTTGGTAGTCATATGAGCACCAATAATAAATTCATCTATATGCAGCAGACCGACAATCTCTTGGGAAGAAGGAACTCTCTCCAAACCACTGAACGACAACTGATCTAGGATAGGTATACCCACAAGATAGGCATACTCCTCAAGCGTAGGCAAAAGCTGGAAATCCGGAAAAGTGAAGCAACGGTACAAGGGATCATAGAACTGCACCAACACACTCATCAGACCTTCATCCACCTGAGTAGCAAGAATAGACAGAAGCTCCCCATGACGAGCCTTGAACTCCAAGGGATCTAATACATAGGATGTCAAACTCCTTAACTATTTCAAGTCAGGTTGTCTGAAACTGTACTTCTTCGTATTCCTTCTTTGCTTATCCATGTCTGAAAATTTGCAAATAGACCTCTTAAGTTCCTTGAAAATTTTCTCATTATTGATGATATGGATGTGTATGAATGTATGAATGCATGGATGCAACAATCACACTCAAGGATCAAGCAAATCACACCATACAAAGGTCGCGGGATGGATCAAGTCATCCTTAATATCAATCATCCATTTTGGTGGATTATGGTTTACACCTTATCAACACCCAAGTTCCATTGATATTAAGGATATACTAGAACGGATCAACCGTGAATCAAGGGTAGTTTGCAAGTCACGAGCATGGAGTCTCGGTTAAGAAACACCCAAAGGGAGTGTACTATGGTTAAACCTGACAATCATGTTCTAAAAAGGTCCCCATAGTCGTCATCTCATCTTTCGGATATTATCGGGTAAACGACTACTCGTATTCCAAAAATATTCTCAAGAGAGACTCTTATGAGTGTAGTATCGCATAACAATCGTATCAAATCTTACACTTGAACGACCTTCGCACTACGTCCTAAAAAATAGGCCAAGATGGGCTAGGTAATCTAAGGTCCTTGGCTTCTAAGGCATATATTGGAAAGAGTAATGTCTAACCACGACTACTCGTGTGACATTATTGATCCCAACATAACCTCCACCAAGTGAATGGGATTGCAAGTCAACTTGCTAAGGAATAACTCCACACAAGTCATCAAGACTATGCCATTCTCCTATCATAAGTGCACTCGAGTTCAGGTATAGAACTCATCTGACAAGAGACCACGAAGCACACAAGCAATTGATATATCAAGAATAAATTGGTGAATTGATTGGTCAAAAGCCTTAAGGTCTTTTGTTATCAAAGGCAGAAAACTCAACCTAAAACCACAAATCCACCATGTGAGGAGAGCTTCAACATACTAGTGAGGGATCCACCCTATAATAAGTATGGAAGACTTATAGTCCAATCACTAAGGATACAGGTGAGGTTTATATCAACCACTATGATAACTTAAACCTAATAGCTAATGTTTATGAAAAGCTTTGGCAAAAGTGGCCATTGGAACCACAAAAACAATTTGAGTGAGTTGTATTTACAAATGAAAAGTATTCACAAAATAAAGTAAAAGTTGACTTAAGATTCAATTCAAAATAAGTGTTATGAAAAGAGTTTAAAAAATCAAAGGCATAGTGCCTAGGTTTCTAATTTTGAAAGCAATGTTAATGTTTGCACAAAATAAGTTTGGCTTGGGTTAGAGTAGAGAGAAGAAGAGAAGGACTAGATCCTAAACATGCAAAGATGAGGGAAGAGAAATAAAACCACTTGGAGTTCCCTTCTTGAGATCATAAAGATGATCCAAGTTGCTCCTTTCCTTTAGACTTAGCAAGCAATATGCAATTAAATCAAGCAATCAAGCAAATATTCAATCAAGCTCCTAGGATCCTCCAATTGGACTTGTCTCTCTCATTTTGGATGCTTATGACAATGGTCCTTCTAAGTAGCTCAAGTTTGGGATCCCTATCACAAGAACACACAAATCAAAAAGTTCCACAATGCAATAAAAAGAATGGACAAGAGTGAGTTTAGAATAGGGGTCCTTTTAATGTCATCTTCAAGATTAAGCACTCTAAAGGCATGAGGCCTAGTTGCTCTCGAAACTTCATTTAGCATAGGTAAGGTCCTAAATCTAAGTCCTTTCTCCATTTGCATTGGGTTCACACAAACAAAACAAAACAAGCACAAGGCAATAGTATATACACAATAATATGCTCAAGTGAGCAAAAGGCAAATGACATAAACATAAACATAAGCTCAAGTGAGCAAAGGGCAAAGACAAATGAATTAATGAGCAAGAAATTAAATTGCATTAAAGTAAATTGCAAGAATTAAATGCTTGAATTAAAAGTTAGTAATTAGTAGTTAGTGTTAGTGTGCCATAAGGCAATTTAGCGCTATGTTAAATAATCGTAAGTGGACTAATGTAGTAGTCACACCTATCTGAGGCCGGTCAATAAAACTATAGGCAAATAAACACAAGTTAGAGATCATGACTAGTAAGCCAAACTCCTACAACTTTCCATGCCAAAAGAAAAGAAGAATGACCTTGTATGGATTTAGGTTTTTTGCTTGACCAAGAAGCAACCTATCTTTAATGCAAAGCAATTCACTTGATCTTTGATCAAGATGAATTTGATTTGGATCAAAGAAGGTTAAGCCTCTCATATGTCAAGGCTAACCACCAATCATTAACTCATTGGTCAAAAAGAAGAAGAAGAAGAAGAAGATGGAAATGGAATGTACAAAATTAAAAGTCAAATAACATAACCAACACACATTGACCAAACATGAATGGAATCAACATCAATCAATGGTAAACAGAAGTGAAATGAAGATTAGAAGTCAAGAAATAACAAAAATAATTTTGGTATTTTTTGGAATTAAAATAATACTTGAAATAAAATGAACAAATAAATGTCAAACTTCAAATCAAATTCAAATCAACTTGAAAAAGTCCAATTGGATCATCATAAGTCTAACATGGTCAAACAAGGTTTGACAAAAAATTTCATCATTTTCTGAAAACAGAAACTAATTTTAAACAATTAAAAATGAAGAAAAAAAACATAATTGGACTAAAATCTCAAATAAATCTCAAATCAATTAAGAAATTGATGAGAATATTTTTCATAGATTCATCATTATCCAAAAATGTTAAGAAAATATTTTTGGCATTTTTGAATATCAAAAAGTATTTTAAATGAATTAAAAACAATCAGAAATGATATAATTCACAAAAAATATTAAATGGAATCACAAAAATAATTAAAAATTATTTTTAGAATTCAAGAGAATTTTTTTTGTGATTGGTCCCATATTTTTGTGATTCCAAATAAAGAAGTTATGGATTTTTAAAATAAAATGGAATAAAAGAAAATTAAAATAGAAATTAAAAATAGCAAAATTTCATCATTTTCTGAAAACAGAAACTAATTTTAAACAATTAAAAATGAAGAAAAAAACATAATTGGACTAAAATCTCAAATAAATCTCAAATCAATTAAGAAATTGATGAGAATATTTTTCATAGATTCATCATTATCCAAAAATGTTAAGAAAATATTTTTGGCATTTTTGAATATCAAAAAGTATTTTAAATGAATTAAAAACAATCAGAAATGATATAATTCACAAAAAATATTAAATGGAATCACAAAAATAATTAAAAATTATTTTTAGAATTCAAGAGAATTTTTTTTGTGATTGGTCCCATATTTTTGTGATTCCAAATAAAGAATTTATGAATTTTTAAAATAAAATGGAATAAAAGAAAATTAAAATAGAAATTAAAAATAGCAAAATTTCATCATTTTCTGAAAACATAAACTAATTTTAAACAATTAAAAATGAAGAAAAAAAACATAATTGGACTAAAATCTCAAATCAATTAAGAAATTGATGAGAATATTTTTCATAGATTCATCATTATCCAAAAATGTTAAGAAAATATTTTTGGCATTTTTGAATATCAAAAAGTATTTTAAATGAATTAAAAACAATCAGAAATGATATAATTCACAAAAAATATTAAATGGAATCACAAAAATAATTAAAAATTATTTTTAGAATTCAAGAGAATTTTTTTTGTGATTGGTCCCATATTTTTGTGATTCCAAATAAAGAATTTATGAATTTTTAAAATAAAATGGAATAAAAGAAAATTAAAATAGAAATTAAAAATAGCAAAAATCCTGAGGCGTCAGATCCACTTCATTAATTGATGTGGTTGATCTTGTGGATGGGAAGCGCGCGCGTATTGTGAACCTTAGTCAACAACGTGGCACATGGTATTAAATAAAGTCATAACAATGAAGCGCTAGGATTAGATCTGGAAACATGGATCCAAGGGCTGAGGCTAGGACGCGTGGGGACGGTGGTGGAAACCACCGTCTTCTCCGGTGAGAAGGCCAGTTCCGGCCACCAGTTGCAGGTTTTCAAACTTCAACTAAAACGCGTGATCCACATACCATTCGAAAGCTGGGGTGATGTACATCACCCCTATAACCTTAGTTTTCACTCAAGATTCCTATAGAGGAAGAAATCTGAGCTTGAAAAATGAGGTGTTCAATATGAACTTGTTCAATTCTCAAAATTAAAACCACAAATCAATTGTCTCTCACATGAGGACTTCAGAGATTCCAACCAATACAAATACTGTTCAATATCCAAAGAGATTAGAAGGAAAATAGTTGGAGTGAAAACCTTTGAAGTGCAGCTTGTGTGAGCTTGATCCAATCCAATCCTCGTGTGCAGCTTGATCTTGAAGTAACAAGGAAGCAAGGCTAAGGAATTTAGAAGCCAAAGATCAACCAATGAAGTTGAAATTTGAGCTTGAAAAGTGAAGAGAAAAATTCAGAATTCCTTAATGGAGGGTTAGGGAATCAGATGTGCAGAGCTTCAGGCGCCTTTAGGTTGAGATTTGAAGTGAGCAAAGCATCCTATTTATAGCCAAGGCTGATGCAATGCATGATCAAACTCGTGTGTGCATGAACTTGGGTCCTCCATGCATGGGCCTGTATAGGCGCATGTGAGGCCCAAACTCAATTGGTTTTGCATGCTGAACACAAATGAAAGTGAAATGGACATGCAGATGGCAATGCATAAGCTTGTGCATGGAATTTTAACATGTTATGCATAATTGAACCAAAAACTTCACCTCTTCGAAAATGGCATTTGGAAAATTGAAACATAAGCATGCGGGTAATGGTTGGAAAGGTATTGACATAAGGAACAAATGTTATGTTGAACAAAAATCCATTTGGAGTTGGGAAAATATTGAAAACTGGCCAGGAAGTTCAAAGTACAAAACATGTATATGGAAATTTTGCCAAAATGGACCAACTTCAAGCCCTTATGTTTAAATGATGAAAGCCTCAAATGACAAGACCTACAACATCAAGGTTGTATATATCTTCAAGACAATCAATTTGGACTTAAAGTTTGTATCATTTAGATTTTTATGAGAAAGTTAGGGGCACTTGAAGTTGGACTTTTTCACATTTCAATGACTTTGGTCCAAAGTGACCTATAATGATTTGTATTATCACATGTATTTCTTTTAGGATTATGAATTTTTGTACGACATAACAATTGAATTAGACATATTAAACTCTCCAATTCACTAGGTCTCACCTCAAAATTATAAAAAATGAAAGAGTTAGGTCCTTGGGAAGTTGACCCAAAATTAGGGTTTCAGTCAAAATGACCTATAATGTTTTGAAATGAATGATGACCTTCCAAGTTTCAAATGGATTTTTTACGAACATGAAAGTTGTTCATATGGTTCTTAAGAACATTATTTCTCTTGGGGTAATCTTCATTTGACAAACATATCAAAAGTTAGGTCTCAGTGGATTTCAAAATAGTCAGATGATTTGATTGATCAACTTCTCAAAGCCAAACTTCAAATGTTGATGAATGAATGATTGAAGTCACTCACATGAGCTCATATATGCATACGAATGATGAATGAAAGAACTTCCCTTGATTGTATTTGATCATAAGAATGATATGCATAAGAATGATTAATGAAAGAACTTCCCTGACAAAACGATCACAAAGGATACAGAGGTGTCGCAAAGAAATTGAACCACCGGTATAATCCTCGGTCAATCCACAAAAATATGGAGACAACTGCCGGAGAACAGAGAGATCACCATCCCAAAGGCTCAACCCTAGCTAAGGACGAAGGATATCTGCTGAGGATAGAACATCCAATCTGTGGGGAATTTTAGGTCAACACCATTAAACAATGGGAGACAACCCTACAGGAGGAAACTTTGACTGGGAGAAAATTGAGTGGTGAATAGTGGAGACACCAAAACAATCTACTGGGGAAGATCAACCATCTCTGAAGATCAAACCTGCTGAGGAGATACAAACTTTGTCGGGGACGTACAAACTCCGATGGGGAATTGAATCAACACTAATGTCTAGGGATACCCAAAGAGTCAACTGCTTAGGGAACCTCTAATGCTTCACACTTAAGGACTTGCTATTTATTGAAATGCTGTTGATATTCCTTTTACTTGCCTTGGAAAAAATCTTGCTTTTATATTAAAGAAAAATTGATTTTGATTTAAAAATTTAATTGCAAAATGATCATAATAAAATTTAAACTATTGGCTGAAATAAACAAGAGTAGAAACAATTGGATAAAAGCTCAAATTTATTTAATAGAATGGTAGTCTGTAAATGACAAGACTCCATAGATTTTACAAAGTTGAAAAATGGTAATTTACATGGAAAAGGGTTACATTGAATACAAATGATCCTTAATCCTTCTACCAACTCTTGATATCCACTGTACTCTTGACTGTTGGAGATGAACTGTTGTCAATCCTTGTGTTCAAACAAGTCTTCAAAACCACTAAAGATCAGCAGAATGCAGTTACTTGCCATAATCCCTAATTTTGGCATAAGTTGCCCCAAGGTGGGGTACTCAACTTATCGGGAAATTCTTTCTGTTTTATGTCTCTAATTTTTGCCTGGATTTCCCTTTCGGGTTTTCAATCCACCAAGACACTCATTTTTGCCTAAGACTCCCTTTCGGGCTCTCAACTTAGCGAGTTGTTCTTTTCTTTTTTAGGCGAAGTATTTCTTGATTGCATCTGCGTTCACAGGACGAGTGAACTCTTCACCATCCATAGTTGTAAGAATCAATGCACCTCCTGAAAAAGCTATCTTAACAACATATGAGCCTTCATAATTGGGAGTCCATTTTCCTCTAGAATCTGGCTTGAATGTCAAAATCTTCTTGAGCACAAGTTCACCTTCTCTGAATACACGAGGTTTGACCTTCTTATCAAAAGCTTTCTTCATTCTCTGCTGATATAACTGACCTTGACACATGGCAGTTAATCTCTTCTCTTCAATCAAATTCAACTGATCAAACCTGGTCTGACACCATTCATCTTCAGTCAACTTGGCTTCCATGAGCACACGCAACGAAGGAATCTCAACCTCTACGGGGAGCACTGCTTCCATACCATATACAAGAGAGAAAGGGGTTTCCCCTGTTGAAGTGCGAACGGATGTACGATACCCATGCAAAGCAAATGGGAGCATCTCATGCCAATCCTTGTATGTGACAGCCATCTTCTGAACAATCTTCTTAATGTTCTTATTTGCAGCTTCAACAGCCCCATTCATCTTGGGTCTGTAGGGAGAAGAATTATGGTGTGCAATCTTGAAGTCTTTACAAAGAGCTTCCACCATATTGTTATTCAAGTTCGATCCATTATCAGTAATAATCTTACTTGGCACACCATAACGGCATATAATCTAATTCTTGATAAACCTTACAACAACTTGCTTGGTTACATTTGCATACAATGCCGCTTCAACCCATTTTGTGAAGTAGTCAATTGCCACCAAAATGAAATGATGTCCATTCGAAGCTTTGGGCTCAATCATCCCAATCATATCAATTCCCCACATGGAGAAGGGCCATGGGGAAGAGATAACATTCAAAAGTGTCGGAGGAACATGAACCTTATCAGCATAAATTTGACACTTGTGGCATTTCTTCACAAGTTTGCAACAGTCAGATTCCATTGTCAGCCAATAGTAACCTGCTCGCAACATCTTCTTTGCCATTGCATGTCCATTGTAATGAGTACCAAAGGAACCTTCGTGCACTTAGGTCATCAACAAGTCTGCTTCGTGTCTATCCACGCATCTGAGCAAGACCATGTCGAAGTTTCTCTTGTACAATACATCACCATTCAAGTAGAAATTACCGGTTAATCTTCTCAAAGTCTTCTTATCTTTCAAAGATGCCCCAGGTGGGTAAATATGACTTTGGAGGAAACTTTTGATGTCGTAATACCATGGCTTCTCGTATTTGATCTCTTCAACAGCAAACACATGAGTTGGCTTATCAAGACGCATCACAGATAAATTGGGAACTTCATTCCTATACTTCACTATAATCATTGACACCAATGTTGCAATAGCATCTGCCATCCGGTTTTCATCTCGAGGGATATGATGAAATTCAACCTTTGTAAAGAAAGTTGAAGTCCTCCTCGCATAATCTCTATATGGTATTAAACCGGGTTGATTTGTCTCCCATTCTCCTTTGATCTGATTCACAACCAAAGCCGAATCACCGAAGACATCTAAATACTTGATTCTGAGATTCATGGCCTCTTCAAGCCCCATAATGCAAGCTTCATATTCTGCCATGTTGTTTGTACACTTGAAAGTCAATCTAGTTGTAAATGGTAGATGCGTGCCTTGAGGAGTAATAATCACTTCCCCAATGCCATTTCCATATTGATTAACACTCCATCAAATACCATGCCCCAACGGGAACCAGGTTATGGCCCTTCTTCAAGCAATATTTCATCACAATCTTTCATTTTCAAGTACAAAATCTCTTCATCAGGAAAATCATACTGCACTGACTGGTAATCTTCAATTGGTTGATGAGCCAAATGGTCGGCCAAGATACTACCTTTGATCGCTTTTTGAGATCGGTATTCGATATCATACTCTGATAACAACATCTGCCAACGGGAAATTCTCCTAGTTAAAGTAGGCTTCTCAAATATATACTTGATTGGATCCATTTTGGATATCAACCAAGTGGTATGGTTCAACATATATTGGCGCAGACGCTTAGCAGCACAAGTCAATGCGCAACAAGTCTTCTCAAGTATAGAATACCGAGTCTCACAATCCGTGAACTTCTTACTGAGGTAGTAAGTTGCAAACTCTTTCTTTCCAGTCTCATCTTGCTGACCAAGGACACAACCCATACTATCTTCGAGCACAGTCAAATACATGATCAATGGTCTTCCTTCAACAGATGGAGACAAAATTGGAGGTTCAAGCAAATATTCCTTGATACTGTCGAAAGCTTTTTGGCACTCTTCGGTCCAATCACAAGACTGATCTTTCCGGAGAAGCTTGAATATAGGCGCACATGTGGCAGTCATGTGTGAAATGAATCTAGAAATATAATTCAAGCGGCCTAGAAAACCTCTGACTTGCCTCTAAGTTTTGGGTGCAGGCATCTCTTGTATTGCTTTGACCTTGGTAGGATCAACTTCAATACCCTTCTCGCTGACGATAAAGCCCAACAACTTACCAGAACACTAAAAGTACACTTATTGGGATTCAAGCGGAGTTTATACTTCCTCAAACGCTGGAATAGCTTCAACAAATGCTCCACATGTTCCTCTTCATCAAGTGATTTAGCAATCATGTCATCAACATATACCTCAATCTCTTTATGCATTATATCATAAAAAAGAGTAGTCATTGCTCTTTGGTAAGTCGCACCAGCATTCTTTAAACCGAAAGGCATTACTCTATAACAGAATGTTCCCCAGGGTGTAATGAATGTGGTCTTCTCCATATCTTCGGGTGCCATCTTGATTTGATTATATCCGGAAAATCCATTCATAAATGAAAATACTTTGAATTTAGCAGTATTGTCTACCAACATATCAATGTGTGACAGAGGGAAATCATCTTTCGGACTGACTTTATTCAAATCTCTATAATCAACACACATGCGGACTTTTCCTTCTTTCTTCAGTACAAGCACAATATTGGCCACCCATTGTGGATACTCAACGGTCACAAGGAAACCGTCGTCAATCTGTTTCTGCACTTCCTCTTTGATCTTCACATCCATATCAGAATGCATTCTTCTCAACTTCTGCTTGACTGGCGGGCATTCTGGCTTCAACGGCAACCTATGCTCCACAATCTCAGGATCCAACCCAGGCATGTCTTGATAGGACCAAGCAAACACATCTGAATACTCTCGAAGAAGATCAGTCAACCCCTTCTTAGCATCGGACACAGTCGAGACCCAATCTTGACTTCCTTCACATCATCTTCGGAACCCAAGTTGACTAGCTCAATCTGCTCTTCAAACGGCTGAATAATCTTTTCATCTTGCTCAAGAAGACGAGAAAATTCCTCACTTACTTCCATATCACTTTCCTCCTTGGCCTCAAACACAGGGAATTCAAAATTTGGAGAAGGAGAAGGATTATTGTATTCAATGGGGTTAGGAACCAACCTGCATAATGATTTGGTAATTTGATTTTAGAAAACTGAATTTGTGACCAAATATTATGCAGATGGACAATTATATTGTTTATTTATGTTTTTTGTGATTACCATTTTCAAAATAAAGCAAAAAGTAAAAACAAAACATCAAAGATGTGGATGAATAGAATTAATTTTATTGATGATCAATTTAAAATGCCCAAACAATGTTCACTTCTCCCTTAGGCATAGGAGAATGATTTTAAAATATAAAAGCAATTACTTAGATTGATGCAAAATAACAGGAATATCAACGACAGTTCAATTGTTGCATGTCCTTCCATGCGTTACAAAGTTGGTGCAGTCTCCCCCTTCGTCATCCTCTAGCACAACAGTTAAGTGTTGTTCATTGCCATGAATGAACCCTCCGCTACGGAAGCTGAGTTGCATATCTTCAGATCTACTAGTTGATGAACCTTTCTGGAACCCCAAACCGGTTCTGCCTTTGTGGTCGGAGATCTCTACCATGCGCCCCCACTGATCAACAGTACCTTCTTCAACAATCCTCTGAGCATCTTTCAACGAGGACATAGGTGGCCAAACTCTCTTGTCAGCAGCAATAGATAAGGCTTGGAATGGAGTTCCAACCTCATCCTCAACTTCAACATACGAGAAAGATGATAGATGGCTAACTAACAACGCTTTCTCTCCTCCAACAATCACTAGCTTTCCATTCTTGACAAATTTGAGCTTCTGGTGCAGAGTGGAGGTAACAGCCCCTACCTCATGAATCCATGGCCTTCCCAATAAACAGTTGTAGGCCGGGTGGATATCCATTACTTGAAAAGTAATATGAAAATCACTCGGACCTATCTTGACTGGAAGGTCCACTTCACCAATTACTCTTTTGCGCGAGCCATCAAAGGCTTTGATAATTACACCGCTATACCTCATAGGTGCTCCTTGGTAAGATAGATTTGACAAAGTTGACTTTGGAAGCACATTGAGTGACGAACCGGTGTCAACAAGCACATTTGACAAAGCATCTTCCTTAGAGTTCATTGAAATATGCAAAGCCAGGTTATGATTTCTTCCTTCCTCAAGGAGTTCTTCGTCACAGAAGCTCAAATTATTGCATGAAGTGATATTAGCCACGATGTGATCAAATTGATCCACAGTAACATCTTGCTCTACATATGCCTATTCAAGGACTCTCTGTAGTGCTTCTCTGCACGCTTCGGAATTCAAAAGCAGAGACAACAGGGAGATTTTTGAGGGAGTCTGGAGCAGCTGCTCAACCACATTAAATTCACTCATTTTTATCAATCGGAGTACCTCATCATCATCATTGAATTTCAAGTTGCTGGATTCACCATACTTATCCTTTGAACAACCAACTGGTTCTACATTAGGTACCTCCGCCTTCTTACCAACAATTGTTTCCTCTAGGGCCACCGGCCCAAACACTCGACCACTGCGGGTCACCTTTGTTACATCATCAATGCTCACCACTGAACTAGTTGTAGGTAACATGACCTCTTGACCATTCTTTATCATTGTAGCATTTTAGTGGTATGGTACGGCCTTATCAGATGAATATGGGATTGGGTCCGCTAAACGTATTACCACTGGCGATACTGATCTTTGACTGACATTCTTATTGTTGCTGCTATCATACTGAATTACCAACCACTCTTGTTGCTTGAAAACAGGCACTATGACATTGACGTCGTCGTCCACGTGACGAGATTGAACAATCTGGATCATGCCTTCATCCATCATACTCTGGATGTCCTTTTTCACCACATCACACCCTCTTGGGTTCACACTACAAAAAACACAACCATCATGGTCATGTTCACATTCACTCACCAAACAGATATCCTTATGCATCTGCACCAAGGATCTTTGGATAAACTGGACATCAAAAACCTTGAATTCTCCAGGATAATCGTCCACCATATTCACTAAAGAGTTCCCATGAGCGGGCAAAGGGTTTGCTTTCACGTTCGGCGCGCGGTCCTCAAAGGACACCATACCACTCTTCATAAGCTTTTGAACCTCATATTTCAATGGATAGCAATTTTCAATGTCGTGCCCGGGTGCTCCTTGATGAAAAGCACAACGAAGCTCAGGTTTATACCACCAGGGAAGTGGTTCTGGGATCTGGGGTGGGTTCCTCAGTTGAATTAAGTTCTTGAGAACTAGCAAGGGATACAACTCTGCATACGACATAGGAATCAGGTCAAAAGAGACTTTCTTCCTTTCAAAGTTATGCTGATGATGATTGTTGTTGGTATTGTTGTTGTTGTAGGTGTTCGTTCTTTGTTGCGGTTGTTGTTGTTGACGTTGATGTTGTTGTTGTTGTTGAACTGGTGTTGCTTGTTGATTAGAAAATACCAGAATTACTGATGACACTTGATGATGATGATGTTGACGGGGTGATGGATTTTTCTTCTGATCTGAGGCCTCTGATGCGTGCTTTTCGCAAGTATACGAACGCGTTAGAGTAATATAAAATATTGTCGAATCCACAGAGACCAAATGTCAATCTATCGTTATCTATTGTTATGGTGTTTATCTAAGGTAATTGAAATAGGGTTTTTAAGAGTGCACAATGAAAAATAAAGTATTAAATTAAATTCAATTGATAAAGACAGGTTCGAATGTAATTCACATAATCAATTAATAATCCATGTACTTGCTAATAGAATTACTTATGGGCAGTGTTTCCTACTTTGAAAAGAACCAATTTAACGGGAAATGCCGCTTTCGCGTATTCAGAACCGAGTTGTACTCCCTAATCAAACCCTCTTATTGTCACTTATAAAAAGGCGCGCATTGCGTTAGAGTAGTCAACCTATTTTTAAGAAATATAGTATCTTGACTAAGTTGAAAAGTATTTTGACCTGTGTTTCTTAACCAAAAGAGGTTCTCACGAACCAGACTCTAGACTTATAAACGCGTCCGAAAATAGTTTTAAAATCACTTTTCTTTTTAAGTTAAAAACTCCTAATGAACTAAACAAAGCGCTTTCGTTGTATTTGAAATAGTTAAAAACAACTAAGTTTAAATAGACGTCGGACGACTTTCGATCTTACCCAACGGAAATTAAGTGCGGGAAAACTTAAGTTGAAAGTCAAAATAACCCTTAAGTGTTTCTACGAACAATTGTACGAATTATCGGTTCAATTACGATCCTTACATTCTAACCTTTATAGGTTTAGCTAGATATGGTAAAGTAAAAATGCATTTTAATTTTTATCATAAAAAAGGTAATAAGTGCGAGTGCAGGAAAGTAAATAAAAGTAGTGCGAGTGCGGAAAATAAATAAAAGTAGTGCGGTGCAAGAAAGTAAATAAAAGTAGTGCGGTGCGAGAAATAAATAAAAGTAGTGCGGTGCAAGAAAGTAAATAAAAGTAGTGCGGTGCGAGAAATAAAGGAAAGTAGTGTAGTGCGAGAAATAAATAAAGTAAAGTGCGAGTGCGGGAAAGTAAATAAAGTAAAGTGCGATTGCGGGAAAATAAAATAGACAAAGGTAAAGCAATAAAACCTGCTCCAATGGGAGGGTTGAATAAAGTGCGTAACAGAAATGAAAATGGCGGCAGGATTAAACTTCCTTCCAAAGTGCTCCAAACTCGATTACACAGTGTGGCAACACTCCGATGTGAAGCGATTACCACTTTTACAATATGGATATATGCCTAGTTGTAACTAAGTTTGGATGAAGAAACAAATGAAATCAAGACTCTATTTATAGGCAAGGAAAATAATGGAAATGACAAGGATGCCCCTAAGTTTGAATTTGGGAGGGAAACATCTTTGTTCTTGTGGCGCCTGCCACAACATCATGGCGCCCGCCATAGGAGTAAATTGTGGCGCCCAAGTGGAGATAGTGGGAGATGTGGCAGTTGAGGAGAAGTTGAATTGGGACACGTCATGGCTAGACCCATGGCGCCAACCACAGTGGGAGCCACAAGTGTAAAATGCTGATTTTTAGGCTTTTTAGCTCGTTTTCACTCCTTTTCTCGATCGGAGCTATGATTAGACTGAAAACCTGAAAACAAAGAAAAATATAGTAATAACATAACAAAATAACAATAAAATAACTAAAATGCATGCGAAATCGGAGTCGAAAATACGGTGAATTTCAGTGTCATCAAATACTCCCACACTTAAACCCTTGCTTGTCCTCAAGCAAAACACTTAAAAGCTCAAAGAAGAAAGACTGGTGTCGAGGAGTGATTCGGGCTAAAAAGGCTTCTAGGTTCAAGTCAGGATGCAGTGATAGGTACTAACTGAGTGAACCAAGGGTATCGCGATGACACTTATCCATAGATACGGGCATAAACTCCATTCCTATATTGACCAACCCCTATTATCCCACAATACCTAGGCCTACCTCTTAATCTCTTTTTGGGTCCTTTTCATTAACGCGCAATCACATTAATCCCGTTATCCGTACATGCTTCATAGCAGAGTGACCGGTTAGTGATTCTGATCCTAAACATGGGGTTTCTGGCACATAAATATGTGTAAACCGTTTTATTTGACCCAAATGCAGTTGTGGGGGATCGGATCGTAATCCGCCCTACCGAGTTCAGCGCCAGATACCTCTAAACCAACTAACAACGGGTGAGTTTTTCTTTTTCTTTTTCTTTTGCAGCAAATTTTTACAACTTTTTGGTTTAAATGACTTTGTGAGGGTCACCTATCCCGGAGTTGCCTTTTTATTTTATTTATTTAACTGGATCATTCACTTATGTTCATCAGTCCCTTATGTAGAGGATGCTTAGGCCGGAGCTGACTGCTAAAATAAACTACTGAGGACTATACTGAAATGATAATTAAGGCCATGGTATATAGGGTTTCGGGAGTGATTCCTATATTCATTAAGTCTATGGTGCTAAAACGATACTGATGTTTCAAAAAGTTCTCCCAAGTCACCATATCCTAACTCAAACTTGTCTTAAAGCCCAAAAACTTTCAGAATAACACCGTTTTCTTTTGCAAAAAATTTTGGTAGGGCTAAAGGAATGGGAAGATTAGGATGTACTAAAGATACACTATACTGGTGACTCGTCAGGCACATGCATTTTCTAAAACACTTTAACTAAAAGCAAAATAAAATAAAGTAAACAACTAAAAAGCAATAAAAATAAACAATCTAAATAAAAACAACAAAGAAAAATAGAAAGCGATAAAATCTCCTCCCACACTTAAATCGAATATTGTCCCTAATGTTTCGAAATAAGATAAGGGGAGAGTAACTTGTCACACTACTGCTGACCACTGGTTCCTTCGCCATCCTGAGGTGGACGACGGGATCTGCTGCGACGACGGTCTCTCTGATCCATCCTGGCCGATAAGGCATCCTGAGCAGTCCTCACCTCTCGAAGGTTGCCTAAAATGGAACCCTGAGTGGCCTCCATCAGTGCAAAATGCTCACGGTGGTAGTTCCGCTGACGGGATTGCTCGTTTGGGATCGCAAGCAGAGTCTGTGCAACAGTCGTATAGGATCGATTTGTCCTCCGCTGCGATTCTTGCATGAAGCTCATGTTGTCCGCCAGTTGTTGCTGAATGGTAGAGAGTAGGTCGTCACACCTTTGTTCTCTAGCCATGTGGTCACGCCACATCTCCTCAGTAATATAGAATCCAGGAGCAGAACCTGCAAAAGAAGAAGATGGTGCAGTGTGTGGTGGTGAAGTGTGATGGGGGGACACATGAGGTACGGGAGATTGCTCTTTCCGATCAAACTCTTCATCAGTGTCGTGTCCCTCCTCATCAGGAACATTAGGAGGAAGTGGATCTAAAACAGGTGGAGCATCTAAAACATAGGTCCAATTCCTTTCATTACGTACATCAGTACGTCTAGTGCATGGTAAGGCAACAAATGGGATAGCTACACCACAAACCATAAGCACATAACCTCCCTCTCTTCTCACTCGGCACAATTTCATATCTTTTAGAAATTTAAGGTTGATTGTGCGAGGAGCTAAGGGATCTAAGGTATCTATCTCATTGTTCAGGTTAAGAGCCCGAGCAATAGACGTAACGAGTCCTCCAAAAACAATAGGTCCCGCTTTATTAAGAGTTAAAGCCATATGAGCAATCATAAACGGGACCAAATTAATCCTCCTATGTGTGAGGCTTCCTGGTAAAAATAGAAGCTCCCGAGCATTAACCTTGTTTGGATTCTCCCGACAAAAAATAGTACATGCCAACAGATATCTAAAAACTCTGATGGCCGGGTTATGGATGGTTGAGGCAAGAATTCCTTCAAAAGAATTTATTGAAGTATTAGACAATCTCTGCTAGAAGGAAAACACCTCAACCGACCAGTTTGAATCCAAAGGGGCCTCACAAATAACACCTTCCCCATGAGGAATTCCTAACAGACCTGCTAGTTCGTTGGTACTAAACTCATACTCAACAGCAAACATTCGAAATTTAATAGTACCAACTGTACTAGCAGTTTTAGGACTGACAGTATAAATTAAAGAACTTAAAAACTCGACTGTCAGTCGCTCAAAGGTAGGCTCTCTGTTTACAAAAATAATGTGCAAGCCTAGAAAATCTAACAAATGAAAAATATTATGGTAGATACCCAAAGTATACAGACAGTTATCGTCTACGTACCTCGTTGGGAGAATTTCCCGATTTTGCAACCTTTCAATAATCTTTCTTTTCCTATCCCCCAGGTTTCCCTTCGTGAAGAATATATTCGTTGAACTCCATTATTTTGCTATTTGAATGTGTTGGAGAAGATGAAGATGGGTTTGTATATAAAGGATGATAAAAGTGGGATTTTTATGGATATTGATGGATGAAAATTAAAATGAAAGTTGGAAAGGTAAATTGTATGGTGGGAAGATGGTAAAGGTAGGAGCTTTTATGGGGTTCAAGGGAGTTTTTGGAAGAGGAAAAAATGGGTTTTGAAAGTTTGAAGGGTTAAAAATGGTGAAATATGTCAATCTGTCCCGCTTATATCAGACGTTGTGGCGGACGCCACAAGAGCAATTTGAGTTGGGGCGAAATTTGAAGATTAGTATGGGCTTCTCCATGCTTTTTTTGGTATGGGGTCCGGATAGCATTTTCATTGTTTTTCCTAATGAAATAAGGCTTGCACAATTTATGAAAATAAAATTAAACATTAAACAAATAAAATAATGCTATTAGATTATAATAAAAATATAAATGAAATAAACACACATAATATATATATACATATATATATATATATATATATATATATATATATATATATATATATATATATATATATATATATATATATATATATATATATATATATATATATATATATATATATATATATATATATCTATATATATATATATATATATATCTATATATATATATATATATATATATATATATATATATATCTATATATATATATATATATATATATATATATATATGGAAATATCAAAGTGCTAACATAATTAGAAAATATACCGAATGCGATAATATAAAATAAGTCAGGGAAATGCGAAAAATAATATAAGCATAAATAAGAAAAGATAAACGAGACGGTGAACTCAAACAACAGGGGACTCCTCTGCCTGACTGGATCCACGAAGTACGGCTATCTCCTGACAAAGCTCTAGTATCTCTTGGTACAAACAATCAGCCTCAGTAGCATGTGTAAGATCGGATACCGCCATCTATAAAGTAAGGTCAGCCACCTCCTGCCTAAGCTCGGCAGTCTCTCTGCGACACTCGGCAATCTGCGTGTGGACATCTGGGGTCTGCAAAGATAAATTATTAGAGAGCACAGTGATCCTTGGTGAAGGCGGTGTAGGAGTATAATCAGCAACAGGAGGGGATCGAGGCTCCTCAACAGTCTCTCCATGACCTTCCAAAGCATAACTCCAGTTAGCTGGATCATGAACACTGGTCATCATCGGGTTTGGCAGTGTAAAGTAGTGTATCGTCTCGCTATCAATCAACAATCTGAACTGTCTGGGATTGAAAGAGGATCTCCTCATCAATCCTCTGGTCAAGCAAATGGATATCCATAGTAGTATAGCCACAAAAAGTCCTGAGATGGAGCAGCTTCCGGGACAGACCTAAGGCAATGGCAATCTGCGTGACAATCCCTCCTACATGAATAACTCCTTCGAATGATCTGGCAACACTGCTAAGGCCACACATCAGAAAGTTCCCACATGCGACAGGGCGTGATTGGGATGCATAAATAACAAAAATATCTCCTCCTCACTCAGCAGAGTCTCAGCATCTGGTCTTCCAAGAAAAAAGTGCGCCAGTATCATCTGGAAATACCTCATAGCAGGGTTGTGGATAACCTGGGACAACTGAGTGGAAGGATCCTGACTCCCTCCACCAGAGATATCACTCCAGAATTTCTCCACTTCCTTACTCAAAAAGTATCCCATCGGCGTCTCAGGGATAGCGTCGGGGGTAGTCTGAAAACCTAATAAGTCACTGAACTCCTTCTGGCAGAAAGAGTACTCAATCCCGAATAGCCTAAAAACAGCATGTCGATCTGGTCCGGAGTAAGGATCATAATCAAACGAGCTGAGGAACTTCAAAGTCAAGTTCCTGTATGTGTTGCCCAGGTCATCAGCGAATTCATTCCATTGGAGTTGGTGGCACAGGAATCTGATGCTCGGCTCAATGCCTAGGGCTTCCATGTAATCCTGGTCCGGGTAGCATGTAGGTGCCACAGGGCGCTGGTAGAGAACTATGTAACGCTCCTTCTGGGCGTCATCTTTGAAAGCCACGTGCATGTCATCAAAGTTCTGCATCCTGCAAAGGTTAGGGAAAAGGATCCTGAAAACACAAACATTGCAAATGATATTTAGTCCTTGTAGCGGGGTATTCGTTACCTTTAGATTTATTGACTAAATCAAAAGTAAATCATACAATTCGAGTCGCCACTGCACTTCTATTTATCCAAAGGAAAGGTTAGAAAGCGAACAAAAACCGAGAAGTTTTATCAAATCAAAAACTAATAAAAATGTCAGAGATCTGGGTAAGGGGGTTGGTTATGCAATGGGAAGGTTTTAAGCACCCAAAACATCCTTAGTACTCTAAGGAGCCCTTTTTGCAAATGTTGTATGGTAGGTTGGTATTTGTGAAAATATTTTTGCAAACATGATTGGGGAGATGAGAAAAGAATATACAATATTTACAATTTTGTTGTTTGAATGGATAAACCCATTGTCTACGTACCATCACAAAGGCAGGATCAAAACCTCGTAGTTCGGGGTAAAAATCTCAAAATATGGGTGAATTGATTTGGTCAAAAGCCTTAAGGTCTTTTGTTATAAAAGGGAGAAAACTCAACCTAAACCAACAATCCACCATGTGAGGAGAGCTTCAACATACTAGTGAGGGATCCACCTTATAATAAGTATGGAAGACTTATAGTCCAATCACTAAGGATGAGGTGAGGTTTACATCAACCACTATGATAACTAAAACCTATGGCTAATGTTTATGAAATTTTTTTTTTTAACAAAGGTGGCCATTGGAACCACAAAAGAATCATTTGAAGTGAGTTGTATTTACCAATTGGAAGTATTCACAAAAGGAAGTCAAAGTTGACTTAAGATTCAATTCAAAATAAATATTAATGAAAAGAGTTTGAAAAAAAATCAAAGGCATAAGGCCTAGGTTTCTAATTTGAAAAAGAAACAATGTCAATGTTTGCACAAAATGAGTTTGGCTGGGGTTAGAGTGGAGAGAAGAAGAGAAGGGCTAGTCCTAAACATGCAAAGATGAGAGAAGAGAATAAAACCCTTAGAGTTCCTTTCTTGAGATCATAAAGATGATCCAAGTTGCTCTTTTCCTTTGGACTTAGCAATTAACTCAAGCAATCAAACAAATATTCAATCAAGCTCCTAGGATCTTCCAATTGGCTTCTCTTTCTCTTAACTTAGATGCTCATGACAATGATCCTTCTAACTATATCAAGTTTGGGATCCCTATCACACAAGAACAAACAATCAAAAAGTTCACAAAGCAATAAGAAATGGACAAAGAGAGAGTTTAGATTAGGGGTCCTTTCAAGTCAACATCAAGATGTAAGCATTCTAAAGGCATGAGGCCTAGTTGCTCTTCAACAATTTTAGCATTCTAAAGCCATGATGCCTAGTTGCTCTTGAACTCCATTAAGCATAGGTGAGGTCCTAATTCTAAGTCCTTTCTCCTTCTTGCATTAGTTCACACAAACAAAAACAAAACAAGCACAAGGCAACAATATATTTACACAATAATGTGCTCAAGTGAGCAAAGGCAAATGGCATAAGCATAAACATGAGCTCAAATGAGCAAAGGGAAAACGCAATATGAATAAATGAGCAAGAAATTAAATTGCATTAAAGTAAATTGCAAGAATTAAATGCTTGAATTAAAAGTTAGTAATTAGTAGTTAGTGTTAGTGTGCCATAAGGCAATTTAGCGTTATGTTAAGCAATCGTAAGTGGACTAATGTAGTAGTCACACCTATCTGAGGCCGGTCAATAAAACTATAGGCAAATAAACATAAGTTAGAGATCATGACTAGTAAGCCAAGCTCCTACAACTTGCCATGCCAAAAGAAAAGAAGAATGACCTTGTATGGATTTCAGGTTCTTTGCTTGACCAAGAAGCAACCTATCTTGGACACAAAGCAATTCACTTGATCTTTGATCTAGATGAATTTGATTTGGATCAAAGAAGGTTAAGCCTCCCATTTGTCAAGGCTAACCACAAATCATTAACTCATTGGTCAAAAGAAAAAGATGAAGAAAGGAGATGAAGATAGAATGTACAAAATGAAAATTCAAATGACATAATCAAAACATAATGATCAAATGTGAATGGAATCAACATCAATCAATGGTAAACAAAAGTGAAATGAAGATTGGAAGTCAAGAAAAATCAAACATATTTTTGGTATTTTTTTGGAATTAAAATAATGCATAAAATAAAATAAATAAATCATGGTCAAACTTCAAATCCAATTCAAATCAACTTGGATAAGTCCAATTGGATCATCATAAGTCTAACATGGTCAAACTAGGTTTGACAAATTTTCTCAACATTTTTTGAAAACAGAAACTATTTTAAACAATTAAAAATGAAGAAAAATAACACAAATGGACTAAAATCTCAAATAAATCTCAAATCAATTAAGAAATTGATGAGAATATTTCTCATAGACTTATCATCCTCCATATGTATTAAGAAAATATTTTTGGCCTTTTTGAATATCTAGAAGTATTTAAAATGAATTAAAACTATCAAAAACAAAATAATTCACAAAAAATATTAAATGGAATCACAAAAATAATTAAAAATCATATTATGAAACTAGAATTTAAGAGGAAATTTTTGTAATTGGTCCCATATTTTTGTGATTCCAAATAAAGAAGTTATGAATTTTTGAAAATAAAAAGAATTAAAGAAAATAAAACAGAAATTAATAAAAGAAATAGAAAAAATCTGGAGCGCATGATCAACACTCATTAATTGACGTGGATCATCCAAAGGCCATGAAGTGCGCGCTCATTATGTTCCCCAGTCAAAAACGAAGCAAACACAATTAAATAAAGTTTACATAACAAAGGCCAGGATTAGATCACAGCAGTTGGATCCAATGGACATGAGGCCATCCACGTGGAGACGGTGGTGGAAACCACCGTCTTCTCTGGTGAGCTCACTAAATCCGGCCACCAGTTGCAGGTTTTGCAACCTCAACCAAATCAAACGATCTTTATACCAAATTAAAGGTGGGGTGATATACATCACCCCTGTAACCTTAGTTTTCACTCAAGATCCTTATGGAAGGAGAAATCTGAGGTTGAAAATCTAGGTGTTCAATCTGCAGAGCAACAATTCATGAAATTAAAGCCAACATTGGCTTGCCTCTCACATGAGGACTTCAGAAAACCAAACCAAAACAAGCAATGCACAATATATGGTGAGATTCGAAGCAAAACAGTTGAGCTGCAAATCTTTGAAGTGCAACTTTGATGAACATGATCCATTTCAAATTTCAAGACATCTTATGATAATCTCCTAGGGATTGTAGCATTAAATTCATGTCCATCAAGCTATGGATAAGCTTAACGTTAATAAAACTAGAGTCTCCACCGTGTTTTTATTGTTTCCAAAGGAAAAGGCAAAAGTACGAACAAAACCTAAAGATAATAAGTTTTCAAATCAAAAATAATAAAATTCCAGATATTTCAGGTAAGGGGGTTGATTACACAGAGGGAAGGTGTTAGCACCCAAAGTGTCATAGGTACTCCTATGGATCCCTTTTTTATATGTGCATATGTGTTTGGTATAAAAGATGTTTGAGAAAAAAAGAGTGTAGGGGTGAGAAAAGAATTCATTGATTATATTTTTGTGTTTGACAAGACCTTCGGACTTATGCCTACGTACCAACATAAAAATGAGGGATCAAAACCTCGTAGTTCGTGGTAACAATTTCAAAGTTGGTGAATTGATTTTAACAAAAGTTTAAATAAAAAGGGAACGAAGGGCCGAAAATTTGAATGAAGTTATTAGTTATTTTTGTTTTTTGAAATTTTAATTCAATATGAATAAGTTTATTTACAAGTTTGATTTAAGAAAGAGTTTGAAAATCCATTGGCATAAGGCCAAAGTTTCTATTTAAAATAAGGTTTAAGTTTGAAGTCACAAGCAAAGAAAGTTTTTGAAAAGGGGAAGAGATTTTGAAATTTAAGAAGTGGGAGAAGATGAAGAGGATATCGTAAGCATAAAAAAGTTAAGAGTTGAAAAGGTCTGACCAATGGGATGTAATCCAACAGACAAGAATGTCATATAGAAAACCCACTTTCCCTTTGGACTTTGAATCAAGCAATTAGCAAAATCCAGACATCATGAAGATCAAGGCATCAAATAATGATAGCCACATCCAAGCAAGCAACTCCAATGGCTAGCAGTCTTCATTTTCTTTCAATGTATCAAATGAAATATTCCTTGATCGACATAGAACAAAGCTTCAGACACAAGATCAAAATAACAATTAGGCATGAAGACAGAGTAGCAGAGGAATTCAAACAAATCCCAAGGCTTGCATCAGATGAAGGCTCGGCTAAGAAAATGTTGGCATTGTCTAAGTCCTCTTGCATAGGGAATGTTTCCTAATCCTAAGTCCAAAAGTTCATATCAAGATCAACAGTCCACCAGATGTTTTTTAGTGTTTTTGTTGTTATTAAGTATTTTAAGGTCCTAAGACCACAAACAAAATCAAAACACATAAACAATATATATAATTACAAGATATGACTCAAATGAGAAAAGTGAAAATGACATAAACATAAACAAGTTATATGAAATGTAAATGGCAATGAATGATAAATGACTGAAATTTAAATTGCATAAAGTAAATGACATGAAAGTAAAGCAATATTAACAAGAATTAGTCAAATGTTAGTCAAAAGTTAGTGGTAATTTTTTAAATGATTAAGTCATTCTTTGGAGAACACTCAATCATCCATTCACAAGTATGAATCCTTAAACGAAGACATCTTCCATGAGAAGGGCTCCAACTTGGATAATTCAACAAGTATGCCATTAGCTCTCATGAAAGGAAAAAAAGTCAAGTCTCCACACAATACCATGAAGAATAGGAGACTTACAATCTCACTTACTAGAATTCTATGCCATTAGGGTCAAATTTAGCTCTATGTTAAGCAATCGTAATTGGACTTATGTAGAAGTCACAACTACCTGAGGCCGGGCAATAAAAATTTAGGTGTTAATGCATGTTAGAGATTTGGTATGAAGAACCAAACTCCTAAAACATACCACACACTAAAAGAAAAGATCAGGAAGGATGGACCTATCTCAGTCATACTTGTATTGGTTCATCTGACACAAGGTCATTGATGAATCAATTAGCCTTAAGACATTAAAGATTTCATTGGTCAAATGAGGAAATGGTAAAGAATAGGGATGAAGATGCAGAAAGAGGGGAAGATAGAAACACAAATTGACCAAGGGAGGATTTTATCAAATCAAAACCATTCATTCATTTTGGGAGATAAAATGTATATTTCATCAATCCCCTAAATCCAATGGTTTTGATCCAACAAAAGTCAAATCAATCTTGACCAAGGCCCAAACAAATAGTCAAACAACACAAGACCATAAAAATGGCTCAACATAATTTTTAAACATTTAATCAATTAAAAATCCAATTAAAAATGAATTAAAATACAATTTTATTTGGTCAAAACCTAAAATCTCTTCAAAACACCAAACAAATGGCCAAGAGATTTATCCTAGGTCAAACAAGGTCTAAGGACCTTAGAATAGAAAATTTCATGATTTTTAAAAAGTCAGAAGTATTTTTAAACAATTAAAAATATGCACAAAGACATTTAATTCATGAAAAATATCAAAGTTAATCCAAAAAATAATTTTAATCCAGAATATGAAAGAGAAAAACATTTAAACATTTTTGGTGAAAGTCCCATATTTTTTGGATTAAAAATGAAATTATTATGAATTAAACAAAATAAAAAGATTAAACATAAAATCAGAAATTAAAATAAAAATAGAAAATACAAGGGCCATCAGATCTCCCTCATTAATTGAGGTGGCAGATCTGATGGCCATACGCGCGCCTTCCATGGTGGACACAAGTCAACGTGCTGTACGCGTGGTAATGCAAACCAAGGGTCCAAATTAGAACATTCAAACATGATCAGATGGCCAGGAAGTGTGACAACACACCACCGGAGCTAGGGCTTTGGTCATCTTCTCTGGTGACCTCCACCGGATTGGTCCAACTTCATCTCAATGAAAAATGAAAAACAAGGACACTATTTCAAGGAGAAAATGCTCAGGATCACGAATCTGACCTCAACTTTCTCCCTTTCCAAGTATATAAAAAGATACAGGGATTTGAATTTTGAGGATCATGAACTTAGTTGATTTGATTTGACCTCAAAGCAACTCAATCTTGTTGCCTACATTGGTAGGACTTTAGCCAACCAAACATCACAAAGAATGGTGAAGAATTGAGAGAGAATCAAGTGAGCTTGAAACTTGCTTGATCTTGCTTCCAATTGGCCTTGGCTTGACTTCAGAAGCTTGCAGGAGTTGAATTGGATCAAGGAAAGGCTTGGATTCTTGGAGTTTCAATTTCAATACAGAAGGAGATTTGAAGCTCGATTTTCAAATAAAAACCTTCAAGATTATCCTCTAATGGTGAGGGTTTGGATTTCAGGTTCAAAGCTTGGGCAAGGTGTCCTTAATTCTGAGCAAATAGGGTGTTATTTATAGGCAAAGCAATTGCTTTCTACATATTTCCAAAATTGACCAAAAATAACAATTCACTTACATGTTTGTATGGGCGTGTGATAGGCCCATGAAATGATGTGATCAGATCTAAAATTCCTCATGTGAAATGCTGAAAGCATGTCATGTGATCATGCTGTAGCAGGATATTCATGATCGTTGAGCTATTGACAAGCTAAAGATCAATTAACAAGAGTCGCCACCGCGATTTTATTGTTTCCAAGGGAAAAGGGAAAAAAATGCGAACAAAACCCAAATAGTAAGAATTTTTCAAATAGAAATTAATAAAAATCAGAGATCACATGTAAGGGGGTTGGTTACACAGAGGGAAGGTGTTAGCACCCAAAGTGTCCTAGGTACTCCTAGGGAGCCCTTTTTGTGTGCATATGTATTTTGTACAAAGTGATGTTTACAAACAAATAGAATGGGGGATGAGAAGAGAATTGATTAATTATATTTTTGTGTTTGACAAGACCTTCGGTCTTATGCCTACCTACCAACATATAAATGAGGGATCAAAACCTCGTAGTTCGTGCTAGAAATTTCAAAGTGAGTATGTTGGTTTTAACAAAAATTAAGTTTGAAAGGCACAAAGTTCTAAAATGGTTTGAATGAGTTAGTTCTTTTTGGCTTTTTTGAAAGATCAAGTCGAGTATAGTTGAGTTTATTTACAAGTTTGATTTAAGAAAATAAGTTTGAAAATGCAATGGCATAAGGCCAAAGTTTCTACCTTTTTGTAAAAGTGGTCTAAGTTTAGAACAAAAGTGGTTCACACAAAGAAGTTTTTGAAAATGGAGGGAGATATTTGAAATTAAAGAAGTGGGGAAAATATGAAGAGGCTACCCTAGATACAAGAAATTTAAAAGTTTAAAGTTGAAAATGACCAAATGGGAGCAATCCAATAGACAAGTATATCAATAGAAACCCAGAATTCCCTTGGACTTTTTAGAATCAAGCAACACACAAATGCACAATTATATCAATCTTGAAGAGCAAAGGCATCAAATAAAGATGGCCTCATCCAAGCTTATCCACTTCAATGATCTTCTTCAAAATAGCCTATGTAGCAGATGAAAATCACAAGTCACAGGTTCAACATAACAGCTTAACAAGGATCAATGTTGCAGATGAACTGGAGAGATCTAGAATGATGTATCAGATGAATTCAAACTTGCAAGTTCTTGGTCTTTCAACAAATTGGCATTGGCCAAGTCCATTAGCAAAGGAATGTTGCCTAAGTTCTAAGTCCAATTGGGGACATCAAAACAACAATCCACTCAAATTGTCTTTTAGGGTTTTTGTTGTTATTATGTGCATTAATGGTCAAAGACCAATCAAACAAACAAAGCAACAAAGTATATCACACAATATGGTCCAAGTGGACAAAGTGAAAATTGCATAAACATAAACAATTAGAATGGTATGTACAATGACAAATGATAATAGAACAATAAAAGTAAATTGCACTCAAAGTAAAAGCTTGAATGTAAAGGTTAATGGTTAGTAAGTTAATAGTTAGTTTTGTTTTGCTTTTGATTTCAAGACATTCTTTGGAGGACACTCAACCCACTTGCCACAAGCATGGATCCTTGAACCAAAACATCTTCCAAAGGAAGGAAAAAGGCCACGTTTCTACACAATACCATGGAAGAGGGGAGACTTACAATCTCACTAACTAGAATGCTTATGCCTTTTGTGTCACAAATTTAGCGCTATGTTAAGCAATCGTAATTGGACTTATGTAGAAGTCATAACTATTTGAGGTCGGGCAATAAACTTTTGGTGTTAATGCATGTTGGAGACATATTATTGAGAACTATGCTCATTAAACATACCACACACAAAAAAATATGCAAAGGTGTGGCCTAATCTCATCCATACTCATGTTAATCTTTCAATCAACTAGCATTAGGATTTTTGAGATGTCATTGGCCAATTGAAAATGAGGATGAAGAAGGGGAATTAGATGAAGAGGGAAGGGGATGAATGAGATTACAAATTGGTCAAAGGAGGACTTTTACCAAATTAATATTATTCATTCATTTTGGGAGATGGAATGTACATTCCATTAATCCCCTAAACCCAATAATATTAACTTGACGAAGTCAAATCAACCTTGACCAAGGCCCAACAACAAATGAGAAACTCAACTAAGTCAATCCAAATGGTCAACCCAATTAAAATGGCATTTATTGAATTAAAAATATTAAAATAATGCATTAAATTCAAATATGTTTTGTCCAAATCCTAAAATCACATCAAAACACCAAATAAATGGCCATGTGATTTATCATAGGTCAAACAAGGTCAAAGGACCTTGGATAAAAAAATTCATAATTTTTGGACACTTAAAAATATTTCTAAACAATTAAAAACAAATGAAAAATCAATTAATTCATGAAAAATATTAATAATGATCCAAAAAATAATTTTAATTCAGAATATGAAAGAGAAAAACATTTGAATTTTTTTGGTGAAAGTCCCATAATTTTTGGATCATTATTGGATTTAATATGAATTATTGAAGAAAATGAAATAAAAAGGAAAATCAGAAATTGAAAAAAAACGTGGACCATCAGATCTCCCTCATTAATTGAGGTGGCAGATCTGATGATCTATAATGCGCATTCTACCAAGGCGCTAGCCAACTGCGTGGCAAACTTGTTAATCACAATGCACGACCAAGATTAGAACACAGGAATTGGATCACACGGTCTAGACCTCAACCACATCATCACCAGAGCCAAAGCTCTAGTTGTCTTCTCCGGCGAGCCTCGCCGGACTGGTCATCATCAACCATCACCAAAATTTCAAACAGGGACATGATTTTAAAGAGAAAACATCACTGAGCACGAATATCACCTCCATTTCTTCCAATTCCAACTATATTGAGAGATATGTGGAATTGAAAAATGAGGTTCATGATCTGAGTTGCTTTGATTCATCACCAAAACAACTCAAACACCTTGCCTACATTGGTAGGACTTCAGCCAACACAATAATCAAGAGAATTGAGCAAGAAACAAGGAGAATCGAAGAGATCAAATTTTCTGCAAAATACCTTCAATGGAGGTCTGAGCGTGCTAGATCTTGATCTGAATCATGCTTTGATTCACTCCAATTGCTTGCAGAAGAGGAATGGAATGACTTAGAATCAATGGACTCCTAGAGAATTGAATTCCAAAATAGTGGAGATTCAAGCTCAAATTCAACAGAATTTTCCAGGTGTATTCTCTCAATGTGAAGGGTTTTCTGTGGGGAATCAAAGCTTGCGCAGTGTGTGTGTTGATTATGAGCAATTGAGCTTCAATATATAGAGGATTCATGTGTTAATTGCTCACTCCATTCAAGTTCCCAAAATTGGCAAAGTGAGGTAAGCAGCTGCATGGGCGCGCATAGGCCCATCAAATGATTGCTATAAATCCAAATTTGAAGTTCAGATATGTTGAAGCAATCTTGGAATGCAAGGCAATTAAACATTGATACTTGAAGTTTGATCCATGACACATGATACCAGCCTGTTTAAGCCATGCGTAGCCTATGCAATTCTCATCCAAAATGCATGGATTTTATCTCTTTGGAAAGGTGAGATTAAGAGGAACAAGTTTGATGTTGAACACTTTTTCATTTGGAGCTTGGAACTTAGAGATATTTCAGGTGGAAGTTTGGAAAAATTTGACATATTGAAAATTTTCTAAGTGTCAAGCCATATGGGAGCTTCAAATGAGAAAAGTGTATTCATCAAAGTTGTAAATCTATCAAAGACCTTAAAAATGGTCACCAATTTAATGTCATTTGGATTTGAAATGATAGAGTTATGCATTTTTGAAGTTTGGCAAAATCACTTGATCAATGGTATATGTCAAAAGTGACCTATAATGGAGCCTCATATCACATGTGCAAAGAAGTTGAATTAGCTATCACTCCAAACATCAAAATTGAATTATACACATTGAATTTTGTTGTGCAACTTGGAAATCTTCCATCTCATAAAATTTGAGCAAGTTATGGCCTTGGGAAGTTGACTTTCAAATTAGGGTTTAGACAAAATGACCTATAATGTTTCAACATAGAAAATGATTTTCCAAGCAAAACTAGCTCTAGGTCTCAACATGAAAGTTGTTTGTAATGTACTTTAGAGTAAGTTTTCTCTTGAAATAATTTTGATATAGTGAAAATTGTAGGAGATAGGGTCTAGGAAGACCCGGTTTTAATCAGATGAACTCATATGGCCAACCACCATCAACCAACTTGCTAATTTCCAATTATCTTGCCTTTATTGGCTCATGGTAGATCATATATGCATAAAATGATTAATTTTGAAGTGTCCCTTGAGAAATATGATCAATTGGTGAGATAGCTTGTTGGAGAAGTTACTCAAGATACCCAGTCAAACTAGGGTTTCCAAGGCAAATCACCCTCAAACTCTTGAAGCAAACTTGATCAATACAACATGTAGTAGCATTTGGGTCTCATACATGATGCTCATAGCCATTCTTGAATTAATTCTTGATGGTGCTCTTTGTTCATGAGGGTCTCAAACCGTAGATGTGATCAATGAATCAAGGAAATCATGTCCCTACCTACAAAAAGAGTTAGATAGATACAAAGACATATTTTTGGTATTTTGATTAGTAAAATGATAGTATACAAGTATGATATAATCACAAAGTGCTTGGTGATCTCTCCCCAAACAAACTCAATGAAGGAGGGGTAAGGAGGATACCAATGTATGATCCCAATGCTAATGCTTATGATGAAATTTCATGAGGGATCTTAGTGTCAAAATTGGGGTCTTACACATGCAATGGAGATTGAAATGTGAATGTGAATTTCATCCAAATGAACCCTTGAAGGTGAACCATGCGCAAGTCCTCAAATACTTGGCCAAATGAGATGATGTTGGACTTTTTTGGAAATGTGGGATCAAGGGGGACACATTTCATGTTGAACACTTTTCCAATTGAATCTTGGATCATGATGAATTTTGAGGTGGAAGTTTGGGAAATCAAACATATTTGAAAATTTTCGAAGTACAAAGTCAAATATTCACTTCTTCCACCTTGAGTAACTTTTGTTATGGGCTTCAATTGGAGGAAGTTCCTTAACCAAAGTTGTATATATTTCAAACCTATTTAATTTAGTCATAAATTTGACCTATTTGGATTTGGCATGAAGGAGTTATACATATTAGAAGTTGAGGAAAATCACTTGTTCAATGGTAATGGCCCAAAATGACCTATAATGCTTCCTCTTGGCACATGCACTTGAAAGTTGAATTTTAATTTCTTATAAGAATAAAAGTTGGAGAGGACATCTTGAATTTGATCATGAAACTTTAATGGCTTTCATATCATAAAAAATGAGCAAGTTATGGTCCTTGGAAGTTGACTTCCTAACTAGGGTTTAGACAAAATGACCTATAATATTTCACCATAAAAAATGACTTTCTAAGAAAAAATAGCTCTTGACTTCAACGTGAAAGTTGTTTGTAATGTCATAAGGAGTAAAGTTTCTCTTGGAATCATTTTATTATGACAAAAATTGTAGGAGATAGGGTCTATGGAACCCCAGTTTTGACTAGTTGACTTTCTCTGGTCAACCACCATGAACCAACTTGCAAACTTGAAATTATCTTGATCTCTTAGACTCGTGGAGGATCATATATGCATAATATGATGTAATATGAGGAATCCCTTGGAATATTTGATCAAATGATGAATAAACTTGTTGAGGAAGTCACACAAGATACCCAGATGAATTAGGGCTTCCAAGGCAAACAAACTTCAAACTCTTGATGACTTCTTGATCAAAATGATATGTGAAGATAATGGGGATCCATATATGATATATAGAGTTAATGTTAACCATATCTTGATTAGTCTCCTTGCATTTAGGGTCTCAAACCCTAGATGTGATCTTGATGAAGCATTGGTGGATACACACACTACCTACAAAAGAAACAAAGCTATACATAGGCATATTTTTGGTATTTTGGTTAGTAAAAAATGAAAAACAAAGTATGATAGAATCAAGTGCTCTTGGTGATCTCTCCCAATGCAAACCCAATGAATGAGGGGTAAGGAGGATGCCAATGTGTGATCCCAAAGCCAATGCATATGATAGGATAACATGAGGGATCTTAGGGTCAAAATTGGGGTCTTACAGGGATATCGAACACTGAAGTCAATACCATTGTTGTGCATATTCTGGTGCAATTCTACGATCCTCTGTTGAGATGCTTTACATTCCAAGATTACTAGTTGGCATCCATATTGGAAGAGTATTCACACATTCTAGGTATTGGGATCAAGAACCAAGTGCCTTATGTTCGCACTAAGGAGCTCCCCAAATACCAAGTCCTTGCTGAAGCCCTCCACATAGGGAAGAAGGAAGTGGATTTGAACTTGAAACCTAAGGGTGGAATTCATGGATTCACCTCAAAGTTTCTCGTAGATAAAGCCACTGCCTTTGCCGAAGCTGAGAGTTGGATGGCCTTCAATACCATTCTAGCTCTATTAATCTATGGGATCGTACTGTTTTCGAATATGGAAGAATTTGTGGATCTGGATGCTATTCACATCTTTCTAACTCAGAATCTTGTTCCTACTCTTCTTGCTGATACTTACTACTCCATCCACGTGAGGACCCAGAAGAAGAAGGGAACCATCGTCTGTTGTACCCCTCTGCTGTATAGATGGTTTATTTCACATCTACCTAACAAAGGTCCTTTCATTGAAAACAAAGACAATTTGAAGTGGTCCCAGCAGATCATGTCCTTGAACATCGAAGACATTTCCTAGTATTCTCGAATCTACGACAGCGTCAAACTCATCCTCAATTGTGGTGATTTTCCTAATGTACCTCTTCTTGGTACAAAGGGGGAAATCAATTACAACCCGAGGTTGTCATTACGAAAATTGGGATACCCCATGGTAGATAAGCCTGATCTCAAGAGTGTAGAAGGTTTCGTCTTGTATGAAGAGGTTGAAGATCTAGAATTAGTCAAGAATATTGTCAAGTCTTGGGGAGCAATTTCTCCTCAAGGGAGATAAGAAATGGGTAAGAAGAATTGCATTGCCAAGGAAGCTTACACCAAATGGGTAAAAGACAGGGTTAATGAGATATTGTTTCATTTCCATCCGAACCATCCATGAGCATCAAGCCTCCTGAATTAGTGATCCATCAAACTTCTGAGGTCGATGAGCTGAAAAGAGTTATCAAGGCCCGAGAGAAAGAGAACACTGATCTCAAGTCTAGACTTGGTAAGATCTCCTTAGATAAAGAAACTTTGAAGTTCAACTTGAACTAGAAGAGAGACAAAGTGCGTCGAGTAGATGACGAGGTGCAAACTGAGGTATACAAAAGAATAAAAGTGGGTGATACACTCAAGGGAACTTATGCTAGTTTGTCAGCAAAGAAGAAACAATTAGCCGAGATTCAATACCAGGCTTGTAAAGTGGAGCTTAATTACAAAGAACATATCAAAAAACTTCAAGACCAGCTGGAAGCTTGCAAGAAAGGGTTGAAGGATGAACAAAGCCGCACCAAACAATTAGAGGTCACTCTTTGCCAGAATTAGTATGAGCTAGACCATAGGCTTGAGGAGATCCGTGAGCTAAAAGAGCAATCGTGCAAAAACCTGGAAGACACCAACCTACTAAAGCAAGAGAATGATCGCCTGAAAAAACATAATGGACATATGGAAGAGCTCCTCAACCAAAATGAGGCATCTGTGAGAAGTATTTTAGATGGACCTGATCACGATCTACCGCCTAACTTCCCCGAAGGTAGTACGGTATTGGAGGGAAAGGAGTGCATACCTGACCCTGTTCGCGGAACAAGCTACAGAAAACTTCTCAGATTTGTTACAAGAAGCTTTTGCCAGGGTGGTTCTGCATAATGTCCCTTGGGCTCGATTTCTATTTCATTCTTGTTTCTAGGTTGATATTTGATAAGGTTGATATTGAGACTCTTGTAGCCCAACAGGAAACTTGTTGATATGTACTTGTATTCCACTTTCATGATATATGAATAAAACAGTTTATTGGCTATTGAGTTCACAAACTGTCTCTCTTTTTATGCTTTGTATTTGCTTATGTTGATAAACAAACTCAAGGATTCCTTGGAAATTTCTCCCTTTATAAAAATGAATATAACATAAATAAAAATGCATATATCAAATTTTTCGCATACATACATGCATCCACGCATTTATTTGTCATGAGCTTCTAGAAAACAAAATGCTTACCACCTCCATGTTTCCACAGCAAAAATGGCGAATCGTCATCATAATTTCACCCGTGCAAACAAATCAAGGATAATGGCTGATTATGAAGCTGACAACGCTGTTGTCCGCGAATCTCTCACCCAAGTCCAGGATATGACGAACCTCTTTCAAGGGAACATGGAGACTATCCTGGAGCTCCTCCAAACTTAAAGGGATTCTGCCTCTGCTAATCCTGGTACTGCCAATGTCACCCTTGTTGCTGGGGTGACCAATCCCACTGCTGCTGATGGTGCTACCGTCGAGACTCCGATGGAGACTATAGTACCAACTACTAGGAATCGTCAGTTGGTTCCTGTTGATCTGAATAGGATTGCTGCTTCCTATCCCTAGGGAATTCCCCAGTACTTTGCTGCTCACTTTGCCAATTCGGGTGCTTTCTTCCCTCGTCAGACTCTCGTTGCCCCTACTGCTGTTGGAAATGTTATTTTCCCCTGGGGTGTACCCACAGTCCAGACTCCTTCGGTTGATGCTGCCAATCCTGAGGACAATCAAGGTCAGGTTCCCACTGAAACTCCTGACTTTGAAGACGAATATCGAGGCCCGTGCCTCAATTTTCAGGTTTATACTCAGGCTGCTCAACCTACAAATATGAACCAACCTCAAGTTGGTCCAATTGGTTATCCTGGGGCAACTTCTGTGCCTATGATGATTTACGCACCTACCTATACAGCACTATAGTATGTGCAGACTGGGGCACCTCAGGCTCCTAATGCTCAGGCTAGAGGACAGTTTCCTCACATGGTGCATGCTACTCAAATAGTACCTCCCAATTTCTCCTACCCATCGCAGATGCTGTTTGCTCCTTAGAGTATGCCTGTTCAGGAAATAGCTCCAGAAACTTCTCGACCAACCAGTCAGGTTTCTATCCCTGTTGATGATCCGGCTTGGTCGGCAAATTATCAGCTGTTAGACGACAAAATAAGGGCTATTGAAATTTTCTCGGTTTTCGGCATTGATTCTCGAGTTCTTTGTTTGGTTTCGAACATGGTGCTTCCATAGAAATTCAAGGTTCCATACCTACCGAAGTACAAAGGTCTAAGTTGTCCTCGGAGTCACATTATGATGTATTGCGGAAAGATGGCATCGTACATTAATAATGACGGCTTGACGATCCATTGCTTCCAAGACAAACTGTCCGAAGCTTCTCTAGATTGGTACATGAGTTTGGAACAAACTAAGATCAGATCCTGGAGAGATCTATCTGAGGCATTTCTAAAACAATACAAGTATAATCTGATATGGCACCGACAAGGTTGCAGTTACAGAATCAGGCGCAAAAATCCAATGAGACCTTTAAGGAGTATGCTCAACATTGGCGTGAGATGGCTTCCAGGGTCAGACCAACTTTGTCAGATAATGAACTTGTTAATATCTTAATGGGTATGCTCCAAGGGCTGTATTATGAGATGATGATTGGGAGTTATTCTACAAACTTTACAGATATGGTAACTATAGGTGAACGTGTAGAGAATGGGCTCTGGGCATATTCTTTGAATGTCTCGTTATCCTTCTGAGACATAGACCTCAATTGATCTTTATCAGGCGCCATATCCATGTTGTACTTATATTGTTTGACAAAGGCTTCACCCAATTCATTGAAATTATGTATGCTTACATTGTCTAGACCCATGTACCACCACAAGGCAGCTCCAGTTAAACTGTCTTGGTAATAGTGAATCAACAGCTGATCATTATTAGTTTGAGTAGACATTTTCCTGGCATACATAACAAGATGGCTTAGCGGGCAAGTATTCCCTTTGTACTTTTCAAAGTTTGGGACCTTGAATTGCACCGGGATCTTAACATTGGGGTCCAAGCAGAGTTCAACAACACTCTTCCCAAACAAGTCTTTCCCTCTCGGAGTCTTCAACTCTTTGCGCAGCTCGAGGAATTGATCTTTCATTTCATCCATTTTCTCGTAGACATTTGGACCTTCATATGGCTCAGAATGGTAGATAGTGTCCTCAACATGAGGAAGAGTGTGAAAAACTAGATGAGGTACTGACATGACCGGGCTAAATGCCGGTAGAGAAATAAATGTGGGTGCATACCCTTATGGCATAAAATTTGGTGGCATTCCCCAAGGGAATCCAGCAGGCATAGCAGGAATGGATTGACTGGCAGCAGTAACAGGAAAAGTTGCAGAAGCAATCTTAGAAATAACGGTCCTCTGAGGAGGAGGAGTTGCAGGAGACAACAATGATTGATTCTGGGAAGCAATGACAAACTTCATTAGCACCGTAAGTCTAGAGATCTCATCCTTTAGCTCTCGGTTCTCTTTCTCTAGATGCTCCATTCTCTTCGGTTGATTAGCGCGAGTGTTATAGCGGTGAGTCAGCTTGGTTGAATGTACAAAAGAAGAATTGATAATACATCTGGCGAAAGAAACCTATTATGCAAATGATGCATGAAATGCAATGTTTTTTATTGTTTTTAATTTCAAGGAACATATGAAGTCCTATTTGCAAATATATATACAAATAGTAATAATAACAATAATTTGATTGACCATAAAATCTATTTTTATTCATAAAATTTGGAAGGATTACACTGAGTACAATTTCAGAACCCAAAGTACAAATACAAGAGAAAAGGAAAATGTCATCCCAAGGATCCCTAGCAACTTCATCATATGATCTGGCTATGGGTGCATACTTCCTTCGGATGTGTCGAATCTCAGACTCAAAGGATGTCTTCATCTGAGCTTTCTCGAGGACTAGTTGATCAACAATCTTCTTCCAAGCACCGGAAGGCTGAGGCATACTAGAGGAAGATAGACCCTTTGGCTCTCTTTGTCTCTTCACTGCTCGGTCTTCAAGAATATCGATAAGTGCATCCTTGTTTTTTGACTCAAGTTGCAACTCTTCATGCTTTCGGCTCAAAGCATGGAACCACTCTTCCCACATATCTCTTTCTTGCTTCATTTTGGCAAGTGCGTCTTCCAACTCCTCTACATATTGGTTAGGGAGAGTTGATGGCTCAGCCATAACCATACACATAGGTCTTTCACAAGCGTACGACATCTTGAGCTCCAAAGCTCTCTTCTTCACCCAAATGGTGTAAGCTTCCAAAGCTACAAAGTTGCATGGACCAAGCTCGGATCTTCCTTTCTTATGCACATTATACCAAACATGTATCATCCTTTTCTTCAAGTGTTAGGGATATTTACCCTCTTGATAAAATAGACTTTCTAACCGAGTGTTACTAGGTTTCTCTCTCAAGGGGAACCCAAGTTGACGACGGGCCAAAGCAGGGTTGTAATTGATTCCTCCTTGTGTACCAATGAGGGGCATATTAAAGAACTCACCACAACTGTCAATAATATCCAAGCTACTCAACGCAGAATCATACCAAACAATATCATCATTAGTGAGAACATAAGTCTCTAAGACCACCGTAGACATTGCTTGTTCTCCAAAAAAGCAGGCGTCTGAGGCAAGTGCGAAATAAATCACTTGTACAGAAGAGGAACATAACATACAATAGTCCCACCATCTTAAGAATTCCTCAAATGCAAAGAGAAATACATGTCACCCAACAGAGTAGGAACAAGATTCCCAATCAAGAAGATTCTAATGGCATTAACATCAACAAAATTGTCAATGTTAGGGAACAAGGCTAAACCATAGATGAGCAATACAAAAAATAGCTTCAAAATAATCCATGCTACCATATTGAGTAAAAATAGTAGCCCTGCCAATGAGAAACTCAGAAGTCAATCCTAGAATTCCTCCTTTCTTTACCAAATGAGCATCAATCTCAGATTTCTTCAAATGAAGAGCTTTAGTTATAACATGAGATCTCGGGATCTCCTCTAATCCACTAAAAGGTACCTTGTCAGATACGGGTATACCCAAGAGATGAGCATACTCCTCCAACGTAGACACAAGCTAGTAATCTGGAAAAGTGAAGCCCCAATAAAAAGGGTCATAGAACTGAACAAAAACACTCAGAAGTCCTTTAACCACATCAGCAGATAATACAGACAAGAGCTTCCCATGACGTTGCTTGAAGTCCAAGGGATCTAATACAAAGGATGACAACTTCCTTAGCTCTTTCAAATCAGGGCATCTGAAACTGTACTTCTTAGTGTTCCTTCGTCCATAATCCATGGTCTTAAAATATTTGCAAATGAGACCTTAGTTTCCTTGAAATTTATTTTTTGTGATGGATGTCATGATGCGCATGTATGAATGAATGCAACAATCACACATAAGGGATAACACACAAGGCAAACACAAACAAAGTTCAAGGGATGGATCAAGTCATCATCAAGATAAATCATCCATTTTGTTGGATTACGGTTTTCACCTTATCAACACCCAAGTTCCATTGATATTGACAAGACTTGATCGGATCAACCAAGAATCAAAGGGTTCGTTGTGAGTCACGAGCATGGATTCGGGTTAAGAACCATCCCAAAGGAGTGTACTAAAGGTAAAAACCTGTAGATCTTGTTATAAGAAGTTCCCAGAGTCTTAATCCCAGCTATCGTATATTATAGGTTAGGATGACTGACTCATCAACCCATAATATTCTCAAGAGAAACTCGTCTGAGTGTAGTATCGCATAACAACTGTGATCCAGTCTACACTTGAACAGTCTCTGTATTATATCCTAAATAGGCCAAGTTGGGTTAAATGTTCTCAGACCCCAAATCAAATAAAGTAATGCCTATCCACAAATAACCTCCCTGACATAAGTAACTCTAAAGAGGTCTCCACTGAGTAGATGGGTCTCAAGCCAACTTGTTAAGGTTTACTCCACACAAGTTGAACATGACTATACTATCCTCATATCTTAATTGCACTCAAGTTCGGGTTAGAACTTATCTCACCACTCAGAGATCACCAAGCACAAGAGACAGATTATATCACACAAACAAGATATATAAACATAAAATATACAAATATATACATATAAAAAGTAGGCTAAACCCATTGATGACTACTTCTCATCAGAGTCGCCACTTAATTTCTGTAACGGTAAATTCATGACCATCAAGCTATGGATAAACTCGAAGTCAATAAAACCAAACTCGTCACCGCGCTTTTATTGTTTCCAAAGGAAAAGGGAAAAGTAATAACAAAACCCAGAGATAAGAAGTTTTCAAATCAAAACTAATAAAATGCCGGAGATTACAGGTAAGGGGGTTGGTTACACATAGGGAAGGTGTTAGCATCCAAAGTGTCCTAGGTACTCCTAGGGAGCCATTTTTATGTGTGAATATGTTTTGGTATAAAATATGTTTGACAGAGAAAAAAGAGTGTGGGGGTGAGAAAATAATTCATTGATTATATCTTTGTGTTTGACAAGACCTTCAGTCTTATGCCTACGTACCAACATAAAAATGAGGGACCAAAACCTCGTAGTTCGTGGTAAAAATTTCAAGTAACTTGGTGAATTGCTTTTAACAAAAGTTTAATAAGAAAAGGCACAAAGGGCCAAAAATTTGAATGGAGTTATTAGTTCTTTTTGTCTTTTAAAATTTAAGTCAATATGGTTAAGTTTATTTACAAATTTGATTTAAGAAAGAGTTTGAAAATTCAATGGCATAAGGCCAAAGTTTTTAATCATTAAACAATGTCTAAATATAAAATCTCAAGCAAAGAAAAGTTTTTGAAAAGAGGGAGAGATTTTGAAATTTAAGAAGTGGGAGGAGATGAAGAGACTACTCTAAGCATAAATTAAAAGTTAAGAGTTGAAAATATATGACCAATGTGATGCAATCCAACAAACAAGAATGTCATGTAGAAACCCATTTTCCTTTGGACTTTAATCAAGCAATGATCAATAAGCAGTGAGAAATATCCAAACATCATAAAGATCAAGGCATCAAATAAAGATGGCCACATCCAAACAAGCATTCCAATAGCTAGCAGTCTCCATTGTCTTCATTGTCTTCCAAAGTACCAAATGAAATATTCCTTGATCAACTTAGAACAAAACATCAGACACAAGATCAAAATAGAAATTAAGCACAAAGACAAACTAGTAGATGAATCCAAGAAATCCTCAAGTCTTGCAACAGATGAAAGCACAATTCAAAGATAGCTCAGTCTCAAATGTTGGCATTGGCCAAGTCCTTTAGCACAGGGAATGTTGCCTAATTCTAAGTCCAAAGCTCATATGAAATCCAACAGTTCACCAAATATTTTTTAGCGTTTTTGTTGTTATTATATATTTTTAAGGTCCTAAGACCACTGACAAAACAAAGAAAAACAAACAAATACATACAATCACAAGATATGGCTCAAATGATCAAAGTGAAAAGGACTTGAAACATAAACAAGTTTCATGAAATGTAAATGGTAATGAATGATAAATGACTAAAAGTAAAATTGCATATAGTAAATGACTTGAAAGTAAAAGCATAATGAGTAAGAGTTAGTCAAATGTTAATCAAAAGTTAGTTGTGTTAGTGGTGATTTTTAATTCATTAATTTATTCTTTAGAGAACACTCATCCATTCATTCATAAGTATGAATCCTTAAACCAAGACATCTCCCATGAGAAGGGCTCCAACTTGGATAATACAACAAGTATGCCACTAGCTCTCATAAAAGGAAAAAAGGTCAAGTCTTTACAAAATGCCATGAAGAATGGGAGACTTACATTCTCACTTACTAGAATGATATGCCGCGAGGGTCAAATTTAGCTCTATGTTAAGCAATCGTAATTGGACTTATGTAGAAGTCACAACTATCTGAGGTCGAAGAATAAAAATATAGGTGTTAATGCATGTTAGAGATTTGGTACAAGGAACCAAACTCTTAGAACATATCACACACTAAAAAAATGGGAGGGACCTATCTCAATCATACTTGTATTGATTCATCTAACACAAGGTCATTGATGAATCCATTAGCCTTTAGACATTAGAGATTTCATTGGTCAAATGAGGAATGGGAAAGAATAGGGATTAAGATGAAGAAGGAGGAGGAGATAGAAACATAAATTGATCATGAGAGGAATTTCATCAAATCAAAACCATCCATTCATTTCGGAAAATGAAATGTACATTTCATCAATCCCCTAAATCCAATGGTTTTGATCCAAGAAAAGTTGAATCAACCATGACCAAGGCCCAAACAGAAAGTCAAACATCACAAGACCATAAAAATGGCTCAAAAATATTTTTAAACATTTAATCAATTAAAAATCACACTAAAAATGAATTAAAATACATTTTAATTTGGACAAAACCTAAAGTCCCTTCAAAGCACCAAATAAATGGCCAAGGGATTTATCCTAGGTCAAACAAGGTCAAAGGACCTTAGACAAAAAATTCACAATTTTTAAAAAGTCAAAAGTATTTTTAAACAATTAAAAATATGCACAAAAATATTTTAATTCATGAAAAATACCAAAATTAATCCAAAAAATAATTTTAATTCAGAATATGGAAGAGAAAAATATTTAAAGATTTTTGGTTAAAGTACCATAATTTTTGGATTAAAAATGAAATTAGTATGAATTAAACAATATTAAGGGATTAAATAAAAAATCAAAAAATATAATAAAATTCAAAAAACAAGGGCCATCAGATCCCCCTCACTAATTGAGGTGGCAGATCTGATGGCCACGTGCGCGCTATCCACGATTTACCAAGTCAAACGCGTTGCAAAGCTGGTAATCAAAATGGACGATCAAGATTAAAACATTTAAACATGATCAAAGGGACGGGAGGGTGCCAACACACCGCCGGAGCTAGGGCTCCGGTCATCTTCTCCGGTGGACCTCACCGAACTGGTCCATCATCAACCTTCACTAAAATAAAAAGTGAATACATTAATTTGAAGAGAAAAACGCCAGGAATCCAAATTTGCCCTCAAAATTCTCCAATTCTCATTATATTGAAAGATACATGGAATTGAAAATTGAGGAGTATGAACTGAGTTGCTTCGATTTAACCTCAAAGAAAGTCAATCTTGTTGTCTACATTGATAGGACTTCAGCCAACCAAAAATTAATTTAAATGATGGAGAATTGAGAGTGAATCTAAGAGAGAAAGTTTGACAAATTTCACCTTCTGTTTGGAGTGATGAATCTTGATTTGGATCTCGATTGGCTTGGGCTTGCTTCCACTTGATTGTAGGAGGTGAAATGAGAGCTTAAATGGCTTAGGTTCTTGGAGTTTCAACTTCAAAACAGAAGTGAAATTGAAACTCAATTTTCAAATGAAAACCTTCAATATTATCCTTTAATGGAGGTGGGAAGGTTGCAGGAGCAAAACTTGGGCAAGGTGTCCTTCATTCTGAGCAGTGAGGCATGTATTTATAGGCTCGGCAATTGATTTTCACACCTTTCCATTCAAATGCCAAAAATAGTAATTCAAGTGTGCATGCTTACATGGGCGTGTGATAGGCCCATGAGGTGATGTCAAAAGGTCCAAAGATGATCATGATTGATACTGAAAGTCTAACATGAAGCCATTCATTTGTAATTGAGAAGTGATCACGAGATTCATCCAAATGGAACCATGAAAAGTAGCCATGTGCAAGTTATTCGAAACTTATCCAAATGAAGTGATTTTGGACTTTTTAGAAAGGTGAGATCAAGGGGAACAACTTTCATGTTTAACACTTTTCCATTTGAAGCTTGGATTAGGATTAATTTTGAGGTGGAAGTTTGGGGAATCAAACATAATTGAAAATTTTCTAAGTACCAAGTCAAATATCCAGTGCTTCCACCTTGAATAACTTTTGCTATGAGATTCAAATGGAAAAATTTACTTCATCAAATTTGTAGTTATTTAAATATTCTTCAATGTGGTCACAAATTTAACCTCATTTATATTTGTCATGAAGGAGTTATGCATTTTAGAAGTTGAGGAAAATTGTTTGTTCAACGGTAATGACCCAAAATGACCTATAATGTTTCCTCTTGGCACATGCCTTTGAAAGTTGAATTTGAAGTTTCTCAAAGAATCAAAATTGGATATGACGTCTTAAAATTGATAATGAAATTTTTATGGCCTTCATCTTATAAAAATAGAGCAAGTTTTGGTCCTTGGAAGTTGACCTCCTAACTAGGGCATATGCAAAATGACCTATAATCTTTCACCATAATAAATGACTTTCCAAGCAAACTAGCTCTTGACGTCAACATGAAAGTTGTTTGGAATGTCATGAAGAGTACCTTTTATCTTGTAATCATTTTCATATGACAAACATTGTAGGATATAGGGTCTAGGGAACCCCGATTTTGACCAGTTGACTTTCTTTGGTCAACCACCTTGAACCAACTTGCAAACTTGAAGTTCTCTTGATCTTTGGGACTCATGGAGGATCATATATGTATAAGATGATGTAATATGGAGTATCCCTAGATATAAGCTTAATAAGGCATTGGTGAATGCACACATTACCTACAAAAGAAACAAAGCTATACATAGACATATTTTAGGTATTTTGGTTAGTAAACAAATAAAAACAAAGTATGATACAATCAAATGTGCTTGCTGATCTCTCCCAATGCAAACCCAATGAATAAGGGGTAAGGAGGATGCCAAGGTGTGATCCCAAAGTCAATGCAAATGATGAGATAGCATGAGGGATATTAGGGTCAAAATTGGGGTCTTACAACAATACCTATAAACTCTTGAGGTTAATCACCGGTTATTGGTTAATCGCCTCCTTCATGGGTTAATCACCTTTTCTAGGTTAAACTCCCATCTCTGAACTATACACAACACTCGAGGTTAATCACCAATCATTGGTTAAACACCTCCTGCATGGGTTAATCACCTTCTCATGGTTAACGCCCTTTTCATGCATGTTTTCCTTGTCAGACTCAGTGCTTAGGCAAACCCCCTATTTGTAGGTCTTAATCTTCGGATCTAGGCAAAATCCTACAACTTTGCATTGGCTAATCACCAGTTATTGGTTAAATACCACACTCTTTGGTTTAAACACCACTCCGTTTCTCTTTAGTTTAAACACCACTTTTATTTTCTAGTTGTTTTAAACACAACTCTTATTTTTCCCTTTGGATTAATCACCATCTTGGTTAAAAAAACCCATCTATTTGGTTTAAACACCATTTCTTCCTCTTTGGTTTAAACACCACTTTTATTTTCTGTTCTCGATTCGAACACCATTCTATGGGTTCAAAAAACACATCCTTGGTCCAAACAAAACTTTCACCATACTTCACAAACAACTTCACCTTTTCACAAACCCTTTTTAATTCAATTCGATTGTAAAACTCTTTTCAAAATAAACAATTTTCTTTTCATAAAAGAACTGTTATAATCCATTCCTTAGCAGCCAAACTGAAAGCTTAGAACATCTGAACTAGGATCAATTCAGCTAACGTCTAGACACTTCTAGGATACGATTATAACACCGTTCCCTAAAATCAACCAACAAATACACAATTTTCTACCACAGACTACAAATCTCTTATTTTCTCATTTCACTATAAGAATATGTATGCACGAGGGTTAAAATCCTTGGCGAGCACATTAATTAATAGACTTATTTTTCCCTTTAATTAAAATTAATCGTAAGTAGCCTTTAGATGATAACACACATCCGTGCAACGAACAATTAAAATGGTTCTCGTTGAGTACAACGGATGTGAGAGGTGCTTTAAGACCCCAATTTTGACCCTAAGATCCCTCATGACATCATAACATTGCATTTGCATTGCCTCAAGGATCTTAAGCATCTTGGCTCCTTACCTTTGGGGTGGGGTCTCTTATGAGTGGTTTGAGATCACCATGCATGCTTGAATTGTATATTATTGCTTTTCTCATTTTATTTACTAACCAAAAGCACAAAAATATGTCACTAACACCTCTTGTTTGTAGCTTGAGCAGTCACAAGGTCTAAAAGCTTCTAGGAGATCCTATGTGCATTGATAGGGCCAAGTAAAGATGAAAGCAAGCATGGTAATGGTTCCCAAAGATCTCATCCATAAAATATGTATCCCAAGTATCTAAATTCATAATTTTGATCAAAGCAAATTAAGGGCTTGAGGCTTGTTTCCCAAGGAAACCCTAATTCATATGTTCATCAACTGTGCCTTGCTCATGAAGCAATCTCAACCCATGATCAAATACAATCAAGGGAAGTTCTTTCACTCATAATTTTATGTCTATTTGAACTTATTTGAGTGTCCTCAATCATCAATTCATCAAGATATGAGGTTTGGAGTTGAGAAGTTGATCAGTCAATTCATCTGACTATTTTGAAATGCACTGAGACCTAACATTTTATGTGTTTGTCAAATGGAGATGACCCCAAGAGAAAAATTGTTCCTAAGGACCATGTGAACAACGTTCATGTTCATAAAAAATTGGTTTGAAGCTTGGAAGGTCATCATCCATTCTAAGACATTATAGGTCATTTTGACTGAAACCCTAATTTTGGGTCAACTTCCCAAGGACATAACTCCTTCATTTTTCATGATTTGGAGGTGAGATAAAATGTATTAGAAACCTTAAGATATATACTTCAAATGTTAAGTTTAGAAAAATTTCAAAATCTCAAACGAAATACATGTGATAATGCAAAACATTATAGGTCACTTTGGACCAAATGCATTGAAATGTGAAAAAATCCAACTTCAAGTGCCCATAACTTCTCCATAAAAAATCCAAATGATGCAAAATTTAAGTCCAAATTTATTGTCTTGAAAAGATATACAACTTTCATGTTGAAGATTTTGTCATTTGGGACTTGCATCATTGAGACAGAAGGGCTTGAACTTTGGCCAATTTTAAAAATCTCACATATGCATGTTTTGCACCCTACACTTCATGTCCAATTTTCATCAATTTCTAAGACCCAAATGGAATTTTGATCAACATAACAAATGATCTTGATGCAATAAGCTTTCCAACCATTACTCATGAGGTGGTGTTTCCATTTTTGGCATAGCATTTTCGAAGGCTTGAACATAATAGTGCAATTTTGGAAAATCATTTAATTTGCCTTGCATGAGCTCCTATAGTCCAATCTGCACATCCATTTTGCTTTCATCATGCATCATCTTTCAATTCCAGTTGGAATTGGGCCCTCCATGCGCATGTACAGGCCCATGCATGGAGGCCCTTTCCATTCATGCAAGCTTTTGATCATGCATTCAGCATTGCATTGCCTATAAATACCATGCCATAGCTTCATAATTCGGCAACCTAAAGGCGCCCCAATTGCTGCTAAACTGAAACCTCAGCCCTCACTAAAGGAACTAGCTCATTTTATTCAAAATTTTCAGATCTGAACTTTGGTTTCATTGATCAATTTTCAGATCTTAAAATTCCTAAACCTTCTTCTTCTTGATCTATAGTGTCAACTGTAAGCAATATCATCCAAGAATTGTGACTCAAAGCCTTGCAATTCAAAGATTCACCTCAACTGATATTTTCTTCGAATCTACTTGCATAGTGCTTAATTCTCATTGTTGTTGTGTGATCTGAAGTCCTCTGCATAGAGGCAACATTATTGTGCTTTCAATTTTCAAAAATCATGAAGTTCATATGAACACCACAAATCTTCCACTTCTGATTTCTCTCAATATAGAGATCTAGAATGGATTTGAGTGGTACAGGGGTGATGTACATCACCCCAGCTCTCGATTGATGTCTGGATCGTGCCTTTTGGTTACCATTTTAATTTCTGCAACTTTGGATTTGGCCGAAAGTTGACCGGAGAAGACGGTGGTGCTGGTCACCGTCTGGCCTCCAGATTTAATCAGAACGTCCATTCATGATTCCACATGCAATCACGTGTGTCCATTGTTATGACTTTCTATTAGGCTTGGTGTGTTGCATTTGACTCACGCATATGGTGAACGCGCGCTTCTCAGCCGTGTGATGATCCACGTCAATTAATGAATCTCCATCAAGTGGTCCACATAATTTCCTATTTTCTATTTTCTGATTTTTAATTCTTTTATTTCTTTTAATTCTATTTCTCTTTAAAAATTCATATCTCTCTTATTATTGGTCCAACAATTATGGAACCAATTTCATTTTTCTCCTTTTAATTTCTACTTTCTAAAAATGATTTTTAATATTTTTTATTTTGTCATTTGATATTTTTTAGTAATTTTCTCTTTTCTGGTCATTTTTAATTCATTTAAAATAGTTTTTGATATCCAAAAAATACAAAAATATTTTTCCAACCTCTTTGAATAATGATAGATCTATGAAAAATATTCTCATCAATTTATTAATTGATTTGAGATTTATTTGAGATTTTAGTTTAATTAGGTTATTTTTATGCATTTTTAATTGATTAAAAATAGTTTCTGACTTCTAAAAATGCTGAAATTTTTTGTCAAACTTTGTTTGACCTTGTTGAACTTGGGATAATTCACTTGGACTTTTAAAAGTTGATTTGAAGTGAGTTTGAAGTTTGACCTTTCCTTATTATTTCAATTCAAGTTTTATTTTAATATTAAAAAATACCAAAAATATTTTATTTGTTTCTTGACTTCTAATCTTCATCTTGCTTCTGTTTTATATTGTTTGACCTTGATCTTCTATATCTTTGGTCAATACTTGTTGATTATCTCATTCCATTTCAATTAATGCACTTTAATTCTCCATCTTCTTCTTCTTCTTCTTCTTCTTCTTCTTCTTTTTTCTTTTTGATCAATAAGTTAAAGATTGGTGGTTAGCATTAATACATGGAGGTTTAATCTTCCTTGATTCAAATCTAATTCATCTTGATCATGGATCAAGTGAATGGCTTTGCATTAAGGATAGGCTGCTTCCTAAATCATGCAAAGAACCTAAATCAATACAAGATCATTTCTCATCTTCTTTTTGGCATGGCAAGTTGTTGGAGTTTGATTCACTAATCAAGACCTCTAACTTGTGTTGTTGCCTACATTATTATTGACCGGCCTCAGATAGTTGTGACTTCTACATAAGTCCAATTACGATTGCTTAACATAGCGCTAAATTGCCTTAGGGCACACTAACTCTAACACTAACCATTAACCATTAACATTTAATTTTTGCTCTTTACATTTATGCAATTTACTATTCTTGTACATATTATTCATTTGTTTTGCTCTTTGCTCACTTGCGCACATGTTTATGTTAATGCAATTTGCCTTTTTCTCACTTGAGCACATAATTGTGTATATATTATTGTGCTTGTGTTTTGTTTTGATTGTTGTGGACCAAAATGCAAAAAATGGACAAATGGACTTAGTTTCTAGGATATTCCCTATGCAAAGTTGGAGTAAAAGGACCTTAATATTGAAGATGGATTAGGAGGATCAACTCTCTAAACTCACTCTTGTCCATTCTTGATTTGCTTCATAGAACTCTTTGATGTGTGTGCTTTTGTGCTAGGGGATCCTATTTGAGCCAAATTGAAGAACCATTGCCATGTTCATCCAAAGTGAAAGATACAAGAGACATTGGGGATCTTCTAAGAGCTTGTTTGATTATGTTGATTGCTTGAGCTTACACTTATTTTGCTTGCATATTCCAAAGGATGGGAGCTACTTGGATCATCAATATGATCTCAAGAGAGGAACTCCATTTGTGGTCTTGTTTCTTATCCTTCATCTCTTGTATGATTAGGACTGTAGCCATTCTCCTTCTTCCCTCCACTCTAACCCAAGCCAAAACTTTTGTGCAAACATTTAACATTTGTTTTCAACATTAGAAACCTAAGCCTTATGCTTTTGATTTTCAAACTTTCTTTTCATAACACTCATTTTGAATTGAATCTTTAAGTCAACTTTGACCATATTTTATAAATACTTTTCATTGGTAAATATAACCCATTCAAATACTTTTGTGGTTTCAATGGCCACTTTCTTAATCAAAACTTTTTCATAACCTTTAGCTATTAGGTTTGAGTTATCCTTGAGGTAGATGTAATACTCACCTATATCCTTAGTGATGGACAATGAGTCTTCCATGCTTATTATAGGGTTAACCCCTCACTAGCATGTTGAAGCTATCCTCACATGGTGGATTTGTGGTTTTAGGTTGAATTTTCTCCCTTGGATAACAAAAGACCTTAAGGCTTTTGGACCAATCAATTCACCAACTCATTTTGAGATTTTTACCCCGAACTACGAGGTTTTGATCCTAATCTTTTTTAAGATGGTACGTAGGCAATGGGTTTATCCATCGAAACACAAAAATGTAAATAACTTGTATATTCTCTTCTCATCTCTTCAATCATGTTTGCACAAATAAATTTTCACAAAATACCAACCTTACAACAAAATGTGAAATGGGCTCCCTAGAAGTACCTAGGATGTTTTGGGTGCTTAAAACCTTCTCATTGCATAACCAACCCTCTTACCCCGATCTCTGACATTTTTACTAGTTTTTAATTCGATAAAACTTTTAGGTTTTTGTTCGTTTTCTAACCATTCGTTTGGATAAATAGAAGTGTGGTGGCGACTCGACTTGTATGGTTTACCTTGGATTTAGTCAATATCTCTAATGGTAACGAATACCCCGCTACAGGTGCTAATATTGTTCCCTTGTGTAGCGGGGTATTCGTTACCTTTAGATTTATTTACTAAATCAAAATTAAGCATAGAATTTGAGTCGCCACCGCACTTCTATTTATCCAAAGGAAAGGTTAGAAAGCGAACAAAAACCAAGTAAGAAGTTTTATCAAATCAAAAATTAATAAAAATGTCAGAGATCTGGGTAAGGGGGTTGGTTATGAAATGGGAAGGTTTTAAGCACCCAAAACATTCTTAGTACTCTAAGGGAGCCCTTTTTGCAAATGTATATTGTAGGTTGGCATTTGTGAAAAGATTTGTGCAAACAAGATTGGGGAGATGAGAAAAGAATATACATATTATTTACAATTTTTGTTGTTTGAATGGATGAATCCATTGCCTACGTACCATCACAAAAGGTAGGATCAAAACCTCATAGTTCGGGGTAAAAATCTCAAAAGATTGGTGAATTGATTTGGTCAAAAGCCTTAAGGTCTTTTGTTATCAAAGGGAGAAAACTCAACCTAAACCAACAATCCACCATGTGAGGAGAGCTTCAACATACTAGTGAGGATCCACCCTATAATAAGCATGGAAGACTTATAGTCCAATCACTAAGGATAAGGTGAGATTTACATCAACCACTATGATAACTCAAACCTAATGACTAATGTTTATGAAAAAGGTTTTAACAAAGGTGGCCATTGGAACCACAAAAACAACTTGAAGTGAGTTGTATTTAAAAATTAGAAGTATTCACAAAATGAAGTCAAAGTTGACTTAAGGTTCAATTCATAATGAGTATTAGTGAAAAGAGTTTGAAAAGTCAAAGGCATATGGCCTAAGTTTCTAGTTTTGAAAACAATGTCAATGTTTGCACAACATGAGTTTGGCTTGGGTTAGAGTGAGGAGAAGAAGAGAAGGGCTAGTCCTAAACATGCAAAGATGAGAGAAGAGATAAAACCCTTGGAGTTCCTTTCTTGAGATCATAAAGATGATTCAAGGTGCTCCTTTCCTTTGGACTTAGCAAACAACAAGCAATCAAAGCAGATATTATATTCAAGCTCTTAGGATCTCCATTTGGCTTGTCATCTCTCAATTTGGCTATTCATGACAATGGTCCTTCTTACTATCTCAAGTTGGGATCCCTATCATACAAGAACAAACAATCAAAAAGTTCACAATACAATAAGAAGAATGGACAAAGAGTGAGTTTAGATTAGGGGTCCTTTCAAGTTAACTTTAAGATTAAGCATTCTAAAGGCATGAGGCCTAGTTGCTCTTCAACAAGTCTAGCATTCTAAAGGCATGAGGCCTAGTTGCTCTTGAACTCCATTAAGCATTGGTAAGGTCCTAATTCTAAGTCTTTTCTCCTTTTTTGCATTGGGTTCACACAAACAAAGATAAAACAACCACAAGGCAACAATATATTTACACAATAATGTGCTCAAATGAGCAAAAGGAAAATGACATAAACATAAAATATGAGCTCAAGTGAGCAAAGGGAAAAGGCAATATGAATAAATGAGCAAGAAATTAAATTGCATTAAAGTAAATTGCAAGAATTAAATGCTTGAATTAAAGTTAGTAATTAGTGGTCAATGTTAGTGTGTCATAAGACAATTTAGCGCTATGTTAAGCAATCGTAAGTGGGCTAATGTAGTAGCCACACCTATCTGAGGTCGGTCAATAAAACTATAGGCAAATAAACACAAGTTAGAGATCATGACTAGTAAGCCAAGCTCCTATAACTTGCCATGCCAAAAGAAAAGAAGAATGACCTTGTATGGATTTCAGGTTTTTTGCTTGACCAAGAAGCAACCTATCTTGGACACAAAGTAACTCACTTGATCTTTGATCAAGTTGAGTTTGATTTGGATCAAAGAAGGTTAAGCCTCCCATATGTCAAGGCTAACCACAAATCATTAACTCATTGGTCAAAATAAAAAGAAGAGGATGAAGAAGAAAATGAAATGGACAAAATGAGAATTCAAATGACATAACCAAAACACAATGGTCAAATGTGAATCAAATCATCATCAACCAATGTAAAACAGAAGAGAGATCAAGATTAGAGGTCAACAAAGTCAAACATATTTTTTGGTATTTTTGGAATTAAAATAAAACATAAAATAAAATGAACAAAATTATGGTCAAACTTCAAATTCAATTCAAATCACTTTGAATAAGTTCAATTGAATCATCATAAGTCCAACATGGTCAAACAAGATTTGACAAATTTTCTCAACATTTTTTTAAAACAAACACTATTTTAAAACAATTAAAAACAATTAAAAACAAAGAAAAATAACACAAATGAACTAAAATCTCAAATAAATTTCAAACCAATTAAGAAATTGATGAGAATATTTTTCATAGATTTATCATGATCCATACGTGTTAAGAAAATATTTTTGGAATTTTTGAATATAAAAAAAGTAATTAAAATGAATTAAAAATTGTTAAAAACAAAATAATTCACAAAAAATATTAAATTGAATCACAAAAATAATTAAAAATCAGATTATGAAACTAGATTTTTCAAGAAAAATTTTAGTGTTGGTCTCATATTTTTGTGATTCCAAATAAAATAGTTATGAATTTTTGAAAATAAATGGAATAAAAGAAAATAAAACAGAAATTTGAAAAATATGAAAAAACAGGGAGCGCTGGATGGAACTCATTAATTGACGTGGACACATCTAATGGGCCAGAAACACGCTTCCATGGTAGGCATTAGTCAAGCGCGTGACACAATGGATTTAAAAAAGTCAAATAAACAAAAGGCTAGGATTAGAACGCTGGAAGGAGATCCAAGGGATCAGACTCATCCACGTGGGGACGGTGGTGGAAACCACCGTCTTCTCCGGTGGACTAACTAAATCCGGCCACCAGTTGCAGGTTTTCAAACCTCAACCAAAATGCACGAGCCTTATACCAAAATGAAGTTGGGGTGATGTACATCACCCCTGTAACCTTGGATTTCTCTCAAGATCTCTATGGAATGAGAAATCTGACTTGAATTTCCAAGTATGAAAACTGAAATGCTTCAATTCACAAAATCAAAGCCACCACTGGCTTGCCTCTCACACGAGGACTTCAGAAAACCATTTGAACGCAAGCAATTCACATTATATGATGAGATTCAGATCAAAACAGTTTGAACATCTACCTTTGAAGAGCAGCCTTATGCAGCACGATCCACTCAATCTCTTGCTTCCAACTTGATCTTGAGATGATGATGATGCAAGGCTTAGGAATTGGAACCTGAAGATCAACCAACGAAGTTGAAATTCATGTTTTAAATTGAGAGGAAAAAAATCAGAATTCCTTTAAGTGAGGTTGGGTATGGATTTCAGCAGAGCTTTAGGTAGCCTTCAGGTTTAAATTTGAATGAAGCAAGCATGGTATTTATAGCTGAGCTGCAAGGCAAGTGAGGTAAAACTCGTGTGCATGAAGCTTTGGGTCCTCCATGCATGGGCCTGTACAGGCGCATGTGAGGCCCAAAAGCAAGTGCAAATGCAATCTGATATCATTCCAAATTGAAATGGACGTGTAATTTGCCTTGTGTTTGCTTGTGCATGAAGATTCCAATTGAATTGTGTCATACCCCAATTTTGTCCGGGCATATTTAAGTTTTCATAAAATCGTTTTCATTTTCATTTTCGCATCATATGCATAGCATGACATACATTGCATCATGAATAAACACCTAAAATGTCAGTCAGAATGAATTTATTTGAGAATACAGACAAATCGGTTGAATCGTTAAAATTCGAGGAAAGACTGTATTTTTTAATAAGTATGTTTTGTCCTGACAATTTTAGTGTGACCGGTTTAATTTTCCAAACAAATTGGTACTCATTTTTCTATTTCTAAGTGGTCAACATTTTTGTTTAGTTATTTAATTAAAATAATTAAAATTTGTTTAAATTAAATATTAGTTAGTTTTTTTATGATTTGTTATTTAAATGAATAATAGTTATGGAAAATATATATATATTTGCATTGGATCCTCTTTTGTTTTTATAAAAAAAAACAAATAAATAAATAGCAAAAAGAATCCAAAGGGGATCTCACAAAATCCACTCACGTTTTCTCCCAACGGATTCCTCACTCACTCCACTCACATTTCCTAATTCTCTCTCTCTGAAACGAAGAAAAGACAAAAAAAGGGGGAAATATAATGAATCGCGCTTCTCTCACCTAAATCTCACGCTACTCTCACAATCACTCAGAAAAAGAAATTTCTCTTCCACTCTCTGCAGCTACCTCACCCATCATCTTCTTCACTCTCAAAAACCCTCGTCGTCACTCTCGTTCTCCACCATCCGCCGCCATCTCATCTTCTTCCTTCCGCCACCGTCCACAATCGCTTCCACCGCCACCTCAAATCGTGACCTCACCCTTCAAAACCCCCTTCACCACTCCGCCCAAGAACCACCCTTCACCCTCCTCATCGCCGAAACAACACCATCGCCACACACAGTTTCAACAAATCCTCATATCACCACCGACCAAAACCCTCGCTTTGATGGCTGTTTGAACATTTGATAGGTTGTAAATTCATGTCTATTTTGCAGGTCGAACCATTGCGGCGATTTCGGTCTCGCGAGCCTTGAGGACAGGTCGATGTTCATTGTGGCTATAGAGTCGAAATCAAAACCGGGACAGATCGCAGGAGGAAACTTTGAATGAGCGGAGGCGATAAACTCCACAACAGTAAGAGCTAGCAGCAACGACAAACGCATCAGTAGCTGGTAGCATCGGAAAAGTCGTCATTGCGGTAACAATCTCAAGCTCTCCTCAAACATGACCATTACTTTATGTTGGTTTGGCTTTAATCACGTAGTTTATTTTGGCTAGGCTGTTACGAAATTCACTGCCATTTGTCATAGCTTGGTTATTGAGAATTGGTGGATGTATCTGGAAAAATTCTGCTGTGTATCTGTTGTTGCTATTATGGCTTTCAGTTCGTTATAGCTACTTTAACTTAGATGATGTCGTATATGAGTTGTGTTTGTGTGCTGTTACGGTTTCTTTTTTTTATTTCAATTTCATTGAAATCGCAGGTTCTGGAAACTAGCACGATTAACCTGTTTTGTTGCGTTTGATTATTCTGGTTATGTGTATATTACTTTAGGAAGTTGATGTTGAGAGTCAAATGTTTTAGTTCTTTAATCTTCTCATAGATTTGTTTAAGTGTTATTCTGAATTGGGAAATCATAACAGCATGTTTCTTCTTTAAGGTTGACGTTTCAAAACCAGTTTTTGCAACGAATGAGTTTCGAATTTTGACGGACTTATTGTGGGTTAGCTTTGAGACCATTAAATTAATATTGGCTGATTCAGGTTTATGTGCTATTCTAATTCAGTAAGAATGTTATGCTCAGAATATTGATGATTGTAAAGTTGGGAACATGAGGTTTGCTTTGTTGATTATATATTCCCAGATCTTGGTTAAGGAATTATGAGTTTTGTTTATATTTTGGGTTGAACACAGTCTTTTCGTTGCGTAAATTCTGGATGTGTGTATGTGTGAACTCTGGATGCGGTTTAAAATATTGCCTTTGGTTAAAGCTTTTTATTCACCCATCAACATATTGTGTGGAAGTTTTTTGGTCTCCTTTAGAATAAATTAATTTGATTATTATACTTCATCATGCTATGTAGAATCATGTTCCTAATAGCAAATCGATTTTGATGATAGTATACCTTAAACATTCATAAACATCGAGAGCAATTTGGATATAACTAAGAGGTGGTTAATTGGATTTTAGTCCACGGATCCGGTAACTTCATGCCAATATACCGCCAAAATTCCAAATACATAAATTGTACATTCTTCACCGTGTTTCGATTTCATGCGGATTTCCAATTGCCGCCATGTATAAACCGGTTCCTAAGCACATTTTGTCACCGATTCATTTTTTTTAATCAAAGTTGTCACTAATTTGTTTTTCATAAAGAATATTATTAGTTGAATTTTTGTTTGATTAATTGTTTTTAATTAATTAACCTTAATTAACTTAATTATTTAAGATAATTAAATAATTTTGATAATTAGTTTTAATTAATTCGATTAATCAACTTAAGTAAAATTTGATAATAATCAAAGGATTTTCTTTTCCATCACCATTTCATAATCATTTTTAATTCAATTTCATTTCAATTCATCATCCAACACAAACCAATTTCAAAAAGCACAATCATGCAATTCTCGATTTAAATATCGAGCCCACTTTCAAACACCCTTATAAGTCGATCGCTCCTAAGCATCACCATCAACCTCACATAGCTTACTCTTGGGCTTCCTTACAATGAAACCTACTTGGTTATTGATTAATCGAGTAGATGAAATAATACACTAAATACAATTCATTTCATAAACACGAATTCAAATCATTTTTCAAACCACTCAATTTCAAAAGAATTTCCTCTTTTAACACAAACTTGGGATGAAAAGGAGATAGGAAGCGTACGCTTCACTATTTCTCAACTACTCGAATGATTGGCGTACGCCATATTGCGCGAGTTCTTGTCACCCGATTAAACCTTAATCATACACATTCAAACCATATTTTTTTAAATCAATTACAAATTCCAAATCCTTTTAATTAATCTTTGAATGAAAAGGAGAATAGTGAGCATCCTCTTCATTATCTCTCGATTATACGAATAATTGGCGTACGCCATATTGCTCGGATTTTCGTCATTCAAATATAAACCTTAATCATACAACTTTCAAATCACTCTTCAAAATCAAATATAATTTCCAAATTCAAATCATTCAAACCCTAACACTTCAAATCATAATATTTCAAATCATTTCTACAAATTCCAAATCCTTTTAATTCCATATTTTGGATGAAAAGGGGAATAGTGAGCATCCGCTTCATTATCTCTCGATTATTCAAATAATTGGCGTACGCCATATTGCTTGAATCTTCGTCATCAAATTAAAGCCTATCAAAATACAAATTATTTTCACAAATCAAATACGACATCCAAACATATCTTTTACAATTTAAACTTCGGATGATAAAAGATGAGAGGCGTACACCTCGCCATCTCTCGATTATTTGAATAATTGGCAAACGCCATATTGCACAAATTATCGACTTCCGACTAAAACACGCTAAATAAACTTGGATAAGGGAATAAGTGGCGTAAGCCTCATTATTCCTTGAATAAGCAAGTAGGGGGCGTACGCCTCGCTACCGTGCGCATTCAACATCCACAAACAAACTTTCAAAATAATCTGAATGAAAAAGGAATAAAAGGCGGACGCCTTATTATTCCTCGAAAGAATTGAACAATTGGTGAACACCACATTGCTCAACCTTTCGTCGTTCTTCAAAACATCTCAAACAAATCAATCTAACTTCTCGCCCCCGAGCGATCGAAACCAATCAAAACCCAAACACATCAATTCAACTTGTCACCCTCGCGTGACCAAAATACTCTTTTCAAAAAGAACACTATTTAATCATTTCTAATGCGCACAACAAACCAATGCTTAAGCCTCCGCCGAGAGTAGACAAGCCAACGTTTAGCCTTTAGAACGCGATCTAAATAGTTGTTCGGTAAAAGACACCAACCAACCGTAGTGCCCGAACTACGAATGCTCTGATTTCCTTATTGCACCATAAGGATACGTAGGCAGAAGATTGCTGTATCTTCGCGAGCACACTAATAAAAAACCTCCCTTTTTTCCATTCTGAGGTCTTCATCCATCTCTATTACCAATTCTAATTACTTGAAGAAAGCGAATAACAATCAACTAACATTCAAATAGAAAATTAGACTAAAAGGTTCCCGTTGAGTACAACGGACGTGAGGGGTGCTAATACCTTCCCCTTGCGTAATCGACTCCCGAACTCGAATATGGTTGCGACGACCATTATTCTGTTTTTCAAAGGTTTTATCGATATTTTCCTATTCCTTAATTGGGATAAATAAAGTTCGGTGGCGACTCTGTTCGAACATAATTTTTTCGCGACCATCGCGAGGAATCGTATTTTTCGAGATGCGACAAATTGCATATTTGGTCATAAATGTTCCCCTCTTCGAAAGTCACTCATGGAAAATCCAAACATAGGCATGTGAGTAATGGCTGGAAAGGTCTTGACATAAGGAACAAAATCTATGTTGGGAAAAAATACATTTGGAGTTTGGAAATTTGTGAAAACTGGCCTTGAAGTTTGAGGTACAAAACATGTATAAGGAAAATTTGTCAAAAATGATAAACTTCAAGCCCTTCTATTTCAATGATTCAAACCTCAAATGGAAAAACCTCCAACATCAAAGTTGTATATCTATTCAGGATGATAAATTTGGACTTAAATTTTGAATAATTTAGAGTTTTTATGAGAAAGTTATGGGCACTTGAAGTTGGACTTTTTCAAGATTCAATGGTTTTGGTCCAAAGTGACCTATAATGTTTTGTATTTTCACATGTGTTTATTTTAGGATTATGAAATTTTGTCCAACATAACATTTGAAGTAGACATATTAATATTTCCAATACAATTTCTCTCACCTCAAAATCATAAAATATGAAGGCGTTAGGTCCTTGGGAAGTTGACCTAAAATTAGGGCTTCAGTCAAAATGACCTATAATGTTTTGAAATGAATGATGACCTTCCAACTTTCAAATGGATTTTTAATGAACATGAAAGTTTTTAATATAGTTCTTAAGAACATTGTTTATCTTGGGTTCATCTTCATTTGACAAACATATCAAAAGTTAGGTCTTAGTGGATCTCAGTTTGGTCAAGTGACTTGGCTGGTCAACTTCTCAAGGCCAAACTTCAAATCTTGATGAATGAATGATTGAGGATACTCACATAAGCTCATATATGCATAAAATAATGAATGAAAGAACTTCCCTTGATTGAATTTGATCATAGATTGAGGTTGCTTCATGAGCAAGGCATAATCAATGTACAATTGAATTAGGGTTTCCTTGGGAAACAATCCTTAAGCCTTTTGATTTATCTTGATCGAAATGGAAATTTGAGAT